>NC_090389.1:48124409-48436922 GCF_036365525.1 Heterodontus francisci
GGGTGTACCTACTCCACGTGGACAGCAGCGGTTCAAGAAGGCAGCTCACCCCCAACTTCTCAAGGGTAATTAGGGATGGGCAATAAATTCTGTCCTTGCCACCGACACTGACATCCCATGAATGAATAAAAAAATGTGTTCATAGTGGCATAGGTAAGGTGGCTGACCCCATCCCACAAACTTCATCTGGGTCAATACTGGCACATTCCCAGTTAATTGTCTGGATCGCAACCCATGGATTTTTGGGGCCAGCAAGTAGAACTTTTTAATGCAAATCTCATCATAACACAACAAATTTTTTTTTTGGTCCCAGTGGGTGTGTAATTACAGTCTGTAAAGCAGTTCAATTTTTTGAGATAAACTTCTGATAAGAGCTGTGTTGCTGCTTTCCTTGAGGTTGCAATCCTTTGGTTTGACTATATTTTTCCTAATAGTCCATTTAACGTCACAGTACAGTCACATTTCTCATAAGTATTGCTCATTAGAGGAATGTTAAAACCATTGGTTATTGATCAAGTTAATTATTATTTATTTAATTATTTAGAGATACAGCACTGAAACAGGCCCTTCGGCCCACCAAGTCTGTGCCAACCAACAACCACCCATTTATACTAATCCTACATTAATCCCATATTCCCTACCACCTACCTACACTAGGGGCAATTTACAATGGCCAATTTACCTATCAACCTGCAAGTCTTTGGCTGTGGGAGGAAACTGGAGCACCCGGCAGAAATCCACGCAATCACAGGGAGAACTTGTAAACTCCACACAGGCAGTACCCAGAACCTGGGTCGCTGGAACTGTGAGGCTGCGGTGCTAACCACTGCGCCACTGTGCTGCCCATGATGTATCCTATATATCATTATCAGTTTAATTCAATTATCAAAAGTGCTTGTGGTTGGGATGTTATGACTATTTTCTTATCTATGTCCGTATAGGATTTCATTAGAGCAAGCAACAGGCAACTTCCTCTCCTAATCTCTCACGAACAGATAGTTACTCAACTCCAGATTTTTGGAAAGTGCAATGCACACGAGCTGCTTTCATGATTTATTCTCTCTGCCTTCCCCTAATACTTTCTTTGAAACTTCACTGGTATTGAAAATTATAAAATGCAGTAAAACTCATTGTCAGTGGAAACCTGCCAACATCTTAAACACAAAAATGATAAGTAACCTCATGCCATGAGATAGCCACAGTTGACCTCAGAGCCTCTGGATAAGGAAAAGGAAAATTAGGATTCCTGTTCTTGAACATTACAGTTTTTGCTGGGAATGTATTTGTTTGTATGTAAGGTGGGGACAGAATGAGTTCAACTATGATGCGTCCCATGGTTTTACAACTGACTAACATTCATTGTCTGGGCTAATGCCTCAACCGTGAGCAGTTGAACAAAATACCAAAGTGCCAGCTGCACCTTTGAAGCTATACTCAGCAAGAGTCACTACCATTGGGAGAGCAGAAGCCAAGGGCAGAACCTTGAGAAAAATACTAAATAGATAATACTTACTTTTCTTGAAAAGCTTTGGCTTTACTTAGCATTTAGTTGTTCCTATAAACTGTACTGAAGCTTTCAATATCAATCTGATCTTTTCAATGAATGATAAATTTAGAACTTCAAATTCAACTATTATAGTATAAATTTTAAAGTATCTTTTTGACAAATATTGTACAAAATTTATTTTGGGGGGGGTGGTAATTGTGACTTTTGAAACCACTATCATCAGTAGTACTCAGTTTAATCTTGCTGTACTGTTTAATGTACAGTATTTACTATTGCTTCCAGTATTGACAAATACGTGGAAGACTTTTTTTCATATCGCCTGCTTATAAATTTTCTGCATTCAAAGCTTCAAAAATACTTTGAGAAGGTCTCAATATTGGGATGTTTATGGTTGTTTTGAGAATTTCAGTGCACCAAATGAAATGGGACTTTATCCGGAATCCTTAAAATTCTACCTGTTTCATGATTGGAAACATTACTGCAGTTTCCACTATTGATGCACATTTTTTTTTAATGTACTGGGGATATGGGTGACATGGACAATCCACTTTTATTGCCCATCCTTCTTATCCTGAGGTAGTGGTAGTGGGCCTTTCCTTGAACTACTGTACTCCTTGTGGTGATGGTGCTCCCACAATAGTGTTAGGAAATTCCAGGATTCTGACCTATCAATGATGAATGAACAGCAATGTATGTCGAAGTCAAAATGGTGTAGGACTCAAAGGGTATCTTTGAGATGATGATGTTCTCACAACATTGCTACTCTTGTTCTTCTTGGCTGTAGAATTGTAGGGTAAGAATATGCTGTTGATGTAACCTTGGAGTGTTGCTGCAGTTCACTGTGTATTGGTGGTAGAGGGTGTGGACATTGAGTGCAGTGGCAGGAGAAGCAAATCAAGGGAATTGTTTTGTCCTAGATAGTGTTGATATCTTGAATGTTGTTGCGGCTTGACATCCAGATGAGTGGTGGGTATTCCAACATATGAACATACGAATTAGGAGCAGGAGTAGGTCACTTGGCCCCTCGAGCCTGCTCCGCCATTCAATAACTTCATGACTGAACTGATTCCACCTACCCCCGATAACCTTTCACCCCCTTGCTTATCAAGAATCTATCTACCTCTGCCTTAAAAATATTCAAAGACTTTGCTTCCACCGCCTTTTGAGGAAGAGAATTCCAAAGACTCACAACCCTCTGAGAGAAAAAATTTCTCCTCATCTCTGCCTTAAATGGGCGACCCCTTATTTTTAAACAGTGACCCCTAGTTCTAGATTCTCCCACAACGGGAAATATCCTTTCCACGTCCACCCTGTCAAGACCCCTCAGGATCTTATATGTTTCAATCAAGTCACCTCTTACTCTTCTAAATTCCAGCGGATAAAAGCCTAGCCTATCCAATCTTTCCTTGTAAGACAGCCCACCCATTCCAGGTATTAGTCTAGTAAACTTTCTCTGTACTGCCTCCAACACATTTACATCCTTCCTTAAATAAGGAGACCAATACTGTACACAGTATTCCAGATGTGGTCTCACCAATGCCCTGTATAGCTGAAGCATAACCTCCCTACTTTTGTATTCAATTCTGCTCGCAATAAATGACAACATTCTATTAGGTTTCCTAATTATGTGCCGTACCTGCATACTAACCTTTTGTGATTCATGCACTAGGCCACGCAAATCCCCCTGCATCTCAGAGCTCTGCAATCTCTCACTATTTAGATAATATGCTTCTTTTTTATTCTTCCTGCCAAAGTGGACAATTTCACATTTTCCCACATTATACTCCATTTGCCAGATCTTTGCCCACTCACTTAACCTCTCTATATCCCTTTGTAGCCCCCTTATGCCCTCTTCACAAGTTACTTTCCTATCTATCTTAGTGTCATCAGCAAAATTAGCAACCATACATTCGGTCCCTTCATCTTCACCTTCATTTATATAAATTGTAAAAAGTTGAGGCCCCAGCACAGATCCCTGTGGCACACCACTCTTTACATCTTGCCAACCAGAAAAAGACCCATTTATGCCCACCCTCCATTTCCTGTTAGCTAGCCAATCTTCTATCCATGCCAAGATGTTACCCCCTACACCATGAGCTTTTATTTTCTGCAATAACCTTTGATGTAGCACCTTATCAAATGCTTCCTGGAAATCTAAGTACAATATATCCACTGGTTCCCCTTCATCCACTGCACATATAACTCCCTCAAAGAACTCCAATAAATTGGTTAAACATGATTTCCCTTTCACAAAACCATGTTGACTCTGTCTGCTTACCTTGAATTTTTCTAAATGCCCTGCTGTAACATCTTTAATAATAGCTTCTAACATTTTCCCTAAGACAGACGTTGAGCTAACTGGTCTGTAGTTTCCTGCTTTCTGTCTCCCTCCATTTTTGAATAAAGGAGTTACATTCGTTATTTTCCAATTTGGCAGAACCTTCCACGAATCTAGAGAATTTTGGAAAATTAAAACTAACGCATCAACTATCTTATGAGCCAACTTCTTTTAACACCCTAGGATGAAGTCCATCAGGACCCTAGGACTTGTCAGCCCGCAGCTCCAACAATTTGTTCAGTACCGCTTCCCTGGTGATTGTAATTTTCTTGAGTTCCTCCCTCCCTTCCATTTCCTGACTTACAGCTAATACTGGGATGTTACTTGTATCCTCAATAGCGAAGACCGATGCAAAATATCTGTTCAATTCATCTGCCATCTCCTTATTATCCACTATTAATTCCCCAGACTCACTTTCTGTAGAACCAACACTCACTTTGTTAACGCTTTTCTTTTTTAAATATCTATAGAAACTCTTACTATCTTTCTTTATATTTCTAGCTAGCTTTCTCTCGTACTCTAATTTTACCTTCCTGATCAATCTTTTAGTCATTCTTTGCTGTTTTTTATATTCTGTCCAATCTTCTGACCTGCCTCCCATCTTGGTGCAATTATATGCTTTTTCTTTAAGTTTGGTACTATCTTTAACTGTTGTAGTTAACTACGGATGGCGGGACCGACCCTTGGAATTTTTCTTTCTTGTGACACACTCCTGACTTCAGCCTTATAGATATTGGAGAGTCTGTGAAAGGTCAGGAGGTGTGCCATTCATCACTGAGTATCCAGCCTTTGTCGTTATGGTTTGGCATGGCTGATTATTTATAGCTTCTGGTCAATGTTGACCCTCAGGATTTTGGTAGTGAGGGACTTTGTGATAGTAGTGCCATTGGAGATCAACAGATGGTGGTTGAGTTTTCTCTTGTTTGAGATGGCTGGTACCTGGCAATTGTGTGGAGTGAATTTTACTTGCCATCTGTCAGCCCAAGTCTTGATGTTAACTGTTGCATCCAGCCTGGGCTGTATTATTACTAGAAGAGCGGTGAATGGAGCTGAACACTGGAATAATCAGCAAAAAGCCCTACTCTGGCCTTATGACAGAGGGTAGGAATTTAATGAAGCAGTTGTAGATGGTTGGGCCTAGGACGCTTGCTTCAGGATATGCTGCAGTGATGCTCGCTTCAGGATATGCTGCAGTGATGCTCTTGGGCTATAACAATTGCCACAGTGGTCTTTCTTTCACTGGAGTGTTTTTCCTTTGCAACACCCCCACCCTGCCCCATTGACCTCAATTTTGCTGCAGCTCCTTGGTGCCACACTCAAGTCAACTGCTGCCTTGATGTCAAGGGCAGTCACTTTCACCTCACTGAAAGGTCAATAACCAGAAGACACAGATTTAAGGTGATTGTCAAAAGAACCAGAGGCAACATGAAGAAAAGCTATATATGCAACAAGAGGTTAGAATTTGGAATATGTTGCCTGTTAGGGTGGTGGAAACAGATTCAATAGTAGCTTTTAAAATTGGATAAATACTCGAAGGAGAAAAGATTGCAGAGATATGTGGAAAGAGCCAGGGAGTGGGTCTAATTGGATTGCTCTTTGAAAGAGCTGGCCCTGACTAAATAGGCTGAATGGCATCCTTTTGTGCTGTATTATTCTATGATTCTATTCTATGACATTCAGCTCTTGCATCCATATCTAGATCAAGGTTGTGATGAGGTCTGGAGCCAACCAGCTATGAGGGATACGAATACACTTCTTAATGGTATTATGGTTCTGCTTTATATTACACATCTTAGTACTGTGCATCAATATTTATTTTAACATTCCTTTTCTGAAGAAAGAAAGATTAGGACACTGTTACTGAAATATTGAAGACACCGATTTATGATGAAACATGTATTGAGATGCATAAAATGTTGTCTAGGTTTACTGTTTCTTGTCACAAAATCAGAGAGTTGTTACAGGGCAGAAGAACGCCATTCAGCCCATTGTGTCTGCACCTGCTCTCTAAAAGAGCAGTTTACTTCGTGCCACTCCCCACCTTCTCCCCGTAGCTATGCACATTCTTCTTTTTCAGATAACAATCCAATTCCCTCTTGACTGCCTTGATAGAACTTGCCTCCACCACACCTTCAGGCAGTGCATTCCAGATTCCAACCGCTCATTGCATGAAAAAGTTTTTCCTCATGTCGCTATTGCTTCTTTCGCCAATTACCTTATACCTGTGCTCTCTTGTTGTCGATCCCTCCACCAATGGAAACAGTTTTTCCCTATCTACCCTGTCCCAATCCTTCATAATTTTGAATACATCTATCAAATCTCCTCTCAGACTTCTCCAAAGAAAACAGTCCCAACTTCTCCAATCTATCCACATAAATGAAGTTCCTCATCCATGGAACCATTCTCGTGTACCTTTTCTGCACTCTCTCCAATGTCTTCACATCTTTCCTAAAGTGTGGCACCCAGAAAGGGACACAATTCTCCAGTTGAGGCCAAACCAGTGTTCTACACAAGTTCAACATAACTTGCTTGCTTTTGTACTGTCACAGAACTGTTCCATTTTTTTCTCCTCAAATTAAAAAGTGGGTGCCTTTAAGACTCTGTTTGAAAACAGTGTGCCTTTAAGACTGAGCACAGGGTGCCAACTGCACCTGCCCCAGGCCACAGCAGGAGATAGAGATCACATGGTATAATGTTTCGATTTGATTGTGTGTAAAACTGGCAAAAACCAGTCTGAATCCGTTTGTTTTGAGAGACTCACCAGAAAGCGTGCTGAAGGAAAGAGCAGTCTATTCTGTCTCAGCAGAAATTCTACAAGGAGCTACAGGCCAAGTTAATTGCCTAAAGAAAAAAAAAGCCTTTTTTTTTTAAGAGACCATCTGTATCGCTGAAGGTAGCCAAACTGCTTTTCTTTACTTCTAAACCAGGAAGTAGTTGCTTCAAGATTGAATCTCTCTTAACTGATTGTTTGCTGGAATTCAAAGTAAAGTTTCAACTGAGAGATTGTTGGGTTTAAAATTCAAGTTGACCTATTGCTGTGCTCATCGTTGAAAGAACTGTTTGGTACCTGCCGCAGCCAAATAGTTTTGAATGCCTATCAAGAACAGAGTATTTCATCAAATTCACGTGGAGACTTCGAGTAGCATGTGATTATTTTCACATTAGAATACCTTATCCATTAGGAACGTAACCTACAAAGACTTATTTATTTATTCTTAAGAACCAGCTAACTTTTAAAAACATATTTTTTTTAAAAACCAGTGAACCCTAATTTTTGAATGTTTGTGTGTGAATGGAGGAGTTAGATTAAAATAAGAAATTATAAGGTCTTTAGACATAGGTTTATCTTAATAGTGTTTAAGATTCAGTTTTAATAAATAATTAATTTGGTGTTGTCTAAAGATACCTGGTTTGGTCTGTTTTATTCTGGGGGTTACTAGGGTGTTTAATTTGGCTGTTTTTCCGGTTGGATGGGAAAACTTTAATAATATGCTGCGACCTGTGGAGCAATGGGACTGAATTGGCAGTGCGTTGCTCCAGCTGCAGTTGTAACAGTACTCTGTGGCCCTATTAATGAAGCTTACAATGCTGTATGCTCTATCTGTGCTCTCAATCTGTCCTGCCACCTTCAATGATTTATGCACATATACACCCAGGTCCCTCTGCTCCCGCACCCCCTTTAAATTTCACCCTTTACTTTATATTGTCTCTCCGCGTTCTTCCGACCAAAATGAATCACTTCACACTTCTCTGCATTAAATTTCATCTGCCACTTGTCTGCCCATTCCACCAACCTATGTCCTTTTGAAGTTCTACATTATCTTCCTCACACTTCACAATGTTTCCAAGTTTTGTATCATCCACAAATTTTGACATTGTGTCCTGTACACCAAGATCTAGGTCATTAATATATATCAAGAACAGCAAGGGTCCCAACAACGACTCCTGGGGAACTCAACTACAAAACTTCCTCCAGTCCAAAAAAAATCCATCAACCACTACTCTCTGTTTCCTGTCACTCATCCAATTTCATATCCATGTTGCTACTGTCCCTTTCATTCCAAGAGCTATAACTTTGCTGCCAAGTCTGTTGTTTGGCACTTTATTAAATGCTGTTTGGAAGTCCATGTACAGGATATCAACAGCATTGCCCTGATCAAACATCTCTGTTACCTCATCAAAATACTCCATCCAATCAGTTAAACATGCTTTTCCCTTCACAAATCAGTGCTGGCTTTCCTTAATTAACCCACATTTGCCCAAGTGACTATCCAAGTGCAGGATGGTCGGGACTGGGAACTAAATATACCTGGTTATAAAGTTTACAGGAGGGACAGGGAAAATGGCAGAGGGGGTGGAGTAGCCTTACTGATTAGAAATAATATCACCTCATTGGTGAGGGAGGATATAATGAGAGGAAAGCATTCAGTGGAGACCTTATGGGTGGAATTGAGGAACAGAAAAGGATAAAAAACTGTAATAGGTGTTGTGTATAGACCCCCTGGTAGCATTTCTGAGGTGTTAGATTGTATAAATGCACAAATTAGGCAAATGTGTAACAAAGGCAGAGTAGTATTAATGGGGGATTTTAACTTACACATAGAGTGGGAGAGACAGACTAGCACTTGGCAAAAAGGTAATGAATTTCTGGAGAGTGTCCAGGATAGTTTCCTACAGCAATATGTCCTAGATGTAACAAGGGGACAGGCAATATTAGATTTAGTTATGAGTAATGAGCCAAATTTAATTAGTCGTCTAACTGTGCGTGAACATTTATCAAATAGTGATCACAACGTGATCGAATTCAGGGTAGCGTTTGAAAGTGAAAAGCACGGATCAACTACTAGAATTTTAGACTTGGGTAAGGCTGACTTTACTGGGATGAGACAGAGACTGTCCACGGTAAACTGGGTAGATCTGTTAATGGGTCAAACGACTGAAGAACAGTGGAGAATATTTAAAGAAACATTTAATGAAATACAGAGCGAGTATATACCCCTGAGAGGAAAAAGCTCCACTTCACAGAAAAAACAGCCATGAACAACTAAAGAGATTAGGGATAGCATAAAACAAAAAGAAAGGGCTTACAAAAATGCAAAACGCAGCACAGATCCGGCCGAATGGGACCGATACAAAGACCAGCAAAGGGTAACAAAGCAGCTTATAAGAGCTACTAAAAGAGATTATGAAAGGAAAGTTGCAAGGGACATCAAAATCAATAAGAAGAAATTTTATAGTTACATAAAGGGAAAGCGGGTGGTCAAGAGCAATGTAGGCCCACTAAAAGCTGAAACTGGAGATATTGTCATTGATAATGGGGAAATGACAGACATGTTGAACAATTACTTTGCTTCAGTATTTACAGTTGAAAAGGACAATAACTTGCCGGAAGTCCCGAAAAAATTAATAGCCGATAGGGGACAGGGACGTAATACAATTAACGTAAGTAAAACATCAGTAACAAAGAAATTAATGGAACTAAAGAGTGAGAAATCCCCAGGACCTGACTGTTTCCATCCGAGGATGTTAAAGGAAGTAGGGGAGCACATTGTAGATGCCCTAACTATAGTCTTTCAGAGTTCCCTAGATTCAGGAGTGGTCCCACTGGATTGGAAAGTTGCACATGTCACTCCACTTTTTAAGAAGGGTGAAAGGGGGAACCAAGGAAATTATAGACCAGTTAGCCTAACATCGGTGGTGGGCAAGTTGCTGGAGTCTATAATCAAGGATAGGATGACTGAACACCTAGAAAGATTTCAATTAATCAGGGACAGCCAGCATGGATTCATGACGGGATGGTCATGCCTGACAAATCTCATTGAATGTTTTGAAGAGGTGACTATGGTAGTGGACAGGGGAATGTCCATGGATGTTATTTATATGGACTTCCAGAAGGCATTAGATAAAGTCCCACATAAGACACTGTTAACTAAGGTAGAAGCCTATCGAGTTGAGGGCAAATTGTTGACATGGTTAAGAAGTTGGTTGAGTGGGAGGCAACAGAGAGTGGGGATAATGGGTAAATACTCCGATTGGCAGGATATAACTAGTGGTGTCCCTCAGGGATCTGTGTTGTGGCCTCAATTATTCACATTAACGACTTGGATGATGGCATATTAAGTCATATATCCAAATTTGCTGATGCTACAAAGTTAGGCGGCATTGTACACAGTCTAGGTGATAGCATAAAATTGCAAAGAGATATTGACAGACTAGGTGAGTGGGCAAAACTGTGGCAGATGGATTTCAATGTGGGCAAGTGTGAGATTATCCATTTTGGACCAAAAAAGGATGGAGCAGGGTACTTCCTAAATGGGAAGAGGTTAAGTACAGTGGATGTCCAAAGAGACTTGGGGGTTCAGGTGCTTAGATCTTTAAAATGCCACGAGCAAGTGCAGAAAATAATCAAAAAGGCTAATGGAATGCTAGCCTTTATATCTAAAGGATTGGAGTATAAAGACACAGAGGTTATGCTGCAGCTGTACAAAACCCTGGTTAGACCCCACTTGGAGTACTGTGAGCAGTTCTGGGCACCACACCTTAGGAAGGATATATTGGCCTTGGAGGAATTGCAACGTAGGGTTTACAAGAATGATACCTGGACTACAGGGGTTAAGTTACGAGGAGAGATTACACAAATTAGGCCTGTTTTCGCTAGAATTTAGAAGGTTAAGGGGTGATCTGATTGAAGTCTTCAAGATATTAACAGGAAAAGACAGGCTAGATAAAGATAAACTATTTCCAGTGGTTGGAGATTCTAAAACTAGGGGGCATAGTCTAAAAATTAGGACCAGACCGTTCAGGAGAGATATTAGGAAGCACTTCTTCACGCAAAGGGTGGTAGAGGTTTGGAATTCTCTCCCACAAACAGCAGTTGAAGCTAGAACAGTTGTTAATTTTAAATCTGAGATAGATAGATTTTTGTTAAGCAAAGATATTAAGGGATATGGGCCAAAAGCAGGTATATGGAGTTAGGCTGCAGATCAGCCATGATCTCATTGAATGGCGGGACAGGCTCAAGGGGCTGAATGGCCTACTCCTGTTCTATGTTCCTATATTAATTTTGTCCCGAATTATCGTTTCTAGAAGTTTTTCCACCACCAAGGTTAAATTGACTGGCTTGTAGTTGCTGGGCTTATCTTTGCACCTTTTTTGAACAAGGGTGCCACATTTGCAATTCTCCAGTCCTCTGGCACCAATCCTGAATCTGAGGAAGACTAGAAAATTATGGCCAACGCCTCCGCAATTTCCACTCTCACTTCCCTCAGTATCCTTGGATGCATCTCATCCGGTTCTGGTGCCATAGTAACTTTTAACTGCAGCTAGCCTATCCAATACTTCTTCCTTATCAATTTTAAACCCTTCAAGTGTCTGAATTACCTCTTCTTTCAGCATGACCCACAGAGCATCTCCTTCCAGATGTAAAGTATTAATTAAAACCTCAGCCATGCCCCCTGCCTCCATGTGTAAATCCCTTTTTTGTCCCTAATCCTCCTTTCACCACCCCTTTACTATTAAATATGCCCATAGAAAACTTTTGGATTCCCTTTTTATGTTAGCTGCCAGTCTCTTTTCATACTCTCACTTTGCTTCTCCTATTTGCTTTTTCACTTCCTCTCTGAACCTTCCAAATTCTGCCTGGTTCTTGATTGTGTTCTCCACCTGACATCAGTCATAAGCACACTTTCTTTTCTTGATCTTAATCTCTATCTCTTTCGTCATCCAGGGAGCTCTGGATTTCTTTGCTCTACCTTTCCCATTGGCGGGAATTTACCTTGACTGTGCCCAAACTATCTCTTCTTTAAAGGCAACCCATTGTTCAGTTACCATTTTGCCTGCCCACCTTTGATTCCAATTTATCTGGGTCAGATCCATTCTTACCCCATTGAAGTTGGCTTTCCCGCAGTTAATTATTCTTACTCTGGATTGTTCCTTGTCCTTTTCCATAGCTAGTGTAAAGCTTATGATACAATGATCACTGTCCCCTAAATGTTCCCCGACTGACTCTTGATCCACTTGGCCCACCTCATTCCCAAGAACCAGGTCTAACAGTGCCTCCTTTCTTATTGGACTGGAAACATACTGCTGTAGAAAGTTCTCCTGAACACACTCCAGGAACTCTTGCTCTTCTCTGCCCTTTACACTACTACTTTCCCAGTCCATATTTGGATAATTAAAGGCCCCCATTATAACCACTATATAATTCTTGCACTTCTCTTTTATTTTCCTTGCAAATTTGTTCCTGTACATTTTTCCCACTAGTTGATGGCCTATATACTACACCAAGCAATGTAATTGCACCTTTTTTGTTCCTAAGCTCCAGCCAAATATATTTTGTCCTTGACCCTTCTGCGACATCCTCTCTCTCCAGCACTGCAATGTTCTCCTTAATGAAAACTGCCACTGCTCCCCCTTTCCTTCCTTACCTATCTTTTCTGAACACCTTGTATCCAGGAATATTTAGTACCGAGTCCTGCCCTTCTTTGAGTCAGGTATCCGATATTGCCACAACATCATGCTTCCATGATTGGACGTCCAATCGCTCTACACCTCCATCCCCCACCAGGATGGTTTGAGGGCTCTCCGCTTCTTCCTGGAACAGAGGCCCAACCAGTCCCCATCCACCAACACCCTCCTCCGCCTGGCTGAACTTGTTCTCACATTGAACAACTTCTCCTTCAACTCCATGCATTTCCTTCAAGTAAAAGGTGTCGCTATGGGTACCCGCATGGGTCCTAGTTATGCCTGTCTTTTTGTGGGATATGTCGAGCATTCTTTGTTCCAGTCCTATTCAGGCCCCCTCCCCCAACTCTTTTTCCGGTACATTGATGACTGTATCGGTGCCGTTTCCTGCTCCCGCCCCGAACTAGAAAACTTTATCAACTTTGCTTCCAATTTCCACCCTTCTCTCACCTTTACATGGTCCATCTCTGACACTTCCCTTCCCTTCCTCGACTTCTCTGTCTCCATCTCTGGGGATAGGTTGTCTACCAATATCCATTATAAGCCCACTGACTCCCACAGCTACCTCGACTACACTTCTTCACACCCTACCTCCTGTAAGGACTCCATTCCATTCTCCCAGTTTCTCCGTCTCCGACGCATCTGCTCTGATGATGCTACCTTCCATGACGGTGCTTCTGATATGACCTCCTTTTTCCTCAACCGAGGATTTCCCCCCACTGTGGTTGACAGGGCCCTCAACCGTGTCCGACCTATTCCCCGCACCTCTACCCTCACCCCTTCCCCTCCCTCCCAGAACCGTGACAGGGTTCCCCTTGTCCTCACTTTTCATCCCACCAGCCTCCATATCCAAAGGATCATCCTCCGCCATTTTCGCCACCTCCAGCGTGATGCCACTACCAGTTGCATCTTCCCCTCCCTTCCCCTGTCAGCATTCCGAAGGGATCGTTCCCTCCGCGACACCCTGGTCCACTCCTCCATTACCCCCACCACCTCGTCCCCGTCCCAGGGCACCTTCCCTTGCAATCGCAGGAGGTGTAATACCTGCCCATTTACCTCCTCTCTCCTCACTATCCCGGGCCCCAAACACTCCTTTCAGGTGAAGCAGCAATTTACTTGTACTTCTTTCAATGTAGTATACTGTATTCGCTGCTCACAGTGTGGTCTCCTCTACATTGGGGAGACCAAGCGCAGACTGGGTGACCGCTTTGCGGAACATCTCCGCTCAGTCCGCAAGCAGGACCCTGAGCTTCCGGTTGCTTGCCATTTCAACACTCCCCCCTGCTCTCATGCTCACATCTCTGTCCTGGGATTGCTGCAGTGTTCCAGTGAACATCAACGCAAGCTCGAGGAACAGCATCTCATCTACCGATTAGGCACACTACAGCCTGCCGGACTGAACATTGAGTTCAATAATTTCAGAGCATGACAGCCCCCCACTTTACTTTCATTTTTAGTCATTTTTAATTATTTTTTCTTCCTTTTTTTTTACATTCCTTTTTACATTTTTTACAATCTTTTTTTGCATTTATTTCATTTCATCTTAGTTTGTTCAGTTTGCTTACCCACTGTTTTTTTCAGGTTGTTTTTCTTCAGGTTTGCACTTGCTGCTGTTCAATATTCAGTATATTCACACCTAATCTGTACTAATGCTTTGTCTTTCAACACACCATTAACATATTGTTTGCCTTTGCTCCGTGACCTTTTGGTCAGCTATGTGGCCTGGTCCAATCTGCACCTTCTCCTTTGTTATCTCTTGCCCAACCCCCACCTCACTTGTTTATAATCTGTGACTTTTCTAATATTTGTCAGTTCCGAAGAAGGGTCACTGACCCGAAACGTTAACTCTGCTTCTCTTTCCACAGATGCTGCCAGACCTGCTGAGTGATTCCAGCATTTCTTGTTTTTGTTTCAGATTTCCAGCATCCGCAGTATTTTGCTTTTATTATCATGCTTCCATGTGCCCGTCTGCACCTGTAACTCACCAACCTTATTAACCACACTCTGCACATTCACATACTTGCACAGTAACCCATTTAGACTTTATTACTTTCCCTCTTTCTCTGACTTCACCTAATAACTTACTATTTCCTATTCTAGCGAAATCTGTCTTTCCCAATTCTCTGTGCACCTTGGTGTTCTTCTCTTGTATTATCTCCTGGTTCCCACACCCTGCCAAGTTAGTTTAAACCCTCCCCCATAGCACTAGCAAATTGCCCCGCAAGGAAATTTGTCCCAGCTCTGTTCAGGTGCAACCCGTCTGACTTGTACTGGTCCCATCTTCTCCAGAATAAAAGCAAAATACTGAGATGCTAGAAATCTAAAATAAAAACAGAAAGTGCTGGAAATACTCAGCAGGTCAGGCAGCATCTGTGGAGATAGACGCAGAGTTAACTTTTCAAGTCTGTGACCTTTCATCAGATGTTGGGGAGGCAGTGACGTAGTGGTAATGTCACTGGACCAGTAATTCAGATGCCTAGGCTAATGATCTGGGGAATGGGTTTGAATCCCACCACAGCAGATGGTGAAATTTGAATCCAATCCATAAATCTGGAATTAAACGTTAGTCTGACGCCATCCTGGATTCATTTCTGTGACCACAGAAACACCTGTCTATTCCTCTAACCATCGAATCTCCTATCACTATTGCTGTTCCAGTCTTCTTTGGGCCCCCTGTGTAGCTGAGCCAGCCGTGTTGCCATGGTCTTGGCTCTGGCTGTACTCCCCAGATGAACCATCACTTTCCTCAGCATTCAGAACTGAATACTGGTTGGAGAGTGAGACGCACTCAAGAGTCTCCTGCACTACCTGCCTGTTTCTTCTTGGCTGCCTGGTGGTCACCCATGCCCTGTCTCCCTGTGTACACTTCAGCTGCGGGTTGACTACATCTATAAAGTGCTATCCACAGAGCTCTCAACATTTCTTGCGTCTTTCTCAGCTGTTTCCAATATACATAGAAGGAGCACAGTCAGATATTAGGATTAACGTACACAGTCAACACTAGACAGTCATGTACTGTTAGGGATACAGTGCAGGATGATGTCTGAACAGCCAGTGGAGGAATAAAAGGATGTGGAATTGGGATGGTGCCATTTGGTATGTCTAGTTATTTGTAAGAGTATGGTAAGAGTGCATTAGGTTATTCAGCCAATTAAGTTGGTCCATTATTTGTAAAGATGTTTTCTTTGTTTTCTCATTCTGTAACTGACTGTTATCTCATAATTCAGTATGAAGAGTCTCTGTGCATCCATAGCAATTCCCTTAAAGCATTCAAAAAGTTGCATAATATCACTTCTTACTTTATTTTTCTCGTGACAACGATAAATAATTGAAAGATTTCCTTCACTGAACCCTTTAATATCCCTGCTGTAACAAAAACAATTCTTCTTTTGTGTATTATTTTGGGGATTATTTAATGTCTTTCTGATCACAGCCTACACCAAGTTAATCTTGTTTCACACTAGCTGCTTCTGCAGACCATAGAAAATGTACATTACATTCTGGTATGCCAAAGGTATTAATACATATTAGTCGCTTGCTTCCGCAGGAGAAAAGGTAGGACTGCAGTGGTTCAAGAAGGCGGCTCACCACCACCTTCGCAAGGGCAGTTAGGGACGAGGAATAAATGCTGACCTTGCCAGCGATGCTCACATCCCCATGAACGAATAAACAAAAAGAAGTTAAATTTCATAAGGATTGATAATTACAGAAACTCTAGGGTCATTCTTAACCAGTTCTCCTGACACTGACTGGAGTTGTGGTAATTTCATGTTGTTGAAAGTATTTTGAACAGATAAATAGGCTGAGCCATTCCATTCAATTCAAACATTCTATGTGATTGATATCTGGAATGTTTTTTAAATTATCTTATTGACGGCTCTAAGTTGGACAGGCAAATGGTTTTAATTTTCTCTGTTTCGAGGGCCTTAATATTTGTGGGAAGCTGGGAAGGGAACAGAGGCAACTGTCAATATGAGAAAGGCAGAGTTCCTGCTGAATTTAACGGCAGGACATCATTTGAATTTTTTTATTCACCTGCATGATAGAGAGGCTGAATGGCTGCAAGGCAGGACAGTTAGCTATACAAGACTACAGCCAGGCACAGAGAGGAAGTAGGGAGAGATCTGGGGGATGGCGAGGCAGGCGAGAAATCGAAGCTGGGGAGACATCAGATTGTGGGTAAGAATGTGGTCAGCCAATCACGGGGAGTGAGGCAGGTTAGCTTGAGGAACCTGGAGGAAGCACTTCTGCTCCTCCTGATCACAAGCAGTGCCAGAAAAGTACTGAAGAACAAAGTAACAAGACTAAGCCATTTCGACCCTAGAGCTGTTCCACCTAACTCCACATGCCAGCCTTTATCTCATACCCCTTAATACCTTTGGTTAACAAAAACGAAGTGACTCCTGACAACGCATCTGGCGCCCCGTCGTCATCAGAGCGCTCCCAGCTGCGCATATGCGCAGAACGGTCTCTTGCTGTCAGTAAGGTGCTGCACATGTGCAGCCTACATTCTTGCCAGAATTAATTCGCGCACATGCGCGAAAACGGCATCTCATACTGGAACATCATCCCGCTTCTCTTTCCCAGCACTGCCTCCCGCACCGACTGCTCGTCACGCGCTCCCAGTGTCACTGCTGCCTTCCCACAGCCACACACTCCCCACCCCACCTGTCGGCCACTTGCTCCCCCTCGCTGCTTTATCCCCGTCAGCCACTCGCTCCGCTCACCACTTCAAACCCCCCCCACTCATCGGCCACTTGCTACAGGCCTCGCCGCTTCATTCTGCACCCCTCCTCCCACTTCTCCCTCTCCCCCAGTCTCTCACTCACAGTCCCCTTCCCCTCCCCTGCCTATCTCAAACTTGCCACTCTCTCTCCACCCCGCAGGAGCAGGAACAGGGTGGGGGGAGGGGTGGGGTGCAGAAGCAGGAGGGAGTTGGGGAGGGAGAAGTGGAAGGAAATGGGAGGGGGAGAATGGAGCGGCAAGACCTGGAGCAAGTGGCCAATGGGGGGGGTGGTGGGGTTGAAGCAGTGAGTGGAGCGAGCAGCTTATGGGGATGAAGCGGCAAGCTGGAGCGAGTGGCCGACAGGTTGGCGGGCGGGGGAGAGTTGAAGTGGAGAGCGTGTGGCTGAGGGAAGGCAGTGACGAAGTCGGGAGCAAGTGGCAAGCAGACGGGTACGGAAGGCATCGCTGGGGAAGAGAAGCGGGATATTGTTGGGGGTGGTGTGGGATCACAGCAATTGAATTTAATTTGCTTTTTGTGATAAATTGAGCAGTGCTATCTTTAATCCCGGCAGCTGCCTGAAACATCACAGACAGTAATGTTTCAGTGGAAGAAGCTGCATTTGCACATGTGCAAGTACTGCCCCGCCTAGTGGCTATGTTGTTAGCAAACACAGCCTAACAAAAATCTATCAAGCTCAGATTTAAAACTAACAATTGATCTAACATCAATTGCCATTTGGGGAAAAATGTTCCTAACTTCTGCCACCCTTTGTGTGCCTAATTTCACTCCTGAAATTTTTTTTTTTTATTTCCAAAATATACTTCATTCATAAAAATCTGTAAAAAATACATTACCAAACAGTTTCAAACAGCACCAAGTCAAAAATTACAAACAATGCAAAGGAGGTCCGTTTGCTTCTATACAATCATGAGTTGCTTCACAACCCTTCCATTTCACATTTGTCGTGCCAGATACATTTTTACATTTTACAGGAGACAAAATTTTTCCAATACAGTTCGAGGGGTTTCCCATGGATCCAGCCCCTCAGGTCACCTTGGTGGGGGTACCTTACACAGTGGTCTTTCCCCATTGAGCCTTTGCTGCGGCTGCCCCAAGCTTTAGTGCGTCCCTCAGCACGTAGTCCTGGACCTTGGAATGTGCCAGTCTGCAAAATTCGGTCGTGGACAACTCTTTGCACTGGAAGACCAGCAAGTTTCGGGCAGACCAAAGGGCGTCTTTCACTGAATTGATAGTCCTCCAGCAGCAGTTGATGTTTGTCTCGGTGTGCGTCCCTGGGAACAGCCCGTAGAGCACAGACTCCTGTGTTACAGAGCTGCTTGGGATGAACCTCGACAAAAACCACTGCATCTCTTTCCACACCTGCTTTGTAAAGACACATCCCAGGAGGAGGTGGGCAACCATCTCTTCCCCACCACAGCCACCGCGAGGGCATTGTGCGGAGGGGGTGAGACTTCGGGCGTGCAGGAAGGATCTGACGGGGAGGGCCCTTCTCACCACCAGCCAAGCTACATCTTGGTGCTTGTTTGAAAGCTCTGGTGATGAGGCATTCCGCCAAATGACTTTGGCGGTCTGCTCGGGGAACCATCCGACAGGATCCGCCATCTCCTTTTCCCATAGGGCCTTGAGGACATTCCGTGCAGACCACTGCCTGATGGATCGGTGGTCCAAGGTGTTTTCCCGCAGAAACTGCTTCACGAAGGATAGGTGGTACGGCACAGTCCAACTGGATGGAGCATTCCACGGCAATGTGACCAGGCCCATCCTTTGCAACACCGGGGACAGATAGAACCTCAGCACGTAGTGACACTTGGAGTTTGCGTACTGGAGGTCGACACACAGCTTGATGCAGCCGCACACGAAGATAGTCATCAGGATGAGGGCCACGTTGGGTACATTTTTCCCGCCCTTATCCAGAGGTTTGAACATCGTGTCCCTCCAGACCCGGTCCATTTTGGATCCCCAGATGAAGCGGAAAATGGCTCGGGTGACCGCCACAGCACAGGATTGGGGTATGGGCCAGACCTGCGCCACGTACAGCAACAACGTGAGCGCCTCGCACCTGATGACCAGGTTCTTACCCACAATGGAGAGAGATCGCTGCTCCCACATGCTCAGCTTGTGTTGTATCCTGGCTATTCGCTCCTCCCAGGTTTTGGTGCATGCCCCGGCCCTTCCGAACCATATCCCCAGCACTTTCAGATAGTCTGACCTGACGGTGAAGGGGACAAAGGATTGGTCAGCCCAGTTCCCAAAGAACATGGCCTCGCTCTTGCCGTGGTTAACTTTGGCTCCCGAGGCCAGTTCGAACTGGTCGCAGATGCTCATCAGTCTGTGCACAGACAGCAGATCTGAGCAGAAGACGGCGACGTCATCCATGTACAGGGAGGTTTTAACCTGAGTGCCTCCACTGCCTGGGATTGTCAGCCCTCTTATGCTCGCATCCTTCCTAATAGACTCAGCAAAGGGTTCAATACAGCAAACTAACAAGACCGGGGACAGAGGACAGCCCTGTCTGACTCCAGATTGGATCGAGAAACTTTCCGATTCCCACCCATTGATTGAGACTGCGCTACTGATGTTTCTGTAGAGCAGTTTGATCCAATTGCAGATTCCCTCCCCAAACCCCATTTTGGAAAGCACGTCCACCATGTAGGTGTGCGATATCCTGTCAAAAGCCTTCTCCTGGTCCAGGCTGATGAGGCAGGTGTCCACCCTCCTGTCCCGTACATAGGCAATCGTATCCCTGAGTAGCGCAAGGCTATCGGAGATCTTCCTGCCGGGTACAGTACAGGTCTGATCGGGGTGGATCACCGACTCCAGAGCAGACTTGACTCGACTGGCTATGACTTTGGACTGAATCTTGTAGTCAACATTAAGCAGTGAGATGGGCCGCCAATTTCTGATTTCTGCCCTCTCCCCCTTCCGCTTGTAGATGAGGGTGATGATGCCTTTCCTCATGGATTCTGACATGCTGCCGGCTCGGAGCATACTCTCGTATACTTCCAGCAGGTACGGGCCGACCCAGTCCCACAGGGCCAAGTACAACTCAACCGGTAAGCCGTCGCTTCTGGGAGTTTTACTCGTTTCGAAGGACTCGACGGCCTTTGTCAGCTCGTCCAGAGTTAGCGGCTTGTCCAGTCTCTCATTCATGCTGTCATCTAAGACCTCTGTGATAGATAACAGGAAGGACTGGGAGGCTCTGCTGTCTGTGGGCTTTGCGTCATACAGCCCAGCATAAAAGGATTTGCTGATCCTTCGTATGTCAGACTGCGAAGACGTCACCGAGCCATCCTCTTCCTTCAGGCTGCTGATAAGAGAGCTCTCTCTGTGTACCTTTTGGAAGAAGTAACGCGAGCACGTCTCATCTTGCTCGATGGAGCGGACTCTGGACCAGAAGATGATCTTGGAGGCCTCTGTGGCAAAGAGCGAGGCCTGCTGGCTCTTCACTTCTTGGAGGTCCTCCTTGACCTCTACCCCCATCGACTGCAGCCGGAGCAGATTTTGCATACTTTTCTGGAGTCGGAACATTTCCCTCTGTCTCTCTCTCGCCCTCTTAACCCCTTTGCGGATAAAGATCCTCTTGATGTTCTCCTTGATCGCTTCCCACGTGTGAACTGGAGACTCAAAGAGGGGTTTCATGGTTCTCCAACCTTTGTAATCCCTTTTGAGTTTCTCAACGTTCTCTGGGGTTAAGCAGTGCAGCATTGAACTTCCACGTCCCCCTGCCAACCCGCTGGTCGCTCTGTAAGTGACAGCCGGCCAGTAAGAGGCAGTGGTCGGAGCTTGACGTCGGTGGATCCGACCATGGCAGCACGGGACACAAACAGGAAGTCAGTCCTGGAACAGACAGACCCGTCCGATCTTGACCATGTGTATCTGCGCTGCACTCCGTCTGCAGGTTTGCTGAAGACGTCATGCAGTTTGGCATCTTTAACTGTTTCTATTAGGAATCTGGACGTAGCATCCAGTTTGCTGTCGTCTCTGCCGGATCGTCCAGCTGCATCGATGATGCAGTTGAAGTCACCGCCTAGGATGACCGGCCTGGACGTCGCCAGCAGCAGTGGGAGCTGCTGGAAAACGGTCAGCCGCTCGCTGCATTGAACCGGGGCGTACACGTTGATCAACCGGAGCGGAGCATTGTTGTACATTACGTCTGCTACGAGGAGGCGACCGCCCACCACCTCCTTAACTTCGGAGATGGTGAAGTTACCTCCCCGCAGCAGAATACCCAAGCCAGAGGAACGGCAATCATTACCCCCTGACCAGATCAATGGCCCGTGGGACCACCATCGCAACCACTGCCTGTAGGTGCTGAGGTGTGGTATTCCACACTCCTGCAGAAACAGTAGGTCGGCTTTGACTCAGTATTCAAATCGGGAGATTGGGTATGAGTCTGTTCGTGTCACTGCATTCACTTGCGGTATTCAATGCAGAGTCTTTTTGTGCCGTCAGTTATGGGGATTAGTACAATAGGTGTACTAACTGGGTTCCATTAGATCATTGTCTACATTTACTGGATTTCTTTGTGGACTTGAGACAATTTATCAGGGCTCAGTCTATATGAGTTTTGTTTTATAGGTGGGGTCTCTTCTACATCTACATCGTGAATGATTAAAGAGGTATGACTCGGGTTGTCCCTACAACAGTGTTGCTAGGTCCTTTTTTTGCTTGTCAGTCAAATAGTTAAAGACTATCTCTCGTCTCCGTAAGATTTCTGTGTTGTCAAATTTCACAGTAGGAGGTTTAATCTGAGAATTTTATGTGTTCCCATCTTCCCCTAATTCTTTTTCAGTATTGTTCCTTCCTCCATTGTTCACACTGCCTGACATACATTCAGTGCTTTATCTGGTACCCGGTTGTGGTATTTCTTCAATATATTTATGTGGCATAGTCTTTGTTTTTTTCTCCGGTCTGAGTGTTAATCAGGTAATTTACTTCACTGATCTTTTTCCTCACAATGTATGAGCCACTAAATCTTGCCTTCAGGGGTTCGTCCTGTAATGGAAGCAGTACCAGTGCCTGGTCACCTGGTTTAAATGCTCGAGCTTCAGCATTTTTGTCTGCCTGCCTGTTCATGTTTTTCTGAGAGGCTTTAAGGTGCTCTTTCACCACCGCACAGGCTTTAAAAAGTCACTTGCGAAAAGCTGAGATGTAATTTAGCAATGACGTTTCCTCCCTTTGATCTAAAATTTTTTCTTTGATCCATTTAACGGGGCTTGTTACCTCTTGCACAAAGATCAATTCAAATGGACTGAAGCCGGTTGATTCATTGGGTGAATCTCTGGTGGTGAACAGCAGAAAAGCTAACCCTTTATCCCAATCATGGGGGTACTCACAGCAATAGGCTCTGATCATGGTTTTCAGGGTTTGGTGGTATCATTCCAGAGTCCTTTGTGCTTGTTGGTGATATGCTTAAGATTTTAGTTGTTTGATGCTGAGGCTGTGTATGACTTCTTTGAATACCCTGGACATAAAATGAGATCCTTGATCCGATTGGATCTCTTTGGGCGGTCCGTATTGGGTGAAAAACTGGGTCAGCCCATCGACCACGGCTTTCGCTGTAATGTTTCTTAAAGGTATGGCCTCTGGGAATGGGGGGCTATATCCATGATTGTTAGGAGCTATTGGAAACCTGTCCTAGTTTTGGGTAAAGATCCCACGCAATCTACCAGAACTCTGCTGAAGGTTTCTCCAAAAGCAGGGATGGGTATTAATGGAGCATGCTTGATTGTAGGTTGTGGTTTTCCAACAACCTGGCAGGTATGGCAGATTCTACAAAATTTAACCACTTCATTGTGAGATGAGGCCAATAGAAGTGCTAGCTGATCCAGGCCTGGGTCTTTCGGATACCCATGTGCCCAGCCATTGGGATTTCATGGGTAATCCTCAAGATTTCCCTATGATATTTGAGGAAACTAAATTTTGGTGGACCACTGTCCACTCCTCCTCTGCAGGTCACAATGGAGGTCTCCATTTCCTCATCACTACCCCAATTTTAAAGTCATAACATTCAGGCACTTTCTCTGCCTCTGCCTCAGAACAGGTGGTCTGGGCTATTCTTTTTAAATCAGGGTCTTCCTGCTGAGCTTCAATCAGGAAGGACTTCCTTCTCCTCTCGCAAATCTCCAAAAAAAAGTTTCAGCCAGCCAGACCTCGGGTCCCCTGGCTGAATCTTTGATGTTCTGACATTTTTTGGAGAATGGTAAAGTTTATAGTTATTGTAAACTAGCCCAACTCCCTGGCACTGCATATGAGTAGTCAAGATCAAAGGTAGGATTTTCACTCCAATATGGGAGTGGGAACTGAGACAGGTGGGTGCATAATTTCGCACCACCGGCTGGTGTGCCAGTTTACCGGTACCATACCACATTTTCGAGAAGGCCGGATAGTGGGCAGAATAGTTACTCACCAACAAGCGGCAGATAGCTAGTTAAGGTGGTTAAAAGGCAATTAAGGCCATTGACCAGAAGCCGACTGAAAGCATCGGCAGCCCAGCAGCTTCCTGGAGGTGGCCTCTTGGCGGCAAACAGAGGGGGAGGGGCCAGCACTCCAGAATGCCTTTGAGTTCCCCTTCACCTGCCTGGCCACAGCTGCGGCCAGAGGCTGCCCTGCGCAGGGATTTCCCCTCCACATTGGTGGTCCTATAGCTGTGGCCATGTTTTAGTTCAAATCTTTTAAAAATGCTAAGAGAACGCCTCAAGCTGAAGACTCTCGCTCTCGCTCTCTCTCTCTCGCTCTCTTTCTCTCTCCCCATTACCTGCAATAGCAGGCTGCAGCTCCTTCTTTGCTGAAGGGCTTCCTATTGGCCCTCCAGTTTCGAGAGCCTGAAGGACGGCGAGTGCACCCTCTGGCCACTGATTGGCCAATCAAATAAAAATGTCAGGTGACTGCTCCTGATACAGTGCAGCGTCAGGACCCGCATTTCACCCCAATGGCGGGGTCCTGACCCAAAATGCAAAATACAACCCCATGTGTATTATTTAGGCCAAACCGGTTTAGAGGGCAGGGGATAATTGAACTGGATCATAAAGGGTAAGGATGGGAGGAAGGAGGAGATGATAAGATGGAGACAGAAAGGCAAAGGAGAAGGTATGGAAAAGAAGGTAATAGGGAGGGAGAAACAGGAAGAGAGGGAAGAAAGACCTTGGAGGAGGAGGGGTAAAGGTAAAGAGATGGAGGCATAGGGGGAGATGTGGAGGAAGCTGGTACCGTGGGTGAGGGAATTAGCTTCGGTCAGTTAAGTGATGTCACTGATCTGAAACGTTAAATCTGCTTCTCTCTCCACAGATGCTTCCAGACCTGCTGAGTATTTCCAGCATTTCTTGTTTTTATTTCAGATTTCCAGCATCTGCAGTATTTTGCTTTTATTCTGGTTACTAGTGTTGGGTGGGTGGAGGCAGAGTTGTTTGGCTGGTCAGTAGCACAGGGATGGGGAGGTGTATTGAGGTAAGGTCACCAAAATGATGGTCAGTGTGGGAGCAATATGTTGCTAGGCTGAGGGGAGTGTGGAGGGTTGGCAAGGTACTGCCTGGTAGGGTAAATCACTATATTTCTGTTCATTGTGGGCCCCCTAAGTGTAGTTTGAGGTGGTCCTTCCGCATATCTACATGTGTTTGGGGGGGGTGGGGGAGGAGGGTGAACATAAGAAATAGGAGCAGGAGTAGGCCATTCTGCCCCTCAAGCCTGCCCCGCCATTCAATAAGATCATGGTTGATGTGCCTCACACCTGAACTCCTCTTTCATGCCAGCTCCTCATAGCCCTCAACTCCCCGATATTTCAAAAATCGATCTACCTCCTCTTTAAATACTTTCAGTGATCTAGCCTCCACAACTCTCTGGGGTAGAGAATTCCAGACATTCACTACCCTCTGAGAGAAGAAATTCCTTTGCATCTACGTTCTAAATGAGTGTTCCCTTATTCCGTAACTATGTCCCCTAGTTCGAGATTCCCCCACTAGTGGAAATATCTTCTCAACCTCTACCCTGTCAAGCCCCCTTAGAATCTTGTACAATAAGATCACCCCTCATTCTTCTAAACTCTAATGAATAAAGGCCTAACCTGTTTAGCCGTTCTTGATAAATCAACCCCTTCATCCCAGGAATCAGCCTAGTGAATCTCTTTTGAACTGCCTCCAATGCCAGTATATCGTTTCTTAAATATGGGGACCAAAACTGTACGCAGTACTCCAGGTGCGACCTCACCACCACCATGCGTGGGCATGCATGGGGGACCAAAATGTAGAATTGGATTATGGTTACAATATATTTATATGACACAAGTTCAACATAACCTCCTTGCTCTTATACTCTATGCCCCTATTAATAAAGCCTAGGATATTGTATGCTTTATTGGCTGCTCTCTCAACCTGTCCTGCCACTTTCAATGACTTATGCATATATACACCCATGTCCCTCTGTTCCTGTACTCAGTTGTACCCTTTATTTTATATTGTTTCTCCATGTGCTTCCTACCAAAATGAATCACTTCACATTTCTCCGCAATGAACTTCATCTGTTCCTGTTTCTCCCCTCCTTATTACTTTCTTTTCCATACCTCCTTTGCCTTTCTGTCTCCATCTCATCATCTCCTCCTTCCTCCCATACTTACCCTTACCTTCGCCTTCCCCTTTTTATGATCCAGTTCAATTATCCCCTGCCCTCTAAACCTGTTTGGCCTAAATATTACAGATGGGGCTGAATTTTGCATTTTGAGGGGCAAGCCTCGATACCATGAGGGCTACAGGCACCCTACTCCAGCTTATCAGCTCCAAGCCAGCACAACATCAGGTGACCCAGAAGTGGATCCAGCCGGTCAGGATAGGACTGCGGGTGGGTGCATTCATAGAAGAGGGGATCCAGATGTGGCAGCGGCCCACGTGATCTTTTGTAGCACCCAGAGGGGCACTCCTGCCCCTGCTGATCCACAATAATAATTTTTATCAAAAACATTATTTTATGGTTTTTCTTCAACTGGGTGTAACTGGGCAGAGTATGCACAATACTTGCACTGCCTAGTTGGGTAAGCGCCTGGAGGTGGTCAGTGGTTTGTGAAGCAGTGCCTGGAGTGGCTATAAAGGCCAATTCTAGAGTGACAGACTCTTCCACAGGTGCTGCAGATAAAATATGTTGTCGGGGCTGTTACACAGCTTTTTCTGTACTCTCTCAACCTGTCCTGCCACCTTCAATGACTTATGCACATATACACCCACGTCCCTCTGTTCCTGCACCCCCTTTAGAATTGTACCCTTTATTTTATATTGTCTCTCCATGTTCCTCCTACCAAACTGAATCACTTCACATTTCTCCGCAATGAACTTCATCTGCCACTTGTCCGCCCAATCCACCAGCTTGTCTATGTCCTTTTGAAATTCTATACTATCCTCCTCATAGTTCATAATGCTTTTGTTTCAACTGCAAATTTTGAAATTGTGCCCTGTGTACCAAGGTCTAAGTCATTTAACTATATCAGGAAGAGCAAGGGTCCCAACACTGACTTTTGGGGAACTCCACTACAAACCTTCCTCCAGCCTGAAAAACATCTATTAACCACTACTCTCTGTTTCCTGTTACTCAGGCAATTTCATATCCATGTTGCTACAGTCCCTTTTATTCCATGAGCTATAACTTTGCTCACAGGTCTGTTGTGTGGCACTGTATCAAATGCCTTTTGGAAGTCTATGTACACCACATTAACAGCATTGCCCTCATCAACCCTCCCAGTTACCCCTTCAAAAAACTCCAGCAAGTTAGTTAAGCATGATTTTCCATTAACAAATCCATGTTGGCTTTCCTTAATTAACCTGCATTTGTCCATGTGACTATTAATTTTGTCCTGAATTCTTATTTCTAGAAGTTTCCCCACCAGTGAAGTTGACCTGACTGGCCTGTAGCTGCTGGGCTTATTTTTATATGCTTTTTTGAACAAGGGTGTAATATTTGCAATTCTCCAGTCCTCTGGTACCACCCCTGAGTCTAAGGAAGATTGGAAAAATATGGCCAGTACCTCTGCAATTTCCACTCCCACTTCCCTCAGTATCTATGGATGCATTTCATTTGGTCCTGATGCTTTATTAAATATAAGTATAGACAGCCATTCTAATACTTCCTCCTTATCAATTTTAAATCCTTCTAGTGCATTAATGACCTCCTCTTTCACCATGGCCTGGGTAGCATCTTCTTCCTTGGTAAAGACAAAGTATTCATTTAATACCTCAGCTATTCCCCCTGCCTCCATGCGTAAAACCCCCTTTTCGGCCCTACACTACCTTTTACCACCCTTTTACTATTTATATGCCTATAGAAGACTTTGGGATTCCCTTTTATGTTAGCTGCCAGTCTCTCTTCATACTCTCTCTTTGCTTCTCTTATTTGCTTTTTCACTTCCCCTCTGAACCTTCTATATTCAGCCTGGTTCTCCATTGTATTATCTACCTGACATCTGTCAGAAGCACACTTTTTCTTCTTCAACTTCATCTCTATTTCTTTTGTCATCCAGGGAGCTCCGGATTTGTTTACTGGACGGATTGGGACTGGGAACGTGGCAGTGAGTTTTTCTCCACATTCTACAGGAGTCACCATCCTGGGCTGGATTATGTGCTGGAGCCGGGTCTTCCGGCACTGGGTCGAAAAGGTGGGGGGAGCACTGCCTCTGCCTTTCATGCCCTCCCCCTCCCCCAAGAAGTGATCCTCTGGTCTTTTTCAATCAGTTTCATGAGCCAGGATCTCCGTCGCTTTAAAGACCTGCAAGAGCTGCCGGCCAATCAGAGGGCCAGCAGCTCAGCAGTATCGACAGCGACATTGGGAGTGGTGGCTGCTGCCGGTACTGCAGAGGCCTCGGACCTAGGTCCAGCACTGGAACCCCAGACCAGAGATAGGTGAGGCGAGGTCGCCGGGGCCAGTCTGGAAGGCCCCGGCAAGGGGGCTGCTGGTGGGTGGTTGTGCAGTCCAGGGGGAGGGGGGGGTCCCAGTGAGTAAACCGGTTCCTGATGGGGTCCTCCATGGGACAGAAATTGCCCACGAAGGAGGGATCCTCTACCCACCCACCTCCCAGTAGCCCGCAGGGAGGGTGCCTCATGTTACAAGGCATCCTCCCCGCGAGGCAGAGGACCCACCCACCGCTGGTAAGATCCCAACAGCGGCGGGAATTAACCATTAATAGGCCACTTAAGGTCCTCAATTGGCCTCTGGACGGGCAGGCCATCGTCAGCCTATCCCGCCCCAGGTAGATTGCTTGGTGACAGGAAGACGACTGGCCCTCTGCGCCCCCTCCCCCACCACCCGTCACGATATCCATGCCCTCTCACCTCCGACCACGCCTCAGGGAGTTACACAAAATCCCAGCCACATTTCCATCCAGTGGCCCCAATAAAAATCTTGCCCTCTGCTTCAACTCTAATTTCATTTAGATTTCTTGAATATATTTCCTTTCAATTGGTGCTTTATGAGCCTCTTCAAATACCTGCTAAATGTTCATTTCATTGTGAACTATTATTTTCTTCAAAAAGTCAGATGGCCCCTACCCCTTTTCACATTACTTAGTTACACACTTAGGAATGGCTATCCACATCTTCTGTAGTGAAGGCTCATGGAAATATTAGCACTCTGCTCCAGGTACTACTGAATGTTATGCATCATTTCAACTTTGTTGTAATACTAATGTTCTTCACGGACAGAATGTTGTATTTGCAATTATTTTTCACTATGCATCACGCACCTTGCATTGAACCAGGCAATTAATGCACTTCTGACTTTTGCCTTTCCATTTCTGATCCATATTTGACAGATAAACATAATATGGGTAACCTGGCTATCTGATTTCAATTCTCTTAAGTGTTTCCTACATTTGACAGGACTCCAGGCAGGTCTGATTAAGTTTAATAAACCCCTTTGTATGGAATTAATGGAATAATGATCCATGACATATCGTGATATAGTATGCATGTCAACCTACAAAACTTGGAAAAGCTGAGGAACAACTTCAAAAAGAAGCTGAAACAACCCATAAAACTGAGAATCAAAAAAACTTAGTACAACAGGAAAACAGACCCGAATAAAGGCCACTGCCTCCAGGTGACTAAATATGTTATAATCCTCTTTGTTATATTGGATTTCAAGATTGTTATTAGTACTTTGGGATCACATTTTGCAATTCAGTTTATTTTTCTATGAAACCTGAACCCAATAGGCTTGTGTATGATATGCAAAAATGTAGTTCCAATGGGAGTGCAGTGGAACATGAGCCTTTTACAACTTAAGTTGCAGCTTTACCCAATATTCCATTAGTTCTATTGAAGAGAAATATAATAAAGTGCAATTTTTTCAGTAACAGATTGATACATTTTTGAAGCCATGAAGACATGACCAGCAATAGGGTCACAAAGGGGGTCGATTGCACAAGACGTCAAAATCAGAGGAACACAGCCGTCCAGTCACAAAAACATCCATTGACCATTGCCCTTTGCTTCCTGCCTCTGAGCCAATTTTGGATCCAACTTGTCACTACGCCGTGAGTCCCAGGGGCTATTATTTTTGTGACCAGTCTGCAATGTGGGACCTTATCAAAAGCCTTGCTAAAATCCATACAGATAACATCAAATGCTCTACCCTCATGACCCTCCTTGTTACCTGCTCAAAAAATTCAATCATGTTAGTCAAACACGACCTCCCCTTAACAAATCTGTGCTGGCTGTCTTTGATTAATCCATGTCTTTCGAAATGAAGATTTATCCTATCCCTCAGAATTTTTTCCAATAATTTTCTCACCACCAAGGTTAGGCTGACTGGCCTGTAATTCCTCGGTCTATCCCTTCCTCCTTTTTTAAACAATGGTGCAACATTAACTGTCTCCAGTCCTCTGGCACCACTGGCCAGAGGGGATTGGAAAATGATGGTCAGAGTCTCTGCTATTTCTTCTCTTGTTTCCCTTCACAGCCTAGGTGACATTTCCTCTAGACTTGGGGATTTATCCACTTTCAAGGATGTTAAACCCCTCAATACTTCCTCTCTCACTATGTTAATTTCATCTCCCCAATTGCAATGTCTATATCGTCCCTTTCTTTTGTGAAAACAGACGGAAAGTATTCATTAATAACCATACCGATGTCCTGCACCTCCACACACAGGTTACCCTTATGGTTCCTAACAGGCCCTACTCTTTCTTTATCCTCTTGCTCTTTATGTATTTATAAAAAATCTTTGTGTTGTCCTTGATCTTACTTGCCAATATTTTTTTCATGCCCTCTCTTTGCTTTCCTAATTTCCTTTTTCATTTCATCCCTGCACTTTTTATACACCTCTAGGTTTTCTTCAGTATTGAGTTCTTTATATCTGTCATAAGCTTCCCTTTTTTCTTTATCCTCTCCTTTAAGCCACTTGACATCCAGGGGGCTTAGATTTGTTAGTCCCACCCTTCCCACCCTTTTTCTTTAAGGGAACATACATGCTCTGAACCTAGCTAGCTCTTCCTTGAATGCCTCCCACTGATCTGGCACCAATTTACCTTCAAGTAGCTGTTTCCAGTCCAGTTTAGCTAAATCACATCTCAGCTTAGTAAATTAGCTTTTCCCCAATTGAGAACTTTTATTCCTGGTCTATCTTTCAGTAACTACCCTAAATCTAACTGAATTATGTTCACTTTCACCAAAGTGCTCCCCAATTCGTACCCCTTCCACCTGCCCAGCTTCATTCCCTAAAATTAAGTTCAGAACCAACCCCTTTCTTGTTGAGCGTGATACATACTGGCTAAAAAAGCTCTCCTGAATGAATTTTAAGAATTATGCTCCCTCTGTGCCTTTCATACTAATTCTATCTCAGTTAATATTAGGGTAGTTGAAACACCGCACAACTGTTTTTGCACTTATGAGATATTTGCCTACATAGTTAATGTTCTAACTTCCTCTGACTGTTTGGTAGTTTATAGTACACTCCCAGTATTGTGATTGCTGCTATTTTGTTCTTCAGTTCAACCCTTATGGCCTCATTTGATGATCCTTCTCCCATATCACCCTCCTCACAGTTATAACTATTCCTTTAATCAATATTGCAGCCACCCCTGCCCCCCACCATCGCATCTGAAAACCCTGTAACCAGGAATGGTGAGCTGCCAGTCCTGCCTTTCTTTCACTCATTCCCTCTCATGTCTCAGTAATAGCTATAATATCATACTCCCACATCAATCTGTGCTCTCAGCTCATCTGCCTTATTCTCTAGACTTCTTGCACTGAAGTATATACCATTTAGCACTGCCAAACTCCCTTGTTGTCTATTTTCTAGCCTTCATTTCCTCTGCTTTGCAAAGATGCTTACTAATTTTCTGCCTTCCATTTCCAACTTTTCTTCTCTGCCTTCTGAATCTACTCTCAGGTTCTCATTGCCCTGACAAGCTAGATTAAACCTTTCCCAATAGCACTAGCAAAACTCCCTGCATGGATTTGTCCCAGCCCTTTTGAGGTGCAACCCGTCCGGCTTATACAGGTCCCACCTCCCCAGAAGTGCTCCCAATGCCTCAGGAATCTAAAGCCCTCCCTCCTGCCCCATGTATTCATCAGCTCCATCTTCCTGTTTCTCACTATTACTCACTAGCAGGTGGCACCAGGAGTAATCCAGAGATTACTACTGCAGAGTCCTATTTTTCAATCTCTCTCCTTGCTCCCTAAACTCTGCCCTACAGGACCTCATCCCTCTTTCTGCCTATGTCATTGTTGCTGTTATGGACCACGACCTATGGCTGTTCACCCTCCCCCCTCAGAATGTTCGCAACCACCCAGTGACATTGTTGACCCTGGCACTGAGGAGGAAACATACCATCCTGGAGTCACATCTGCGACCACAGAAGCACCTGTTTGTTCCCCTCACCATCGAATTACTTACCACTATTGCTCCTTCACTCTTCTTCCTCTTCCCCTGTGCAGCTGAGCCACCCATGGTGCCATAGAGTTGGCTCTGCCTGCACTCCCCAGATGAACCACCATTCTCACCAGTATTCAGAACTGAATACCGATTGGAGAGAACGGTGCACTCATAGAATCTCTGCCCTGCATACCTGGCCCTTCTTGTCCTTCTGGTAGTCACCCATTCCCTCTCTGCCTGCACATTTTTAAGCAGCGGGTGACCACAGCTCTCAGCCTTGCAGATGTCCCATAGTGACTCCAGCCACTAGTCAAGCTCCAAAACCTAGAGTCGAGCTGCTCTAGCTGGTGACACTTCCTGCACATGTGGTCGTGCAATCCACGAGAAGCATCAAGGATGTGTATTCCACTGTGCTGCCTTTATTTTCTAGACCATTATCTGGAAACACTTACCTGCTACTCACCAACTGGCTGCTTCCACGGTTGGGATGTCACTATAGCTTTTTGCAGATGTTGGTTTTGTTGTCAGGTTTCACTGGAGGCTCTCTCCCCCACTTTAACTCCTTGATCACTGTGCTCAGTATCCACAGCCACTGCCAGTGACTCTGTAATATAGTTAAACCTCTCATTGTTCAACTAATTAATGCCTCTTGACTCCAGCTCTCAGTTCTCGCTGTCTTCCACTCCTTCCTCAGACTCTCCTTGTTTTATAAAAGAGCAGACCAGCATCTCTTCCCTCAATGCGCGAATTCCCTCACTCACTAGATTCCCCAGTTAAGTACTCTGTCGAAGCAGTACTCCATCGAACTGGACTCCGTGCTACTTATCATTGAAATTCTGTGTCCTTCTCCTGTGTGGAGCCTTGTCCTGCTGCCCTCGGGTACTAATGGCATTTGAATGATCATAATTCTATCTAAGTATAATCAAAACCTTGGTAAGACATGCAGTGAAATAATTTGAGAAATAAATGCAAGTGCAAAGCACTATTCTTTTCCTTATCAGCCAGAGTGCTGCTGAACTGTAGGCTGAATACCACTTTGAAAGGGCTGCACAGAAGTTTCCTCAAAGTTAATCTGTTTCCACCAGTTTTGCACAGATTTTACAATAATGCCTGCACCAATGTGTATGCAAAAGAGCTTACTCAGAAAACTTACATGCAACTCCTCTGCTGGTATAAATCACACCAGGGAAATTCCAGGGCCGGAATTTTACGTTGGGTGAGAGGCCCTGCCCACCAGCCAAAAAGACCCTCCACTGGGCCTGGGGAGCCACGCCAGGATTTTACGCTCCCCGGGCCCTTATTTGTCCTTGGGCGGGACTTCCGTCCCTCCAAGGCAGGAAGTCCCACCTCCAAGACCTGCCAGCCAATCAGCGGGCCGGCAGCTCTCAGTCCTAGCAACGCCACCATGAGTGGTAGCCACTGCTGGGACGGCAGCCAACTTCAGCAGCAAGACAGACGCGGCCCCGGAAACAAGGTAAGTTTCTGGAGCCTCACTGGGGACAATCGGCCGGGCCCTGTCGAGGCAAGTAGGGTCGGTTGGGGTGATGGTGGGTGGAGTGTTGTGTAGTGGAGGCAGTTTGCAAGGAGGCTGCCAGGTTTTACTTGGCGGCCTGCTGGGAGACCTCAGCCGCCTGCCCGCCATTGGTAAAATACCAGCAGCAGTGGGAGGAGGCCCATAAATGGCAGTTAATTGGCCACTTAAGGGTCTTGATTGGCCTGGGGCGGGCAGGCCTTTTCTCATCGCCGCCGCCCCTCATAAATTTGAAGCGGGAAGACGTTGGAAAAGGACCGCCCGCCCCACCTCCCACTCAATTTTATGGTGCCTCCCCTCGCCATCAACCCGCTTCTGCGGGGGGATGTAAAATTCCGGCCCATGCCTTTAGCAGCATAGGTTTTGTTAAAATAACGTTGGGCATTAAAAAACTAGCAGAATATAGACCACGTTCAGTAAACATTCAAAGAACAAAGAACAGTACAGCACAGGAACAGGCCATTCGACCCTCCAAGCCTGCGCCGATCTTGATGCCTGCTGAAACTAACACCTTCTGCACTTCCGGGGCCCATATCCCTCTATTCCCTTCCTATTCATATATTTGTCAAGATGCCTCTTAAACGTCGCTATCGTATCTGCTTCCACCACCTCCCCTGGCAGCAAGTTCCAGGCACTCACCACCCTCTGTGTAAAAAACTTGCCTCGCACATCCCCTCGAAACTTTGCCCCGCACATCCCCTCTAAACTTTGCCCCTCGCACCTTAAACCTATGTCCCCTGGTAACTGACTCTTCCACCCTGGGAAAAAGCTTCTGACTATCCACTCTGTCCATGCTGCTCATAACTTTGTAAACCTCTATCATGTCGCCCCTCCACCTCCGTCGTTCCAGTGAAAACAATCCGAGTTTTTCCAACCTCTCCTCATAGCTAATGCCCTCCAGACCAGGCAACATCCTGGTAAACCTCCTCTGTACCCTCTCCAAAGCCTCCACGTCCTTCTGGTAGAGTGACGACCAGAATTGCATGCAATATTCTAAGTGTGTCCTAACTAAAGTTCTGTACAGCTGCAACATGACTTGCCAATTTTTATACTCTATGCCCCAACCGATGAAGGCAAGCATGCCGAATGCCTTCTTGACTACCTTATCCACCTGCGTTGCCACTTTCAGTGACCTATGGACCTGTACGCCCAGATCTCTCTGCCTGTCAATACTCCTAAGGGTTCTGCCATTTACTGTATACCTCCCACCTGCATTAGACCTTCCAAAATGCATTACCTCACATTTGTCCGGATTAAACTCCATCTGCCATTTCTCCGCCCAAGTCTCCAACTGATCTATATCCTGCTGTATCCTCTGACAATCCTCATCATTATCCGCAACTCCACCAACCTTTGTGTCGTCCGCAAACTAACTAATCAGACCAGCTACATTTTCCTCCAAATCATTTATATATACTACAAACAGCAAAGGTCCCAGCACTGATCCCTGCGGAACACCACTAGTCACATCCCTCCATTCAGAAAAACACCCATCCACTGTTACCCTCTGTCTTCTGTGACTGAGCCAGTTCTGTATCCATCTTGCCAGCTCACCTCTGATCCCGTGTGACTTTACCTTTTGCACCAGTCTGCCATGCGGGACCTTGTCAAAGGCTTTACTAAAATCCATATAGACAACATCCACCGCCCTTCCCTCATCAATCATCTTCGTCACTTACTCAAAAAATTAGTGAGACACGACCTCCCCTTCACAGAACCATGCTGTCTCTCGCTAATAAGTTTGTTTGTTTCCAAATGGGAGTAAATCCTGTCCCGAAGAATCCTCTCTAATAGTTTCCCTACCACTGACGTAAGGCTCACCGGCCTATAATTTCCTGGATTATCCTTACCACCCTTCTTAAACAAAGGAACAACATTGGCTATTCTCCAGTCCTCTGGGACCTCACCTGTAGCCAATGAGGATGCAAAGATTTCTGTCAAGGCCCCAGCAATTTCTTCCCTTGCCTCCCTCGGTATTCTAGGGTAGATCCCATCAGGCCCTGGGGACTTATCTACCTTAATGCTTTGCAAGACACCCAACACCTCCTCCTTTTTGATAATGAGATGACTGAGACTATCTGCACTCCCTTCCCTAGGCTCATCATCCACCAAGTTCTTCTCCTTGGTGAATACTGATGCAAAGTACTCATTTAGCACCTCACCCGTTTCCTCTGGCTCCATGCATAGATTCCCATCTCTGTCCTTGAGTGGGCCAACCCTTTCCCTGGTTACCCTCTTGCTCTTTATATATGTATAAAAAGCCTTGGGATTTTCCTTAATCCTGTTTGCCAATGACTTTTCATGACCCCTTTTAGCCCTCCTCACTCCTTGCTTAAGTTCCTTCCTACTGTCTTTATATTCCTCAAGTGCTTCATCTGTTCCTAGCCTTCCAGCCCCCAGCAAATGCTTCCTTTTTCTTTTTGACTCGGCTCACAATATCCCGTGTTATCCAAGCTTCCCGAAACTTGCCAAACTTGTCTTTCTTCCTCACAGGAACATGCTGGTCCTTGATTCTAATCAGCTGACGTTTGAAAGACTCCCACATGTCAGATGTTGATTTACCCTCAAACAGCCGCCCCCAATCTAAATTCTTCAGTTCCTGCCTAATATTGTTATAATTAGCCTTCCCCCAATTTAGCACCTTCACCTGAGGACTACTCTTATCCTTATCCACAAGTACCTTAAAACTTATGGAATTATGGTCACTGCTCCCGAAATGCTCCCCCACTGAAACTTCGACCACCTGGCCGGGCTCATTCCCCAATACCAGGTCCAGAATGGCCCCATCCCTAGTTGGACTATCTACATACTGTTTTAAGAAGCCTTCCTGGATGCCCCTCACAAATTCTGCCCCATCCAAGCCCCTAGCACTAAGTGAGTCCCAGTCAATATTGGGGAAGTTAAAATCACCCACCACTACAACCCTGTTACCTTTACATCTTTCCAAAATCTGTCTACATATTTGCTCCTCTACCTCCCACTGGCTGTTGGGAGGCCTGTAGTAAACCCCCAACATCGTGACTGTACCCTTCCTATTCCTGAGCTCCACCCATATTGCCTCGCTGCATGACCCCTCTGAGGTGTCCTCCCGCAGTACAGCTGTGATATTCTTCTTAACCAGTAATACATTCAGTAACGTTTACTATCAAATTACAGAGGGTTCAAGTTTGACAGGGTATGGGATCATACTAGCACGGCAGGTTGTGTTAACAGGATGGTAGGACATCACAGTCTCCACAGTTGTGAGTTTGAGCGGTGAGGAAAAGGGCAAATAGAGGGTCAGGATTTTCAAAGTAGGAATGAGTAAGGGAAGCTCATAACGTCAACAAATTCAAGTTGTTTTCACAACTTCTAGCAGGCAGTGGCTGAGGTTTCAGAACTGCTTCTATTCTCAAGTTGATAAATGTGAGTAAATTCACCAATCTTGTGGTCCGAACAGGAAGTCACATTCAAAGGGTGTGTGAATCAGGCAATTAAAGCTAGAATGTTGTCGCCCTTACTCCATCCTGTGTTCATGTTGAGTGTGGCTTGGCATTGGTGGTGCAGAATCAGTGTATTTACCCTGTAGTGCATGCCACAAGAGACAGCAACAAAATGAGAGAAAACTCATTTAAAAGGTGAAATCAAAAATATCATATTAATTGGAAGAGATTTTTTGGACACATACAGTTTCATAACTGCAGTCCTGTAGTCTACAATTCACCATTAATTCATTCACGAGATGTAGCACATATTTTCGCTCTTTTATATTTGACACTACAGGAAGTACATTACTTTTCTCTAGCTTTTCCCATCACTCATAAACACCTACCTATAGAGCTTCTTAAGTTCTTCACGAAGTAGAGAAGTGTCATTGACCAGTGCATAATGTTGCTTATGAATCAATCACTAATGTAATTGACAGCACTCATGGAGAAGGTTTTCATGCAGATTATCCTGCCCCTAAGGTAGGACGATGTTGCATGGTGACAGGCAACCTACCAAAGTAAAATTATTGGAAAAAGTTTACATTTTTCTCTTCTGGTCAATGTACATATATTTTATACCAATACACATCATACTAAAACTGAGTTAATTGTGGAAACAATGTAGTATATTTAGGGCCAATTTTTTTTGTGGGTTCCTTTTGGAAATGCTTATTCCCAAGTATAAAGCTCAGGAAATAAGACAGTGACAGTTGTGAGTTGTGTACACCGCATGTTGGCAGGGTATTTGTGGTTCAAGCGAATTCACTAAATTGGAAACAGTTTGAGATCCAAAAGCCAGAAATTGCAAGTACCAGTTTAATTTCCACATTTTTAAATTGGAATTAAGTTAGGACATCATGTTCTGACATCATAACATGCTGTTTTTGTATATTAATGCTAACTTTATATTAGAAACTGATGTTCAATTTTGAAAATTACATTGCCTCACGAGAAAAGGCTATAATGTATTAAATCCTCACCCTCTGATTACAAATCAATTGTGAAATAGGCAAATTTTGTACTTCAGAAAGAATATGCACAAGATTCATATGTGCATTAGGAGCATTAAGTCCCTTACGTATGTAAATGTGGGCCTATTGTCTGCTTTCGATCCCCCTGGGAAACTAGCTATTGTAGATTGGAGTAGGAGTCAGACATGCTCTGCTCTGGATTCTTCAGCAGTCACTGTGGCCTAAACCTATACAAAAAGAGGTAAGTTTTTTTTAGTGTTATAAAATATTGCTGTGGATCCAGAAGGGGCAGAATTACTCCTCCAACTATACAGTATCTCAATCTTCCCTGCCACCAACCTCCCCCCCACCCAACCGTTACTGTTCCCTGCCCCCCTGTCCACCATCCCCCCACCCCCGCCCCCCCCCCCCCCCCACCCCTACCCTCCCCAACCTTCAGGCTGCTGCCAAGTGATAATCATTATCAGCAAATGGGCAAGTTGCAAACTATTAATACTAAAGAGGCCCAAGGCCCAATTTTGAGCAGGTATTAGGTTTCCCAGTTTGGGTGCACATTGTGACCACACTGCCACCGTCAAGCATGACAAATTTCTATTCCATTGTATCTGCTTGATGTGAGGTTAAAACAAACTGAACAATTTTGGGTTAACTTTCAAGTTCACTGGATATATAGGATTTGCTAAACAGGAAAGACCATGATCCATCTAGTTTGCCTTCTACCATCTGGTAGTTACACAATACAACAATAATGGAGTTAAGCATATACATTTTTATATTTTGGATAATGGCATACCAATTAACCTTGGGACAGTTTTTACTGTATTCATATTGTACAGTCTGAAAACTTTATCTGATTCATGGCTTGTTTAGTACTAGCAACAAAAGCCTGTTAAAATGTAATTTATCTCTCACTTTGCACTGCTGGGTCTTAGGCAGAATTCATATTGTGGTACAGTAACATCGAAAAGCTCATAAATATGTTCAGTGGGGACTTCTTGTATCACTACCACTGGATTTCATTCAGTTACATGTAATTCGACTCAGTGGCCCTATAGTTATAGGGAGTGGGGGAGCGCAATGTGGGGAGGGAAGCCTGGAAATCTTAGTCCTGCCGAATTTAAAAGTACAACCTAATTATCACTTTTTCCTTCCATTTCCCGTGCAGCAGCCAATCAAATTGGCAGACTGGCCAGCTGCCAGCACCAGCAGCAGGAGGCTGCAGCAGGGAACTCTTGGGAACGGACTCCAGCAATTGGGAGAGATTGGGGCTTGATGGGGTTGGGTGGGAGGGGGGAAGGGGAGGGATGTCGGAGGGGCAGCCGATCATAGAGCAAGAGGCTAAACAACTGGGATTGGGGTAATGGGGAGAGATCAATGATCGCGGCAGTGAGGAGAAGCTGCACTCAGCAAAAGGAAGCACAAAAGTTTGCTTGAGAGGTCAGTGAAAGTACTGGTGCTCCTCCTGGCCCACACGGAATGGAGTGCTCTACAATTCACAAACCTGCTGCAGCCAGCTGTGTCTGTATCCGTTTAGTTGCCAGATTTCCCGAGGCCAGAGAAAGCCAGCAGCTGTTAAATTTGAATCAGTCTTCCAAGTGCACTGTGGGATCCCAATTTAAATATGATGAATGTTTCTGCCTATCAAAGATAGGACACGCACGTCACGCAACCTGCCAACATGAAAATGGCGAGTTGAGGACACGTTCTCTGATTTTTCATTTTTAACACCCTGATGCTTCCCTCCCCCATTGTGGGATGGTTAACATCAACCCTGATATAATGAACCTCTTTATATATTCATTTAAGAATGAACATGTTTTTTTTTGCAATCACAATGAACTTATAAAAGTGTGCATTGTGGATTGTATTGTAGCAGCATTTTAGGAGTTGTTAACACAGTGTTAAGAATATCACTGGTTGGTTTTCACTCTAAACTTCCACATATGTTTCATTCGCCAGGGAGTTGCTGGAAAGTAACAGCTTAACTACAGATTAGGAGTGGTGTTTTTTTTTCTCAGTATATTTGCAAGTAACTGATTTAGGCCAGTTTTAGGCTGATATATCGCAACGCACAAATTTCCTTGCTTGTTTGCGCCCCTTCCAAGATACACCCACCAAATTCTCTCTGTTATTTACATAGCTCCGTCCCCCATGCAAGTGACCCGCTCATGCAGGTTTCCTGGATTTACACAAATAATGTGTTGGTGTTGTTATGACCAGGTGAGAAAGAGGTCTAGGATTCCCTTTCGGCCTTCACCTGGTCTTACTGTAACAGGGTTTTATTTTTAAACACACTGTGTTTTTAACTCCCCCTTGGTGAATCCTTGTTCACCGCTTCCCAATTATAAGGCAAAGAAACCAGCACAAACAGGCTTTCTTAGGTTTAAGGAAGAAAAGTTGAAATTTATTAAACTTAAACTCTAATTCGGTTGATGCCTAAGTTTTTTTTGTCATTGTAAAAGTAAATAATGGCAGGGCAGCTTGGCCAAGCGGAATGTACCTCCTGTGCAATGTGAGAAGTCTTGGAAGTGCCATGTGACCTTGGCGAACATGTCTGCAGAAAGTTGTCTCCGGTTGCAGAAGCTTGAGCTTCAGGTTTCGGAGCTTGAACAGTGGCTGGAGTCACTGTGGTGCATCTGCAAGGTGGAGGACTACATGGATGGCACGTTTCAAGAGGTAGTCAAGCTGGTGCCTCGGTGAGCACAGTCGAGGGGTGACTGGGTGGCTGCCGGACAGACAAAGAAATCAGGGCAGGTAGTGCAGGAGTCCCCAGAGGACATCGCACTTTCTAACCGGTATTCAGTTCTGAGTACTGATGAGAGAGAGGGTTCCTCTGGAGAATGCACCGAGAGTCATGACCGGAATGTCATGGCTGACTCAGTCGTGCTCAGTTTGAGGCAATATGTGTTTTCAGTGGGTTTTGGAGTTCCGTGAGAAAGAGATGGGAGCAGACAGGCAGGAGAGGAGGTCTGCTTCAGTCCAGGAGCATTCTCCTTTCTGCAGGCGCTCAGTTCAGACGGTACAATTCAGGAAAAAAAAACAGACTGCCAAGCAGGTTAGTCATATGACTAACTGGTTTGACCATGTTTGTTTGTGGATTGTATTGGAGCAGGAGATATCTCCTTTATTCCAAGCAGTTAATATACAAAAATGTCTTTCCAGCCAGGGGCCTGGCAACCCCTGGTCACAGGCCTTCTCTTCTTCCCGGCAACAATTTGAAATTTAATGTCCATGTGGTGAGACTAATGTGTCTCATTCTTGGCAGGTGGGGGCCTGCATGACAGTGTATATATACTGCCAAAGATTTAGACACAGAAAGGTCTGAAGTCATCTGATAACAGCATAACTGAAGTTTATGGAGATTGTAGCTATTTTCATTGCAATGTTATGTTTAATTTTTCTGAAATTTTTATCCTTGTTTTCAAATCCCTCTGCAGCCTGGCCCTTCCCTTCCTCTGTAATCTCCTCCAGCCCCCAACCTTCCAAATATCTGTTCTGCTCTAATTCTGGCTTGTTGAACATCCTGGAATTTATTCGCTCTACCATTGATGACTATGCCTTCAGCTGCCAAGGCCCTAAGCTCTGGAATTCCCTCTCTAAAACTCTCCGTCTCGACTTCTCTTTCCTCCTTTAAGACCCTCCACTCCTAAAAAACTATCTGAGCAATCTTTTGGTCATCTGCCCTTATATCTCCTCATGTGCGATGTGGTCTTAAGTTTTATTTTATAGTGCTCCTGTGAAGCGCATTGGGAGTTTTATTGTATTAAAAGCACTATGGGCTGGATTTTACAGCCCCCCCTCCCCTCCCCCCCCCCCCCCCGACGTCGGGGGTTGTGGCAGGGGGGTGCTGCCAGAAAATGCCTCCTGCATAGGCCCGCCACGGGCCTCGACATCGGGAACGCCCAGCCCTGTATTGCTGGTGGCGGTGAGGCCTCGTGGCGGCCGCCCCCCGCCCCCCACCGCTCGGCGACAGGAGCCAAATCTAAATATTTAAATAAACATAAATTAATGAATTGAGTATTCACCCGCTCCCACCATCCATTCCACTCTGATATCAGTGCCAGTGGCCGGCACTCCCGTGCCTTGAGATCTCCATTCGGAGACCCAACGCGTAGAACTGGTGGGGAGGGGGCAACAGGTAGGTTTCTCTATGTAGGAGTGGGGGGGGAGCAGTCTCTTAGTGATTTGATTGGTGTAGTGGATGGTGGGAAGGGATGAAGATTAAAGTTCGTGAACTTTGGGGTGGGGTGGGGGGAGAAGGTCAGGTGTACCAGATAATTGTTTTGTGGGGGAGAGGGCAGGTACTTAATTCTATGGTTATTGGGGGGGAGGGGTTGGGAGAGGGTTGGGATCAAGTTATTTAATTGTTTACAACAAATGTCCTTTCAAATTTTAAATGGCAATATAGAGCTCTAAGACCTTTAAAAATGGCGTTGTTGCCTGTGCAGTGGTGCCTGACACCATTGCCGGGGATGGACAGCCCACCTCCTCCACGTTATCGGGGGTGTGGGGAGGTCCACCCTGGCCATATAAATGAGCCGCCGTGACGTGAGGTCTGTGTGGGCAGACCGCCATTTTAGTAGCTCGCCATTGTTAATGCAATCTTAACCAAAGTACTGTCAGTGAAAATTCACCAAAAGAAATTTCTCCTTATTTCACTATTGGATTTAATAGTGTAATCTTGTATTTATGGCCCCTAGTTTTGGATTCCCCCACAAGTGGAAACATTCTCTTCACATTTATCCTGTCCAACCGCTTTATTAATTTAAAGACCTTTATCAGGTCTATCACCTCTATCTCTAAGCCTCTTTTTTAAAGTAGAAAGCCACAACCTGCTTAATCTTTTCCAATAACTGTACCATCCTTGTAAATCTTTTTTGACCTTCTCCAGTTCTTCTATGTTCTTTTTATAGTATGGAGACCAGAAATTTACACAGTACTCTAAGTATGGTTTGACCAGCGTCCTACACAACTTTAAGAAAACTTCACTACTTTTGAATTCCAAATTACTAGAAACAAATCCCAGTGCGTTGTTAGCATTTTTAATTACTTTGTTGACCGGCAATGCTGCTTTTATTATAATAATGGAAGTGAAGAGTAACAGCAGAGGCAAAAGGCCCTGCATGTGAGGGGCCATAACAGAAGATATCCGCCCACCAGTCATTATCCCCATTATCCCCAGAAGTGGCGCAGTATTTGCACTTGTTTTACACTGGTTTCTATGTTCCAGCATAAGCAAATAAGCTCTGCAGGAAATGTTGCCATATGTTCACATTGGCAAGAGTGTGCAGAAACCATTGTAAATTTTGGTGTAATTTCTGCATGAGATTTAGGAAATTAGGGGCATTATGTATTTTAATGGAGCAGTGCAACATTTTCTTTACAATATAGTATTATGGACTTAATAAACTACCAGTTTTCAAAATCAGTTTTTTAGTTTTTTATTTTTATTTTATTTATTTTTAAATTTTATTTCATGCAACATGAAAGTAAACCTTTTATGTTAGTCACTAATCTATTCTTGTATTGTTTCTTTGCCCCTCTTATTTCCTTGTTCACTTCTCTTGAAATTAGATCACTTGAAATTTTGCACTTTTCCTGATGCAGCTTCTACGATAACCAGCACACTGAAATATTTCACTTCCTTGTTTTTGCCTACGCACATACGTTGACATGGAACAAGGTGCACATATCAGAAAATCACAGGCAGGTTGACCACAAATTTTAGCTATGCGCTGCTAATGGGTGAGGTATCTTTCCACTGGCATGAACTTGAACAATTTAACCTTAGATATTAACATCTGTTCTGAATGTATCAACATTCCCTGTGGCGCCTGAACATATATTAGCATTATCTTGGCACAGCATCTGCACCCTCAAAGCAAGGTATATATATATTTGTTTACTGGTTTGGTGGAACACAAGAACTGGAGTAAGCCATTCAGCCCTTCAAGGCTGTTCTGCCATTCAATTTGATGACTGATTTGTACCTCAACTCCAATTACATACCTTTGTTCCATATTCTTTGACAACCTTGCCTACAAAAAGATCCATTAATCTCAGTTTTGAAAATTTCAATTGACCCAGCATCTCCCACCGTTATGTGAATGTATGGATCATGACCCTCATCCCCATCACCCCAAGTAAAATGAATTGCATGGGGTTGAGCTTATGGAAGGTCTTGAAGATAAACTGAAATTTTCTCAAATGTCATTCAATTAATTTCCCCAAATACGCAGCACCCGTAGTTGGATCAATAAATATTCCAACGTGGAAACTGGATCTTATTGGAGATTCAAAGTGATTGCTATTTTTTCTTCACCGCTAATGAAAATGTATTCTCAGGAAATGCATATTTCAAAATTCTCATGATTTTGTTAACAGGTTGCAAATTACAATGGAACATAAGTATGTTTTGAGAAAAAGGAAAATATAACTTGAAATTAAACGATCTTTCTGTTTTAAGTACAGTTTGGAGGAAATCAGTACCATTTACTATTTACACTTTTTAAACATCCTGTTTTAACCTTTCTAAAGGAACCCATGCTACTCTCACTTTTGACATAGACAAGTGTAGTGTTTTCAGATGTGCAGTTTCTATAGTTTCAAGGTAAAGTTACTGATAAACCTAATCTACCATTAAATTTAAAATGTCGCTAGTACTTTGATAAGCAAAGACAATGGAGCATCTCACAATTTTTAACCAAATCAGAAAACATAATGGACTGGATTTTAAGAGCCCCCGTCGACCTCGGCGATGAGCTCAAAAAATGGGCGGGCCGCACGCCAAAGAGGCCGGGGCGGCTCCCCCCGCCTCCCCCCCTCCCCCAATTACGTGGAGGGAGCAGGCTCCATCCCCAGAAATAGTGTCAGCTGCCTGTGCACAGGCGCTAGCGCCATTTTTAAAGGGCAGCCAGCCCTTCCGGCGTACTTAAGTTTTGAAAGAAAGATCCCCCAAAATTAAATGAATAAATTTTTTATGCCCCTTTCCCACCCCCCATAACAATTACAATAACCTTCCCCCTCCAAAACACTTACCTTTTAAATGTGGCTTTGCCCCCCAAAAACTGCACAAAGTTTAAGGTTCAACCCTTCCCATCACCCCTACACCCATTATGTTTATTTGACCCTGTTCCCCCACCCCCCACACTGACAAACCTACCCACTCCCCCCCTCCCACCAGTGCAGTGCTGCGTTTCCCCGGACGGGGATCTGAAGGTGCAGAAGTGCTGGCCGCCGCACTCCCTCAATATTGGAGGAAAGTGTATTTAAATTTATTAATTTTATTGATTTACCTATTTTGTGGACACATATAATTGTGGACTGGTCACCCAGCGTCGAAGTCCATGGTGGGCCTCATCCGGGGCCATCTTCAGGAACCCCCCCCCACCCCACCCCACCCCACCCCCACCCCAGGCCACGGATCACGACATTGCAGTCTTGTTAAAATCCAGCCCAATGTGTTCTACTTGTAACTTTTAGAATAACTTGAAATCATTTTCATTGTTTAATAAAGGTTACAGACTAGATATGGTTTATGTAGCTTAAAAGACTTACTTCAGAAATATTTTTGCTGCCATGGGAAAAAGACCAAAAGTGTTTTTACCCTCCCCCAGCACTGGGCAGAGTTCCCAGATTCCTGACTGATATAAATGACAGCAGTGATTGCAAGTTGCTGATGTAATTTAAGTAAGTGCTCTTAAACTATTGATGTAAGTTATTCTAGTGTTTGTAAGTTTAATTCATTTTGAAGTACATGGCTAACGTCACAGACGTTTGCTTTGCTGATTTTAACAAATTGAGTTTTATTCATTGTGCATAAGCTGAGAGTTCCGAAAAAGGGCAAATGGCTAACTTATTTCTTTTAAAAATAGACTTCATAAATGCAAATGATAATGCTACATTAAATACTTGTGCATAAAATGAGATACTATACTTCATTATTTAGACATTCTTATCGTAACAAGATAAAATGTAACGATGATATAAATTATAGTCAGGCATTTACATAATGTTATTTACACTTGTAAATAGTGCTTGAATTTTCTTATTAGTCTGTCTTCCAGATGCTAGTGTCACGTTCTAATATTATAGTGAGAATAGTAATAAAGTATGCTGCAGTTGATCAGATGTACTATATTAATACAGTGAAGAATCAGCAACAAAAATTTTAATTTATGGAAGTACATAATAGACAATTAATTAATTACAGAAAGCTTAAATTAAACTTGCACCAAGTACAATAGGTTTCATACTGACACTTACCTTTACAAATTCTGCAGTGCACAGCCTTATGTGGAAGTGGAATTCAGCAACGACAAGTCTTCTGCCAGATCGCAAACCAGAGCATTGAAGATTCACACTGCAGTCAATCTACAAAACCAGCCTCAGTTCAACACTGTCAAACTGGAGAATGTTTGCGTTACAGCTGGCATGTAGAAGAATGGGAAAAAGTAAGTACAACAGCTGCAGCAGACAGCAAAAGCATTGTTCAGAATAAACAAGAGAAAGGCATTCGTCCTGGCATGCACCAATCTTACTTTGAGGTGTGATTTGTAAACTAGGATCAGATGGCTGGCTTCATGTGGTTAGGAGGATGTTTGACATATGGCCAAGGAGTGGAAAAATTAGAGGAAAGAAAACCTCTGCCACATAGAACATAGGATAAATCCAATTCTATATCACTTTAAAGGTCATTTAACTGAAGGAACAAAGACTTATGTATTTTTCAGCTTAAAAGATTAATTCAACCTAATATTTATGCATACTACAGTCCTATAATGATATCATGATACCTTCAAAATATAAAATACCAGATTCCTTACATTTATCTATTTAGTGCAAACAGATTTATTTTCAAGATTTCAAACTGTACAACTTACTGGCGTAATTGTTACACAGTGATGAAGAAACTTAAATAAGACCAAGTTATTAGATAAATATATTACGTTGTGAAGGTTATTTGAGAATGTTATTTGCATTTATTGTTTTTTAACACTACATAAAAAATTGCAATCCAATTCAAAGTAGGTCACAAAACAATCTAAAGTCCATTATATGGTTACAAGCTAATTTTTGTGTTTATTTTTTGGATAAGCTTTTATCTCCCCCATTCTGTCCCCTCAGTCTCTTTTCACTTCCAGCACCTGGAATCAATTAAAGAGCACATTGTGGTAGGCTATGCTAAATGTGTCACATTGCTTTGTTAAAGAATTCCAGGCTGCAAGCAAATTCATCCATGCTCTGAACATTTATAACATTTCACAGGCATATTTCCAAGAAAAGTCTTAAAACAGCCATGGCCACAAATTAATCTGTTTTTTGCTGGAAATTTGTACTAATCTACTGCAGATGTGCAATGTGCATATGGCAACATTCTTAGCTGAATTGTTGTATTTATGCCCCATTTGTTTGAAGAAATCACATTCATATCTAAAGACTATTAACTGTAAAGTGGTTAAGTCAAAAAATCATGAAATGCCCATTTTATATACAGCCAATGCTTTTGGAGAATAAAAAGAGCACCAAGCTCCACTTGGACCACAGCAGAAGAATTTTCCTGCTGATTCATGCTTAATCTGTAAGAAAATGATGTATGGTGCTGTGCTTTAAAAATTTTAGAAAATGGCATCAAGGTCAGAGTAGCTTGACATATAGTGTGATCCTCAGTCTGTTTTTAATTTGACCATACTTACAGTTTCTTAAAGAACAACAGCAACTGATTGAACCTCGGGTTTTAAGGGATAATGAAAAAAGTTACAAGCAAAAATATTGTAGAAATCCTTTTTACAAAAGTTAGAAAGATTGTTTCATTCTAATCTGTCTCAACTTTTTTGTATTTTGAACAAAATCATAAAATTAAATTCCTTATTAATAGTTCATCTTTTTTCTCTAAGTTCCAGTAGACAAACAAGCATTTAAATAAAAAAGAACATGTCAACATAAAAGAATGACATTTATGAAAACAATATTCCTTTGTTATAAAATAAAATCCTGCATTAAATTACCCCGCTGTCCGGAAGAAAAGCATATCCAGATGGAAAGCAAAAGATTAAAGTGCGTGAAAACATGTCAGGTACCATGGACTGACAACACCCAGCCCTATCTCAGAACCACCTCTCTCAACCCCTCTACTGTCTCTATTCTGCACTGGATGAGCAGAAATTTCCTCCAACTAAATATTGTGAAGACCGAAGCCATTGGCTTCAGTTCCCCACCACAAACTCAGTTACCTAGCCACCGACTCCATCCCTCTCCCTGGAACTGTCTGAGAGTGAACCGGACTGTTCACAACTTTGGTGTCATATTTGACCCCGTGATGACCCTCCGACCATATATCCCTGCCATCACTAAGACCACCTACTTCCACCTCTGTAACATCACCCAACTCTTCCCCTGCCTCAGCTCATCTGCTGATGAAACTCTCATCCATGCCTTTGTTAACTCTAGACTTTAATACTCTCATGCATTACTGGCTATCTTCCATCCTCCATAAATTTGAGCTCATCCATAACTCTGCTGCCCATATCCTAAGACTCACCAAGCCCCATTCACTCATCATTTCTGTGCACTCTGACCTACATTGGCTCCTGATTGAGCAATTCCTCAATTTTAAAATTCTCATCCTTGTTTTCAAATTCCTCCATGACATTGCCCCTCCCTATCTCTGTAACCTCCTCCAACCAGACAACCCTCTGAGATATCAGTGCTGCTCCAATTCTGGCCTTTTTAATCCCCATTTAAATCACTCCACCAATGGCGGCCGCACCTTCAGTTGCCTAGGCCCTAAGCTCTCGAATTCCCTCCCTAAACCTCTCCTCCTCTCTACATCATTTTCCTCCTTTAAGATTCTCCATACAACCTACCCCTTTGACAAAGCTTTTGGTCTTCAGCCCTAATATTGCCTTACGTAGCTTGGTGTCAAATTTTGCTTGATAAGGCGCTAATGAAATGTTAGAACATTTTACAATGTTAAAGGAGCTATAGAGATGCAAGTTGTTGTTGCTTTCCTTTCCAAATTGATATTAATTCGATAAATTCACAACATTGAATGGCATTTTCTAATTTTTGCATACTTTACATTTATTTGGTATGAACATACCATCTTGGGTTGTAATTGTACAATTCATATGACTTTTGTGCATATTTTTACCAAAAGGTTCATGATTCTGCAAAGTAGTTCTTTATTGCAGTATGCAGCAATGATTAGACACCTTGACAGTAAGGTATTAATGTATAGTCATTTTCTGCATTAGTAGAATAATAGTTCTATAATATTTTCCACAGTCCTATAATTTATCCAGGGATTATTCTTCTTCAGTGCATGATAACACACTGACCTGTCATTAACAGTTTTCTTTCAGTTTGTTAAGTACCAACTAAAGGTGAATGTGTACATTTTTTGATCTTTGCCTTCTAGCCTGCAACATCACAAAATTGCAATCAGTGACACTTTTTCAGTCTACATAAAGTGTGATTTCACTAACTATTTTCAGTTTTCTGAATATATTGGATTAGCAACAGCAGAGGAGGATCAGTAATGTCTGGGGCAGTAGGAGGAGAACTACCATACCAACTGCTATCTAATCACCAGTGTGTTCTGATTCTGTTGTGTATTGCCTTTTTCTGTAAGGAGGAGAATTATGCATTGAATGAAGAGATTTTTTGTGAATTTTGGGCTGTAGGATAGTTTTAATATCTTACTCATTTGAATCCATTTGTAAAGTCTTTTCGAAAGCATCAGTCCCACAACATGTTACATTAAGAGCCCTTTCTTATCTTTAAATCCTTCAATAACTTTACCCCACCTTCTCTCTCCTCCAGCTTTATATTCCCTTTGAAACATTCTACTCCTATGACTCTAACTTGTTGTGCATCCCCCTTCATCCCCAACATTGATGGCACAGTCTTCAGTCACCTGGATCCTACATTCTGGAATTCCATCCCTAATCTCTTGACATTACTCAGTTCCGTTAAAAACTTTACTTCAACACATCTCTTTGAACATGCCTTCAATTATCCCTTCTAAACTTTCTCCTGGCATGGGATTGATTTTCATATTCTTATTTTTGAAATACCTTTGGACATTTTTTACATTAAAGAAGCTTATATAAGTTCAAAATGAATGTCTGAGAACTGAGTTAATTCTAATTGTCAGATGTATTGTCAATAATTAGAATCAGAATTCAATCCTTCTCAGCTGCATCCTTACAGGTGATTCTTTTTGGCCTGCTGTACCAGTTCTGAACCATCATTATTACTTCTTTTGTGTGGCATAGCAAGTTATTTGATCAATTTGGCTTAAGTATATGAAAACATTCAAGCAAACTCATCTGACACCTGTAACTTACTTTGGCATCAGTCATTTTGTATATCCATGGCAGCTTATGTTTATTCATGGTCATCCTCAATTATCATCTTTGCCCTTTTATTCAAGTCAGACCATTAATTATCACCTAGAACACTGACGTATATTTTCACTTTTGGCGCTGGTGGAAAACGGTCAGTAGCGGATTGGCTGCCCCCACCCCCCCCCCCCCCTCCCCCCCCCACCCCCCAACCTTCATGACTGCAATGTCACAGGACAGCTGCTTGTATATAATATATGTAATATATATGTCTTGCTTAAATAGTCCATACATTCAAACAGCTGGCCATTCATCCCTCTTTTTACTTCATACAGCTTTGTTATTTTATCTCCTTAATATTGAGGCATTATGGCAGTCCCTAGAAAGCAAAATTTGCTTTTTTTGCATAGCAATTACACATTAATGAAAGAATAGTCCTTATGTAGATATTGAGCCATAGGAATGGCGATACAAGAACAATAAATGATTCCATATACTTTGGAGAATTCAACAATTTAAGAACATTTTATAACTGACTTTGCTGCTGTTGCTCTGGATAGTTGCTACTTAAGTATAAATAAGTGGTGCATGGTGGAACAGGGCTTCAGTTACGACAATAAATTGTATTTATGTGGTGCCTTTAACATAATAAAATGTCCCTAAGCACTGCACAGAAACACAATAAAGCAAAATTTGACAGCATGTCATATATGGAGATTTTAGGTCAGATGACCAAAAGCTTGATCAAAGAGGTAGGTTTTAAGGAGCATCTTAAAGGAGGAAAGAGAGGTAGAGAGACAGAGAGGTTTATGGAGGGAATTCCAGTGCGTAGGGCCTTACAGCTGAAGGCACAGCCACTAATGATGGAGCGATTAAAATCAGGGATGCTCAAGAGGCCGGAATTAGAGGAACGCAGATATCTTGGAGGGTTGTGGGACTGGAGGAGATTACAGAGATAGGGAGGGGCAAGGCCATGGAGGGATTTGAAGACAAGTATGAGGATTTTAAAATTGAGGCATTGCTTGACTGGGAGCCAATGTCAGTTAGCGAGCATAGGGGTCATGGGTGAACAGGACTTGATGAGTTAGGACACAGGCACCAGAGTTTTGGATGACCTCAAGTTTACGGAGGGTAGAATGTGGAAGGCCAGCTAGGGGTGCATTGGTATAGTCAAGTCTAGAGTCATAGAGAGATACAGCACTGAAACAGTCCCTTCAGCCCACCGAGTCTGTGCCGACCAACAACCACCCATTTATACTAATCCTACATTAATCCCATATTGCCTACCACATCCCCACCATTTGCCTACCACCTACCTACACTAGGGGAAATTTACAATGGCCAATTTACCTATCAACCTCCAAGTCTTTGGCTGTGGGAGGAAACTGGAGCACCCAGCAGAAACCCATGTGGTCACTGGGAGAACTTGCAAACTCTGGACAGGCAGTACCCAGAACTGAACCTGGGTCGCTGGAGCTGTGAGGCTGCAGTGCTAACCACTGCGTCTAGAAGTAACAAAGGCATGAATGAGCATTTTAGTAGTGCATGAGCTGAGGCAGGAGAGGAGCCAGGCAATATTACGGAGATGGAAATAGCTGGTCTTAGTGCTGTCGCATATATGTGGGTGGAAGCTCATCACAGGGTCAAATATGACACCAAAGTTGAGAACAAACCTTGATAAAGCCATGCATGGAAAAAGACTGCTTCTTTGATCCCAGCAGGACCCAATGGTACAAAAATTCAGTGATTGGAGATGTTCACTGCCATGAGTAACACAGATGCTAGACTGTCCGTGCAGGTAAACCTGACCAAATTTTCATTCGTCAGTTACAGCTGCCTTGGGACCTAAGCTGCATCACTGTCAAGTCCAGATGGATGATTACATAAAATTGCATAGAATATACAGCACAGAAACAGGCCACTCAATCCACCTAGTCTGCGTTAGTGTTTATACTCCACACAAGTCTCATTCTATCTACCTAATCTCAGTCTTCCAGCATTTCTTTCTTTTCCTTTTTCTCTCATGTACCATCTAGTTTCCTTTTGAAAGCACCTAAGCTGTATGCCTCACCCACTTCCTGTGATCAAAAGATCCACATTCACACCATTCTCCAAATAAAGAAATATCTCCTTATTTTCCTATTGGATTTTGTTAATAACTATCTAGTATTTATTCCCACTCGTTTTGGATTCTCCCAGATTGGAAACATCGGGCTGAATTTTACAGATCCCCCCCCACCCCCCCCATCCAACGTGGGGTTCGTGGCAGGGGGGGAGGGTGACGGAAAATGCCTCCAGGAGAGGGCCGTCACACACCCTGACACAGGGAGGGCCAGGCTTGAATTTGCCAGCACCAGCGAGGCCTTGTGGCAGCCCCCCAGCCGCTTGGCGATGGGACCCCCATTTAAATAAATTAAAATTACTGAATGAATTATACTTATGCTGCGGCCTTCAATCCCGCTGCAATCTTCGTGCCGCTGGCCAGAACTCCCACGTCTTCGGATCCCCGTCCGGAGAAACGGAACGGAACATTTGTGGGTAGGGGGGAGGAGGTAAGTTTCGCAGTGTGGTGGGGAGTGGGGGGGTGGAATGGGGTCAAAGTAACATTATTGGTGTAGGGGATGGTGGGAAGGGTTTAGGTTAAAGATTATGCACTTTGTGGAGGGGATGATCAGGTGGGCAAGGTTTTGGGCTGGGGGAGAGGGAAAGTAAGTAATTTTATGATTATTGGGAGGATGGGAGAGGGGCAAAATAAATGTATTTAATTTTTTTAACTGCATCTTTAAATATTTAAATTTAATGGTCGGGCTCAAAGCCCTTTAAAAAAGAGCATCAGCACCTGCACACAGGCAGCTGCGCCATTGCAGGGGATGGACAGCCTGCCCCTCCACATGATCAGGGGTGGCCCACCCCACATATTTAAATGAGCCACCGCGATCCACGACGTGCGGCCCGTTTTCACCCGCCACCAGTTGTGGTGGCGCGATTGTAAAATTCAGCCCACTATCTCCACTTCTACTTTTTCCAACCCATTCATAATTTTAATGACCTCTATCAGCTCACCTCTACATCTGCTCTTTTCTGAAACCAAAAGCCCCAACCTGTCCAATCTTTCCCCATACCTGAAATTATTCAATTCTGGTACCACCCTTGTAAATCGTTTTTGTGCTTGCTCCAGTACTCCTATGTCCTTTTTATAGTATAGAGAATAAAACTGTGCGCAGTACTCTTAAGTGTAGCCTGATCAGGGACCCATACAAGTTCAACATAACTTCACTACTTTTGAATTCTGTACCCCTAGAAATAAAAGTCAGTGGTTTGTTAGCATTTTTAATTGCCTTGCTGACCTATGGGTTGCTCCTAGTGATTTGTTCACCTGCAAATCTTCTGCCCGATTCAGTTTCTTACTTTCTAAAGCATACGTGATGTTTCTGTTTTTCCTACCATCTCACGTTTATCTATGTTAATGTTAGTTTGCCAATTAACTGCCCAGTCTGCAAGTTTTCTAATGTCTTCTTATGTTATGTTGCATTCTTCCTCAGTGTTAGCTATAGTTAGGTATCATCTGCAAATTTTAATATTGGATTACTAAGCCCAAACCAATTATGTCAATTATGAGTAACAGTGATTATAGCACTGATCCTTGTGGAACATCATTTTCTGCCTTCCTCTGATCTGAATTACTACCCATTATCCATACACTCTTTTTTTTTTTAGCTAATTTGCTATCCTCTCTTAGTTTTGTTGGTTTGTCAGTTATGTTTTTCCTTTCTATCCAACTGCATTAATATTCTTTTTAAGCTCACCCTATTCTGTTCATTTGTTCTCTGGATGTGAGTGACACCAACAAGGCCAAATATTTTTCCCATCACTTGTTGCCCTGATGAGGTACTGCTCGGCCTTCTTGAACCACTCCTGTCCTTGAGGTGATGCTACTCCGACAATGGTGTTAGGTAGGGAGTTCCAGGATATCGATCCAATGAAGAAGTAATGTCCAAGTCAGGATGGTGACTTGGAAGGGAACTTGGAGGTGATGGCTTTCTGACAACATTACTGCTCTTGTTGTTCTTGATGGTGGGGAGGGAACTGTTAGTAAATAACCTTGATGAGCCGTTGCAGTGCACATTATAGATCGTACATACTATAGCCACAGTGTGCCAGTGATGGAAAGGCTGGATCTCCTACCTGTATAGTTTATTCTTTACTCCCTGTACTCCTGGATCATCCTTGCCTCCTGCTGTACTAGCAGTTACTTGAAAATGGCAAATCCATTCATCGGGCTGGAATTTACAGGCCGCCCCCCCACCCCCCCACCACCAATGTCGGGGGTCATGGCGGGGAGGGCCAGAAAATACCTCCGGCAGAGGCCCGCCACAGGCCTCGACGCCAGGAAGGCCCGGTCCGATATTGCTGGAGGTGGCAAGGCCTCGTGGTGACCTGCCCGGCACTTGGTAACAGGAGCAAAATCTGCATATTTTTAAAAATGCAAATAAATGAATTAATTACTTTCCTGCTCCCGCCGTCTGTCCCACTGTGATATTGCTGCTGGTGGCCGGCACTCCCACGCCTTCGGATACCTGTCTGGGAATCAAAAGCAGGACACTGGTGGGAAGGGGGGAGCAGGTAATTTTTTCAGTGCGGTGGGGGGGAGCGGCGTCAGAGTGACTTGATTGGTATAGGGGATGGTGGGAAGGGCTAAAGATTAAAGTTTGTGATCTTTGGGGTGGGAAGGTCAGGTGCACAAGGTCAGTATTTTTTTAGGGGGGGAAGAGGGCAAGGAATGAATTGGAGGGTGAGAGAGGTGGTAAAAACATTTATTTAATTTCTTCGAATAACTTTTACATCACTATCTCTTTAAAAATTTAAATTAAATGGAAGGGCTCAAAGCCCTGTAAAAATGGCGTCAGTGCTTGCGCAATGGCACCTCCCAGCAGGGTGGGAGGTCCACCCTGGCCATTTAAATGAGCTGCCGTGCTGAATATTGTGGCGGCTCCGCGACATGCGGTATGCACAGGCAGACCGCCATTTTTGAAGCTCGCTGCCAATCTCAGCAGCGAGCTTATAAAATCCAGCCCATTCTGTGCATCAGAGAACTCTTCCATGCCTGACTAATGCCGACCATCACCTAGCGTTCAGCATTTAATTTCCTTTAACTACCTCTACGTAATTCTACACAAGTGTTACATGATATAAAAAGCAAATATCTGTGATTCTTGCTCATTTGCAGAAGCCCATTTTGAACAGCTGCAATTCGTAGAGAAGCATAAACAGGAATGAATCCGCTAGCTACAGCTAACAAACGTTATTGCACCACTCCAAATTAATTTTTGTAAAAACCTGTTATTTGTAATCAGAGGAAAATGTGGCCCCTTGTGCTGACTGATAAAATGTACTCAATTCCTTTCTGCTTACTCGTTTGGATTAAGGGAGCTGTAGGCCCCTTGTGCACCCCACTGACTGCACACCAATTACTCTAGATTAGTTCTACACAGCTTTTATCTTAACTGAGTTCCTTTCATCATTGAGAGCTGTACAAAATAAAGAGTTTAGCAGCACAGCATGCTCATTAATGAGAGTTACACATTGTTGATTTACGTTACAGACTGTGCAGACATTTGTTAGCACTTTACAGAACTCTAATCTATTTATACATAGAAACTGTGATAAGTTGTATTGTGATATATTGAAAATAGGTGAAACTTTTACCCATAAGCACTTAACAATAGTACATTAAACCTTATTACTCACAAAGTAAGAAAAGCTCATTTTGAATTTAAAAAGATACCCATGGATACATTGAGTATGGCTTGCACCTTTTCCATCAGCTTTATCTTTGTTATTAATGTGCACTCCAGCCAAGATAGTGTTGCGTAAGTAACTAAAACAAAATAAACATTGAATGAAAATAACCTATTACTCTAAAAAGGATCTTTGCAAGGCCCAAATACAAATTATTGTGACTGTTAGATGAATTAAAATACATTTTAACCCCAATAAATGTCAGTGTTATAAATTGTGGACTCTATTTTAACCTGGCTACATGAGTTTTGATTAACTAATTTGTTACAGGTGTTGGAAGCTAGGTGCTGATGTAATTATTCACTAAATGAAGACCTTACTACTGATGACACCATTTGGGTGCATTTGAACTCAGAGCCCAAACAAAGTAGGGTAGCAAGAGGCCTGAGAATTAATAGAAATTAATAGAAATTTCACCTCCACAAGCAGCTCATCCACAGGAGAAGCCAATTTTGGGCCACCTGCCCTTGCGGGAAGCAGCCCTCAGGTAATTTCTGGGGGGGGCATGGGATGGTGGTTGGAGCGGACTACAGGGGAGTCGGTCATGACTCCGATGAAGATGAAAGAACAATCCTGCTTCTCATGGCTCCAAAAGTTTCAAAGACTTTGTTTGGTGATCATTCAAGGAGTTGATGTCTTTTTCAGGCAGGGAGTCTAAAAAATGGGCCCCACAAATTTGGCAATGGGACCAAAGCTTGCGCAGATTGGACGCAGGCTGAACCATTGCTAATTTGGTTTGCTTTGTGCTCATTTTATACCCAAAAGAAAGGCACAGCACGTAACAGTTTTACCCCAGTATCTGTTATTTGGTTCTGCAAAAATTAAGCTTCCTTTTATTTCTCTCAGCTACCATAGCATTTGAGGCAAATATCCAAAATGCACATAATGATGGTTAAATTGATTTCTGCCCACCTTTAGGCATGAACGAGGTATGGTGTGCGCTGCCTACCCAAGGACAATTGAATTTGGTCCACAGGCCTTCTGTTAATAATTTTCACCTCCCACAGCTCACCTATGCTGAGGGATTCAATTTTGGGTGGCCTACTTTGCCTGCAGTGGCCCTCAGAGATACAATAGAACCAGCAGGACCACTCCTGCTCATCTTAGTCTAACAGCAACTTTTTTTAAAAAATGTACTTACCTTTTTGTTAAAGCTTTGTTAAATAGAGATTGTGAAATGTATAGTAAAGTTTATTTATTAACCAATTCTGTAACTTCATAATAGAACATTTACAATTCAAATATTTTTTATCATGTATCTAACGACATTTTAACCTGACTGTAATTTCTTTTATTTTTATTTTTTTTAATGTTTTGTTTAGTAATATAATTCATTTAGTTTTTTTTTCTTTGGTTTTGCAGAATTTTCAGCAGTTTCTAAGAAACAAAATTCAACAAAGACAGTTTCAGTGTTCTCAGATTTGCAATTTGTTTCCTAAAACATTGGTCATTAGTGCACATAATATTCTGTTTAAATATTTAAGTAGGAGATGTTCTAATGTTTATGTACTGAGTTATTAGAAGGTAAAGCTTTTATACTTGTAAATTAAATATATATTATCCTGCAACATTGTTCGTATTATCCTTGAACTTAATGGTTTTCCTAGAAGGCGGAATGTAACAGGGTATTGTATATGTCCTTGTTTTGTGTAACTCATAATAAATAAGACTGCTTGGGGAGTGATAGTACTGGAGAAAGCTAAATAATGGCACTCCATCCTTCTGACTTGCCTGTTGCAATGTTTTCCATTGGCTGAACCATAAGGTAATGCTGGAGATGGAAATAACAAAGGGTTCAGTTTTGGTCTCCTTACTGCTGCAGATGTGCTTGAAAACAGGGCACCAGCGGTGTTCGAACACAGGGTGAATACACGGACAAGAGTATTCATTGAAGACCCCAGATGCATCCTTAACCCCTTCACCTTTAACTCCTTTCAAAAGAACAGTCTGGAATTTATGCCTTGGAGTTAAGGATGCCTACATTTGACTCATTGTACTGTCTTCCATCAATCAATTCAGATTTACACTAACATCCTACAGGCTACTGAGTGACCGAATTAACCCTTTCTCACCAGTTATTACAGACAAAGTCAGACAACAAAGTAATCAACGAGAAATTGTTTATTAACCTTAGAATCATAGTTAACAGTACTTAAAGTTAAGCAATTGAGTATATAAATAATTAGCAGATAAGATTAATTTTTTTTTTAGAACATTACAGTGCAGTACAGGCCCTTCGGCCCTCGATGTTGCGCCGACCTGTGAAACCATCTGACCTACACTATTCCATTTTCATCCATATGTCTATCCAATGACCACTTAAATGCCCTTAAAGTTGGCGAGTCTACTACTGCTGCAGGCAGGGCGTTCCACGCCCCTACTACTCTCTGAGTAAAGAAACTACCTCTGACATCTGTCCTATATCTATCACCCCTCAACTTAAAGCTATGTCCCCTCATGTTTGCCATCATCATCCGAGGAAAAAGACTCTCACTATCCACCCTATCTAACCCTCTGATTGTCATATATGTCTCTATTAAGTCACCTCTCCTCCTCCTTCTCTCCAACGAAAACAACCTCAAGTCCCTCAGCCTTTCCTCGTAAGACCTTCCCTCCATACCAGGCAACATCCTAGTAAATCTCCTCTGCACCCTTTCCAAAGCTTCCACATCCTTCCTAGAATGTGGTGACCAGAACTGCACGCAATACTCCAGGTGCGGTCTCACCAGAGTTTTGTACAGCTGCAGCATGACCTCGTGGCTCCGAAACTCGATCCCCCTACTAATAAAAGCTAACACACCATATGCCTTCTTAACAGCCCTATTAACCTGGGTAGCAACCTTCAGGGATTTATGTACCTGGACACCAAGATCTCTCTGTTCATCTACACTACCAAGAATCTTCCCATTAGCCCAGTACTCTGCATTCCTGTTACTCCTTCCAAAGTGAATCACCTCGCACTTTTCCGCATTAAACTCCATTTGCCATCTCTCAGCCCAGCTCTGCAGCCTATCTATGTCCCTCTGTACCCTACAACATCCTTCGGCACTATCCACAACTCCACCGACCTTAGTGTCATCCGCAAATTTACTAACCCACCCTTCTACACCCTCTTCCAGGTCATTTATAAAAATGACAAACAGCAGTGGCCCCAAAACAGATCCTTGCGGTACACCACTAGTAACTAAACTCCAGGATGAACATTTGCCATCAACCACCACCCTCTGTCTTCTTTCAGCTAGCCAATTTCTGATCCAAAGCTCTAAATCACCTTCAACCCCATACTTACGTATTTTCTGCAATAGCCTACCGTGGGGAACCTTATCAAACGCCTTACTGAAATCCATATACACCACATCCACTGCTTTACCCTCATCAACCTGTTTGGTCACCTTCTCGAAAAACTCAATAAGGTTTGTGAGGCACGACCTACCCGTCACAAAACCGTGCTGACTATTGACAACATAAATAAAAGTTTACAAAACCAGTTTAGTTGTATCACAGTGATTCAGTATTAATTGATTATAAATTTACAGTTTAAATCAAATTGCTTTGGGCAATGTATCTTTGTCATGGATTTAGCCAGTATATGAAACTGCCCATTGAATATCCATGGTTTCCATAAGGTAGAAGCTAGCACATGAGTAAATGCCAGATGCAGAAATTTGAGGGGGTATTTTAACCTTCCCTGCCCAATAGAAACAGTGTTGCAGGAATTTAAGATGGCGGGGGATTTACACCACATCCTTGACCCTTTTAACTAGCCTGAAATCAGGCACAAGATAGTCGCCTGCCTTATCGGAGTGAGGGCCTAATTTAAAAGGCCAAGTTGCAATCCAATTACATTATTGGGATGAAAACCGCATTTTAACTAAGGGCCTGATTAAAAGCTGCACAGTTTCAAAGCCACCGGTGAAAGCTGGCAGCAGGCAATATCCTGGCCTCAGTAGGCACCGGTCAGTTTAATTCTTTCCACTTTGTAAAGGTTACTTATGGGCCAGGAAGAGCAGGAGTGATCCTGTTCGCCCTAGCAGGATAACTTTAGCCTCTTGACCTTAAACTTACTCCTCTCCCTCAATTATGCATTCCCCCCCCCGCCACCCCCCCCCCCCCACCCTCGACCTTTCCTTAATTACCTTGCCAGGGTCCCTGGTGAAGCCCTGACCCCTCCCCCCACCTTCTTCCACAAATGGATATATTTTGTCCAGTCTCAATTGACCCCATTTGTGATATTTATTGCCACATAAGTTGATTCAGTTTTTGTTTGCTATCGCAATTAAATTAGTAAGGTTTTGTCAAATGATGCTACTTTCAGTTGTGGAAACCAGTGGTGATGTATAGAAATTAAATATGCCATTTCAATAGCGAGTAGTAATGATGAGTAATAATTTCATTGTTACTGTTGTTGTAGAAACTTAAGTTTATCTGGTAAATCTGGGGATGGTTCATCTGAATATATTTACTATTTCTATTACTTCCGTCATTTTACATATGATGTAGTTTCCTCATAATTTATTAACACATCCAAATTTTAAGCTTATTGTTTGTTGAATATTTATGTCCCATATGCCATTACACAGTATTTATAGCACAGAAATAGGCCATTCAGCCCAACAAATCCATGCAGCTGCTTATACTCCACAAAAGCCTCCTCTCACCCTCTTTCATCCAGCTCCATCAAAATATCCTTCTGATCCTTTCTCCCTCATATGTGCTTTATCCAGCTTCCCCTTAAATACATATATGCAATTCACCTCAAATACTCCTTGTGGTAGCAAGTTCCACATTCTCATCGTTCTCTGGGTAAAGAGGTTTTACCTGAATTCCCTATTGCATTTATTAATGACTATCTTATATTTATGGCCCCTAGTTCTGGTCTTGCCCGCAACATCTACTTTGGCCAGAACTTTACGCCCGCCTAAAGAGTGGGATGGTGGCGGGAGGGTGGGGGGAGAACAGGGGGGTTGCGTAAAATGGCTCGGGCGGCTCTTCCTGACACACCCCTGTCTCCACCGCCATTTTACGTGGGGTGGCGGCGAAAAAAGGCTTGCCCAACCCAGGCCAATCAAGGCCCTTAAGTGGCTGTTAACAGCCACTTAAGGGCCTCCGCCCGCCGCCATGGGTATTTTACCCTTGGCTGGCGGGTGGCCCAGGCTCGAGAAAAGCCACCTGTTAAAAGTAGGTGGCTTTCTGCCAGCCTGAGAGGCGAGCCTCCTGATCAGGCACCCTGTGCCCAACAGAGGGCTTCCCTCGATGCCCCAACCACCCCCAACATGCCCCCCCATCCTCCCAATCGACCACACTTGCCTTGCCGGGGCCCAACCGATTGACCCGGTGAGGCCCCAAAAATTTACCCATTCTCCGGGGCTCCCCGACATCTCCTGTCTTCAGCTGGATTGCAGTCCTAACAATGGCCACTGCTCCCAGTGGCACTGCTGGGAAAGAACTGCTGGCCGCTGATTGGCGGCTCCCGTCTAACAAGGCTCTATATCTCCTCTATCAAACTCTTCCCTAATCTTAAAGACCTCTTTCAGGTCACTCTTCAGTCTTCTCGTTTCTAGTTAGATATTAAAATGTGCTAATGTGATAGAATAAAACATTACATTTTTCTGCCTCCTTTACAGTGCAGTAAGACCTGTGGTACTGGAACAAGGCATCGTAAAGTAACTTGTGTCAACCAGAATTCGGAAGAGGCGCATAGTATTGAATGTGATGCAAGGAAAAGACCGTTAGATGTGGAGCAGTGCAATACTCAACCTTGTGAATACATATGGATTACAGGAGAATGGTCTGAGGTAGAAGAATATTTTAATCAATTCATAGTTTTGCAAAATTAGCAAAGAACATCTGATCCTAGTTGGGCTTAATTGCAGTATCTTCTAATGCATCAGATGTCGGTGTCACAATTCTCAAAAATCAACAGCTTTTAAAGGTTTATGAAAAAATGCACTAAGCTGCCAGGGTTACTGTTAAGATTAATGTTACCACTGGAATTAGGATGAATATTTTATTTTTTTACAGGTGTCCAATGTCAAATAAATGTATCTGTTTTCATTTTTGAATCTGTGTAGATAGCAATTTAGCAGGGCCTCCATTTTTTACTGTGGTTATATTAGGCAAACTCTTACTGCGTTTTCCTACCCTCTTGCAGTCTGCCCTGATTTACCTTGTCATAGTTTGGATTCAGCTGTCCTGCTGCCATGGTAACGGTTGTTTTATCGGTCTGGAAATATCACTTTCATTCTTGGGCACCACGTTATAGAAAAGCAGGAATAATTTTTACTTTTGGTGATGATTCAAAATGGGCAATATCAGATCATCATCCACTTATGTATCCTGCCCAATTCTCCATTCCGTTGAGAAAATTGGCAGCCAATTTTATATTGCCTTTGTTATACCATCACCAAAAGTTAAAATTGCCCCCAAAAAAAGAAAAACTTGCATTTATATAGCCCTTTTCACGACCATTAGATGTCCCAAAGCGCTTTACAGCCAATGAAGTACTCATTGAAGTGTAGTCACTGTTGCCGTCCTGCCCTGGCTCACCTGTGGCCTGGGCCCCTCACATCCGGTGGATCCATTACTGGCAGCAGCCACCACCTCCGCATTGATGCTGCTCAGCGAAAGAACTGCTGGCCTCTTTTTGGCCGTCAGCTCTCAGCAGGCAGGACTTCCGTCCCAGGATCCTTAATCCACTTAAGTGCCTAATTGGCAAATAATGCAGTGGGCCTTCCCAAGAGGAGGCGACGCGGGGCTCTTGCCAGTGCTTCAGCTGATAGCTGAAACCCCCATCGCCCACATAAACCAACCCCCTCCTTGTGACTCAGAGACGAGAGTGCTACCAACTGAAACATTACAGTGAGAGCAACTGCACAGCATAAATTCACCAAGATTATACTAGGTATGGGAAAAAATAGTTTTGAGGACAAACCTGAGATACAGGGACTATTTACACTGAAGCAGAGAAGGCTAAGAGGACATTTAATAAAATGACAATGAGTTTTGATGGTGTTACGAGGGAAGGACTATTTACTGTTGTTGGGGAGTCAGTGACAATTTAAAATTTGAGCTGAGAGCAGAGAGGTTAGGAGAAATTTCTTACCTTTGTTGTTGGATCTTGGAATGCTTTGTTGCAGAGATGGATTTTAAGGGATAATCGGATAAATATTTGAAACAGAGAAAGATCCCAGGGCTATGAAGAGTGCATGAGGCTTAGTGCATTTAGCAGATCCAAGGAGCACCAGCTCTTACAATGATAGAGCAGAAGACCCATAAAAATCAACAGGACTGAACCATGGCTCAGCAGTAAACAACATCCACATAAAGCCAAAGAGACTGGTGCTGGAGATATTTGCAACATCTCACACTCTGCCTTCCACTGTTGCATGAGGGAAGTCAGTGAGGCTCTTTCTTCATTGAGAACTGATTACATTTCATTCTCTCTTGCCAAAGAGAAGCAGGTGGAGTGGACATGCAACTTTGCTCGGATTGCAGACTTCCCCATGACTACACACACGCCACGTTGAAGGCACCACATATCAACTTGCCCTGCATTGACACTGAAAGGGATTCAATTCCCTCAACATCTTTCTGGCGTGTGTCCATACACAGAGATTCATGCAGGTCAATGTCCGGTATCATGGCAGCAGTCATGATTCTCCAGTATTTGAGTTACCATGGCAAACAAAAGGCGAATGAAAGGCTTCTCACTTTCAGTGGAGGAGTCTGCCAATGACCTTTGAGGATGATCTCGAGCAGCTTTGGGCTTCAAAGACCCAGCTTTGGACTGCACCATCTCAGCATGGGCGGCAGCAGTCTCGCTGATGGATTGACAGGCAACAGCAAGGGCACTGGTAGAGTGACAGGGGTGGGAAGACAACTGCCCTCTTCCTGACAGAGGGCAGGAAGTTGATGCTCCATGGATCCACTGCCACTCTCCTGGGGTAGCATTTCAGCAAGTCTAGTAATCTGTTGGAGGACAGATTGTTGGACTGCTGTGACTCCTTGCAAGCACCTTTGTACATTGTAACCCACAGCCATGATGGCAGTAGTCTGAGCTTACATGGCAGCAAGCTGAACTTGTATGACAACAGCCTGAGCTTCCAATGCAACATTCAGACATTGGCTGGCAGCAGCTTGTGCTGCAATGGAAGCTAAGACATCAACCATCAGATGCTGTATTATGATTGGTCACTACTTACATGCTGGAAAGGATGGGCTGCAAGCTCTACACCAAGCCCTGTTCCAAGATGGTGCTGGGCTCCTCCATGTTCCTTGACATTGACTGTAGGCTTTCTTGCAGACTTCCCAACATACCAAGCATTTAATTGTGCATAACCATCAACCATCTTCTATATGCTCCCCATTGAAGTGGTTATCTGCGTACTCTGCAGCAGAACTTATCTGTAATCTCACCATCTGGCGAGCTGGCACCTGTGCTACCCATGCCCCCTGTCCAGGCTGCAGCCAACTTGTGCTTAGTGTCTCACCATGTGAGATCCCACCTCTATGCTATCCTCTAAATTATCTGAGCTGAGAGCTGAGAGTGTGAAATCAAGTGACGGTGCTGTGTCATCACTCTCTTCTTGGTGTTCCTCCACTGCGTGGAAAGAGTGCACTTCTTGGGTATCTGAAAGGTAAGAGGGACAAGGGGTAAGGTTGTGGTGTGGGGAGGGATTGTGAAATTAAGAAGTGTATGCTAACACCATCTATAGCTTGTAAATCAGAGGAGAGTGTAGGATGACGGGGAGGCGGGATGTAAGCAAGAAGTTTAGGTATGAGGCTATTGCATCTCCACTGGCCACAGCCTCTGCAATGGCCAACCCAATAATGACCAGCACCGTCTCCTCCATTGGGATCAGGATATGCAGGTGTGCCTGTCCCCCTCTGGTGAGGTCCTGCTACCCCTGGTGGTGCGCCATCTTGTCCTGAAAAGGAGTGGGAATTTGGTCAGTGAATGTCACACAATATGTTTGGCTGATGTGGCTGTCACAGTTGTCACAGTTCAAGAGTGTATACAGATTGTGAGATGTGGGTGTGAGGCTTGCAACAGTTCTAAATGTGTTAGGGTGAAATGTAGCATATGCATGTCAAGTATGAGTCCTGATTGATAGAGATTGTTGGTAGGTGAATGATAGGGGTGGGATGAATTGAGCAGTGTCTGGGGTTAATGGTACAGGTGGTAGGATGTGGCATTTGAACATGCATTCACTGACCTTGATCACTAATGTGAGATTATTGAACTTATTGCAGCACTGCATCCAGGACCTCAGTAATTGACCTCCAGAGCTATCTGCTTCCACTGCCTTTTGACGCTGCGTCAGGAAGGCCTCCTGCCCCTCTGTGGATACAGATCATCTCTCCTCCTTTGTGCCCCCTCCACCACCGCTTTTAATGCTGTTCCCAGAAATCTTAGAACCCACTCTCTCCCATATTGTGCCATTCTTCTGTCTTTGCTAGGTCATATTCAGCTCACAATGTCTCCCTGCACCTGCTGCAGCCACCTCCCCTTTAAGAGGCACAAGCTGGCGTTCAGCAGTGCAGGCTAGTTTTTACTGATGCTAGCCACTCATGATATTGACCCTCTACTCAGGCCTCCAGCCAATCAAAAGCACGGTTAGTGCTGACTGAACGCTGCAATTACATAAAACAGCAGATAGCACACTGTTTCCGTGCTGCCTGTGTTGCAGTCAATGGCGCTGTTTCATAGCCGTAAAGCGCATTGCACTGTTGAACAACAAGAAAGCCCCCAGCGAGTTAACATCCGTAGCATTTAAAGCAGCCAGAAGTGCTGCACAAAGAACAGCCAGGCGCTGCGCAAATGACTACTGGCAACACCTATGCAGTCGTATTCAGCTGGCCTCCGACACTGGAAACATCAGAGGAATGTATGATGGCATCAAGAAAGCTTTTGGGCCAACCATCAGGAATGGATGGGTGCAGCTCCAACAACGCTCAAGAAGCTCGACACCATCCAGGACAAAGCAGCCCGCTTGATTGGCACCCCATCTACAAACATTCACTCCCTCCACCACCGACGCACAGTGGCAGCAGTGTGTACCATCCACAAGAGGCACTGCAGCAATACACCAAGGCTCCTTAGACCGCAACTTCCAAACCCGCGACCTCTACCAACTAGAAGGACAAGGGCAGCAAATACATGGGAACACCACCACCTGAAAGTTCCCGTCCAAGTCACACACCATCCTGACGTGGAACTATATCGCCGTTCCTTCACTGTCGCTGGGTCAAAATCCTGGAACTCCCTTCCTAACAGCACTGTGGGTGTACCTATCCCACATGGACTGCAGTGGTTCAAGAAGGCAGATCACCACCACCTTCTCAAGGGCAATTAGGGATGGGCAATAAATGCTGGCCTGGCCTGTGACGCCTACTTCCCATGAATGAATTAAAAAAAAGGAAGATCGCCCCTCTCAAGTCTAAATCAGGGGACATAATCACTGACCAATGCAAGCAAATGGACCGCTGGGTGGAGCACTACCTAGAACTGTACTCCAGGGAAAATGTTGTCACTGACACCGCCCTCAATGCAGCCCAGTCTCTGCCAGCCATGGATGAGCTGGACGAACAGCCAACAAAATCGGAACTCAGTGATGCCATTGATTCTCTAGCCAGTGGAAAAGCCCCTGGGAAGGACGGCATTACACCTGAAATAATCAAGAGTGCCAAGCCTGCTATACTTTCAGCACTCCACGAACTGCTTTGCCTGTGCTGGGACGAGGGAGCAGTACCACAGGACATGCGCGATGCCAATATCATCACCCTCTATAAGAACAAGGGTGACCGTGGTGACTGCAACAACTACCATGGAATCTCCCTGCTCAGCATAGTGGGGAAAGTCTTCGCTCGAGTCGCTTTAAACAGGCTCCAGAAGCTGGCTGAGCGTGTCTACCCTGAGGCACAGAGTGGCTTTCGAGCAGAGAGATCCACCATTGACATGCTGTTCCCCCTTCGCCAGCTACAGGAGAAATGCCGTGAACAACAGATGCCCCTCTACGTTGCTTTCATTGATCTCACCAAAGCCTTTGACCTCGTCAGCAGACGTGGTCTCTTCAGACTACTAGCAAAGATCGGATGTCCACCAAAGCTACTAAGTATCATCACCTCATTCCATGACAATAGAAAGGCACAATTCAGCATAGCGGCACCTCATCAGACCTCTTTCCTATCCAGATTAGTGTGAAACAGGGCTGTGTTCTCGCACCTACACTGTTTGGGATCTTCTTCTCCCTGCTGCTCTCACATGTGTTCAAGTCTTCAGAAGAAGGAATCTTCCTCCACACAAGATCAGGTGGCAGGTTGTTCAACCTTGCCCGTCTAAGAGCGAAGACCAAAGTACGGAAAGTCCTCATCAGGGAACTCCTCTTTGCTGACGATGCTGCTCTAACATCTCACACTGAAGAGTGTCTGCAGAGTCTCATCAACAGGTTTGCGGCTGCCTGCAACGAATTTGGCCTAACCATCAGCCTCAAGAAAACGAACATCATGGGACAGGACGTCAGAAATGCTCCATCCATCAATATCGGCGACCATGCCGATGTTCAAGAGTTCACCTACCTAGGCTCAACTATCACCAGTAACCTGTCTCTCGATGCAGAAATCAACAAGCGCATGGGAAAGGCTTCCACTGCTATGTCCAGACTGGCCAAGAGAGTGTGGGAAAATGGCGCACTGACACAGAACACAAAAGTCCAAGTGTATCAAGCCTGTGTCCTCAGTACCTTGCTCTACGGCAGCGAGGCCTGGACTATGTATGTCAGCCAAGAGCGACGTCTCAATTCATTCCATCTTCGCTGCCTCCGGAGAATCCTTGGCATCAGGTAGCAGGACCGTATCTCCAACACAGAAGTCCTCGAGGCGGCCAACATCCCCAGCATATACACCCTACTGAGCCAGTGGCGCTTGAGATGGCTTGCCAATGTGAGCCGCATGGAAGATGGCAGAATCCCCAAGGACACATTGTACAGCGAACTCGTCACTGGTATCAGAGCCACCGGCCGTCCATGTCTCCACTTTAAAGACGTCTGCAAACGTGACATGAAGTCCTGTGACATTGATCACAAGTGGTGGGAGTCAGTTCCCAGTGATCGCCAGAACTGGCGGACAGCCATAAAGGCGGGGCTAAAGAGTGGCGAGTCGAAGAGACTTAGCAGTTGGCAGGAGAAAAGACAGAAGTGCAAGGAGAGAGCCAACTGTGTAACAGCCCCGACCACCAATTTTATCTGCAGCACCTGTGGAAGAGTCTGTCACTCTAGAATTGGCCTTTATAGCCACTCCAGGCGCTGCTTCACAAACCACTGACCACCTCCAGGCGCTTACCCATTGTCTGTCGAGAGAAGGAGGCCAAAGAAGAAGAAAAATCACGCATGAATGAACAGAATGCAGTGTCACAGTGAAAACAATCAATTTCCCTATGTTGTTCGGTTTTGAAAAAGTAATTGAGCCGCAACTTAGTAACTCTGTAAACATAGGCTCACCTTCACTAATTTAACCTCTCAAAGCTCAGCTGCTTCAGACTTTCAAAACACAGTTTGCCTCCTGTTGCCACTACAAGAATTCATATCACCCAGTGCCTGGATGCGGGGTGGGGTGGTTGCAGTTGGTGGTGGAAGAGAGAAAGAGAAAAAGGGACTCACATGCCTGTGAAATGGAGGAGCATTATTCAAATGAGCTGTTCATCAAGGTTGCTACTGTAAAAGGAATGTGTACTCTTTGTGGCAGCAGGAGACTGCTACATGTTTGCCTAAGCAAATCAAAAGGAACAACACTGAGAGCCTCAGGTGACACACGGAGTGATTCAGACTGTAAATATTGACCCTACCGCTGTAAGCTTACTAACTCTTCAAATTTCCTTTATGAGCCTAAATTAACTCTCAAACTGCTGACTTATTGTTGAGGAAATTTTGTGGCAGTAATGACACTGAAACTGACAGCGTATTCGCTGTCATTACTCTTCTGAAACTAACAGCAACTTCTGGAGTCCACAAAATTGCAGTTAAACACAGAAATACGGAAGTTGCTGACAATGATTCTACTCTTCTCCAGAGGGTGTGCTGTTGAGGTTCCCCCCCCCCCCCCCCCCCACACCCCCCAAGAATGCATTCAATTAGAAATCAATGAACAGACAAGAACTTCCACTCTTATGCCCTTTGTCTTGTTGTAAAAACACTTGAAAAAATAACACCATGTTGAATGGAATTTTTAACCCCGTACTAAGTTCGTGACTTATTGCTAAATAACCTCACTGGCTCTGAAGGAGTAACTTTATATCTGTTGAATTCAAATTTCTCCATTACGATAAAAATTCCACATTTAAAAATAAAATTAAGTTTGTTTATGATATTTTAGCTTCTGCATTAATCCCATGCTTTATGTCCAAATCATTTATTTCACTATCTGTAAAATTAAAAAAATTAAAAGTGAAGGAATTCAGTGGTATTTACTTCCTGGTCTTCCTGGTTTGTTGTCTGTGTGAATAGTTCAATGTGATTGGCTGCTTGATGACATCACTGTTGCTGGATGTCTGGAGATTGATATTGGGAAAGGGGAAATCCACACTAGTTCTTTGTAGACAGCATCCTTTGAGGTCAGCAGTGAACACCAATGCTTTGCCATTGATAGCAAAATCCGGGACATTGTATCCACGTGGGGTGGTGGAGGCAGGGCTCCAGAAACATATGTTTAACAATGTATAAATAAATTGTTCTTCTGGCTTGCCTAGTTCATTTAAATACATTTTATCAAATTGTTGATTGAGGTTTAACATTCCAATTAAAGCTAAGATTTAAATATCAAAAATCTAAACATTCTAAATGTTACATTTTGGAGCTTAGTAAACAGTAAAATAAAAGTACATTTCAAACAAAACAGTTCCATGAAATGGTTTGCTCACAGAAGTTATTTCACTGAAATTACTTTCCTGTCAAATTCTTGTGAATGAACCAGCCTTCTAGCAAGTCCTGCTAAAGCATTCTTATCCAGAGTTGTGACAGAGTGTTCAAACCACCTGAACAGAATGGTCTAGATCAGGAACTCAACATGAGCAAAATTACAACATGAACTCATATCCTGCCACCTGAAGTAACGCATTGGAGAACCAAGATGTTCTGCCACCATGCTACTCTTTAACTATAATTTCCATATCATACTTTTAGTGCCATACAAAAGCTATTATTAAATAGATTTGTGATTTGAGATTATAGCAGAATTAGCTAACATCATTCCTAGTATGTTTGATTCCAACACTTCGTTACATTAGAAAAGAAAATCAGATTAACAATTTGACTTTATTTCCAGTGCTCAGTTACATGTGGAAATGGCTACCAACAAAGACTTGTTTCCTGCAGTGAGGTTTATAATGGTAAGGACCTCTATGAATACGGCTACTATCATCAGATAACAGCTAACTGCCCTGGGACACAGCCGCCAAACATCCGTGCCTGCTCTCTTGGCGAATGTCATGTTACAGCCTCATGGAGGGTTGGAAATTGGGGAAGTGTAAGTTCATTTCAAAACTTTTCAGGACACAAGCTATAAACCTGAGCAATTGCATTATATTTAATTTGATGCAAATGTAACATAGTCTTGTAATCTTGCTGTCTTAATGCTTCATGTCAGAATTTTACGGAGTACGTACTTTGAATCACAATCGGGGCATGAGGGGTTTACTCAGGATGTATCTAGCACAACAGTAAATTCTACTGTAGTATATAGGTTCTGGTACCTAATACCCTTGGAGTTTTTATCATGCCATAAATGTTGTTAGCTACTAACATGGAAGAACACTCAATATACAGATGAAGAGTTTCCACTTATAATGATATTTCTATGTCTCTAATACATTTTCTCTTAATTAAATTTCTCTCTCAATTGCTTTCTAAAAACTTATCAACATTCCTTTAGTCAAAGAATTTTTGTGAAGTTAAGCTACTTTGTAGTTTCATTGCCAGTCATTTGATTTGCTTTCCAATTTCTTGACATGACAATAGTAAAAGGCCATTTGATTTGAAATATAATTTATGGTGACAGTGTTAAATGTTAAATTAAATTCAAATTAATAACAGTTGATAACCATCAGTTGATACATCCATACAGATTCTGTTACATGAAAATACTGGTTTGATCACTGTTGATGGTGATTTATCTTCATTTTACATTTTGTGCTATTTAATTTCCTTTTTTGAATTTTCTTGAAAGTGTTCAGTAACTTGTGGAATAGGAGTCATGCAACGCTCAGTACACTGTTTAACAAATGATGGGCATTTAAGCAACTTGTGTAGTTTGAACATTAAGCCAGAAGAGAGGAGAACATGCCAGAGTGGAAAATGTAAGCATTTGGATTATTGAGTCCATTTTCACATCACCATAAAATATCACCATCTGTTTTCTGTTTATGGAGTCTGTTTCTAATTGTTCAAAAGTACATTTTCCAATGTCTGATGAGAAACATATTTTGCATGTAGGTGAATTTCCAGAAAGCTGTAGAGATGTGCAAAGATTGAAGGGGTTCATGAAAGATGGTGATCATGTTCTTAATATTCAAGGGAAGCGATTGAAGGTACATTAGTGAACTGTTTTAAATGAGAAATGAAGATTTGCCATAAAAATGTCCTATTTCCTTCTTTCATTTATTCCATTCTCGCATCAAAGCATTTTTGTCATTGCAGGTATATTGTGCTGGTATGCTGTCAGATAGCCCAAGAGAGTACATTACACTGGCAAGTGGTGATGTAGAAAATTTCTCAGAAGTTTATGGCTACAGGTATAGAAAGGCAAAATATGGTTGTGTTAAAATTCTGTTCACTTTATAAATAAAAAGTAATTTTGTAACATCTTTGAAATATGCATTAAACATTCCATTTGGTTTAGGCTGCATAATCCTGCTGAATGCCCATATAATGGAAGTAGAAGAGATGACTGTCAGTGCAGAAGAGATTATCTGGCTGCTGGGTTTTCTACCTTCAGCAAAGTAAGACTGGACATCAACACTTTGCAAATAATAAGTGAGTAGAATCTTCCTTACTGTTTATTTTATTTTATTTAACCATATTGATAATGTTTCCTCTTTTCCTGAAAGATACACTAAACATAAAAAGCAAACAAGGAATTAAATGGGCAATTGAAAAAGAAGATACACAATTACCGTTTGTTTTACTTTAGCGGCAATTTTAATCCTGTCTGGCCAGCAGATACTGGGCAGTAAGTTAAAATTACTCTGGAGACTGACCAGCACTCCGCTCCCTTCCCACAGTTTTCAATTTTTCTGAGCAGACAGGAATGACACTGGAAACTGGCAGAATCCCTCTTTAAAAATATGTGGATTGGGCTCCAATGACATCATCAGGGCCTAACTGCTATTTTTACCAATGGCCTGAACAGGGAAGTTGTTGCAGCTTTCCCACCAGGTGAAGCTGGGCGGGGGGGGGTGGGGGTGGGGTGGTGGGGGGGGGTGAGGGGGTGAAGGGGTGGGTGGGGGGGAAGAAAAGTCCCGACCAAAAGAGGCCCAGAGAAGTAAGTTTTTAAACTTTTTTAAACTTTCCTTGTGGTGCCAGGAGGAGCAGTGCCAGGAGAAATATTTTCAAATCATTTATTTGATGATGTAACATAACAAGGAAATAAAATAGATTATGACTTTGTAGTTTGTGCAGAAAGCATAAAATGTATTGCAGCAGTCTCGGTGCTCCCACCAGGGACACTTCACCAAACTGCTGCATGGCTCAAATTAGTGGTACCTGAAGTAGAGCCAGGTCTGAGTCCAACTTTGGGGTAGGAACATGAACTGGGCTGAGGCTAGAACTGGATTCCTGGCTAAGTCTTTAACATGATCCCATTTATGGGGTAGCAAAGCTGAGATGCAATACATTTGTCTCTGCACATCTGACCATATAATTCCTGGTATTCTCCTGATCTCTGCCTGCCCAATGTTCCCCCTGCCTTTCCTCACTTTCCTGCTTCCTATTGCTCTGATTGTGTACCTTGTTCTCCGTCTGCTTCTCCCATGCTTCATTTCCAGTAACACGCGCACCCAATTGCTTTTGCCTTGTTTGGAGCAGGACCATTATGCCAGAACATGTTGAATGATGGCCCACGTGTCTCTTGCAAACAGTTAAAGGAGCTCATTCAGGTTTCTCACGTTCCAGAGAGTTACCCCATCAGTCATCACCTTGGCTGTGATCTGAGGTTTACTACCTAAATTGAACCATAACCTACGAAATTGTGTAAGCATTGAGGGGTTATGGCTGACAAGATGAAGCACGGATTAAAGCTCTATTGCTTCTGTAGCATGGATTTACACCCCACTGTTGGCAGATGGTATACAGTTCCCAGAACTTTAAGTCTAGCTCTAAAGAGGAAAGTAATTACCATAATCCACAGAATCACAAAATTGTTACTGCACAGAGGAGGCCATTCGGCCCATTGTGTCTGCGCTGGCTCTCCGAAAGAGCAATTTACCTTGTGCCACTCCCCAGTCTTCTTCCCATAGCTCTGTACATTCATCCTTTTTAGATAACAATCTAATTCCCTCTTGACTGCCTTGATTGAACCTGCAGTGCATTCCAGATCCTAACCACTCGCTGCGTGAAAGAGTTTTTCCTCATGTTGCTGTTGCTTCTTTTACCAATTATCTTGAATTTGTGCCCTCTTGTTCTTGATCCCTCCACCAATGGGAACAATTTTTCCCTATCTACCCTCATGTCCCAACCCCTCATGATTTTGAATACCTCTATCAAATCTCCTCACAAACTTCTCTTCAAAGTAAACAGATAGCTTTTGTAAAACACGTTGAATTGCCAAAACCTCATAAATGGACTTATTGGTGTCGAACCAATCTTCTAATGATGGCCATGAAACCATTGTCGATTGTTGTAAAAACCCATCTGGTTCATTAATGTCCTTTAGGGAAGGAAATCTGCTGTCCTTACCTGGTCTGGCCTACATGTGACTCCAGATCCACAGCAATGTGGTTGACTCTTACATGCCCTCGAAATGGCCTAGCAAGCTACTCAGTTCAAGGGCAATTAGGATGGGCAATAAATGCTAGCCTGACCTGCAACGCCCACATCCCATGAAAGAATTTAAAAAAAACTAACTTCTTACACCAAAAATGTAAGCTTTCCATGCAAGCTTCCCAATTTCTTAACAAATAAATGTACCAGCTTGTGTAGTACTAACCCACAGAATGCAAGAAGACCTAGGTTTGAATGCTGCTCTGTGCTGAGTAAATTGATGTCATTAGCAGTATCATTTCCAGTGTGCCATGAGCTATGGCAGGGAAAAAAAATCAGCCAGATTATTGCAAAAGCAAAATTCTGTAGATGCTGGAAATCTGAAATAAAAACAGAAAATGCTGGAAATACTCAGCAGGTCTGGCAGTATCTGTGGAGGGAGGAACAGAGTTAACATTTCAGTTCAATGACCCTTCATCAGCCACGTTATTGCTTCTGTTCAGGATTCAATGATTGGAAAATGGATATGTATGGAATCAATGGAAGGACAGGATTAAGTCTATTTGTGATGCCTCATGCTCCTCATGACTGAACAGTGTGTTAACCCATGAGGCTTTTTGGGGTCCATATGGCTCAGTGCTATCATGTGATAGTAAAAGTAATTCTAAGGGTAGAACCATTTGAAACTGTTGAAAAGCACAATTTAAAACTAAATCCTTCCTAATAATAATATTCAAGGGTATTTGACATTTCGGAAAGACAGAAAGCTAGGAAAAGGTGGTGGGGTAGCTCTTACGATTAAGGATGACAGTACAGTTGTGACAGATGACCTTCGTTCAGAAAGTCAAGATGTAGAATCACTTTGGGTAGAGATAAGAAATAACAAAGGTAAAAAGTCACTTGTGGGAGTAGTTTATAGGTCCCCTAATAGTAGCCACACTGGAGGATAGAGTATACAGGAAAAAATAATGAGGGCTTGTAAGAAAAGTACTGCAATAAGCATGGGTGATTTTAATCTTCATATAAATTGGATGAATCAGATTGGCAAAGCTACTGTAGAAGATGAGTTCATAGAGTGTTCAGCACAGTTTCTTAGAGCAGTACATTCTTGTGCCAACCAGGGAGCAGGCTATTTTAGACTTGGTAATGTTCGATGAGACAGAATTAATCAATGACCTCAACGTAAAGGAGTCTCTAGGCAACTGTGACTGTAACATGATAGAATTTCACATTCAGTTTGAGGGTGAGCAGTCTGGGTCTAAGACTAGTGTCTTAAACTTAAGTAAAGGCAATTACAAGGGTATGAGCACAGAGTTGGCTAAAGTTAACTGGGAATATAGGTTAAAAGAGAAGCAGTAGAGAAGCAGTGGCAGACATTTCAGGAGTTATTGCATAACTCTCAGCAAAGATATGCTCCGTTGAGAAAGAAAGACTATGAGAAAGATGCACCATCCGTTGCCAACTAGTTAAGGCTAGTATCAAGTTGAAAGAATAAGTGTACAGTACTGCAAAGACTATTGGTAAGTCAGAAGATTGGACAGATTTTAGAAACCAACAAAGAATGACTGAAAAAAAACAAAGGAGAAATTAGAGTAAGAGAGAAAGCTAGCTAGAAATATAAAAACAAATAGTAACAGTTTATACAAGTATTTTTTTAAAAAGTAACTAAAGTGAGCAATGGTCCCTTTGAGAGTGAGACTGGGAATTAACTGGCAACAAGGAAATGGCAGAAGCATTGAACAGGTACTTTCTGTCTGTCTTCACTGTAGAAGACACAAAAAATATCCCAAGAATACTTGAAAATCAAGAGGTAAAAGGAAGGGAGGAACTTAAAACAATCACAATCACTGGGGAAAAGGTACTGGGAAAATTATTAGAACTAAAGGCTGACAAGTCCCCTGGACCTGATGGCTTGCATGCTAGGGTCTTAAAAGAAGTGGCTGCAGAGAGAGTAGATGCATTGGTTGTGATCTTCCAAAATTCCCTAGATTTTGGTAAGTGTCCCAGCGGGTTGGAAAAGCATAAATATAACACTTCTTTTCAAGAAAGGAGGGAGACAGATACCAGGAAATTATAGGCTAGTTAGCCTAACATCTGTCATAGGGTAAATGCTAGAATCCATTATTAAGGAGGTAAGAGCAGGACATTTAGAAAATCATAATTGAATCAGGCTGAGCCAACATGGTTTTGTCAAAGGCAAATCATGTCTGACTAATTTATTAGAGTTCTTTGAGGAAGTAACAAGCAAGGTGGATAAAGGGGAACCTGTAGACGTGGTGTACTTGAATTTTCAAAAGGCATTCGATAAGATGCCACATCAAAGGTTACTACATAAAATAAGAGCTCATGGTTTAGGAGGTAACATATTAGCATGGACAGAGGATTGGTTAGCTAACAGGAAGCAGAATAGGGATAAATGGATCATTTTCAGGTTGGCAAGCCATTACTAGTGGAGGGCCACAGGGATCAATGCTGGGGCCTCAACTTTTTACAATCTATATCAATGACTTGGATGAAGGAACTGAATGTACTGTAGTTAAATTTGCTGATGATGCAAAGATAGTTAGGAAAGTAGGCTGTCAAGAGGACATGAAGAGTCTACAAAGGGATTTAGATAGGTTAAGTGAGTGGACAAAAATTTGGCAGATGGAGTATAATATGGAAAATGTGAACTTGTCCACTTTGGCAGGAAGAATAGAAAAGTAGTATATTATTTGAATGGAGAGAGACTGTGGAACTCTTCAGTGCAGAGGGATCTGGATGTCCTGGTACATGAATCACAAAAAGCTAGTACGCAAGTACAGCAAGTGATTCGGAAGTCAAATGGAATGTTGGCATTTATTGCAAGGGGAATCGTGTATAAAAGTAGAGAAGTGTTGCTACAGCTGTACAGGGCCTTAGTTGGACCACATCCGGAGTACTGTGTACAGTTTGGTCTCCTTATTTAAGGAAGGATATAATTGTATTAGAAGCTGTTCAGAGAAGGTTCACTCAGCTGTTATCTTATGAGGGAAGGTTGAGCAGGTTGGGTCTATACCCATTGGAGTTTAGAAGAATGAGAGGTGATCTTATTAAAACATATAAGATCCTGAGGGGTTTTCACAGGGTGGATGCTGAGAGGATGTTTCCCCTTGTGGGGGTGTCTAGAATTAGGGGACACAGTTTAAAATTAGGGGTTTTCCATTTAAGACCGAGATGAAGGGAATTTTTTTCTCCCAGAGGGTCGTTTGTCTGTGGAATTCTCTTTCCCAGAGAGCAATAGAGAGTGGGTCATTGAATATATTCAAGGCTGAGTTAGATAGATTTTTGATCAACAGGGGAGTTGAGGGTTATGGCGGGCAGACAGGAAAGTGGGATTGAGGCCACAGTCAGATCAGCCATGATCTTATTGAATGGTGGAGCAGGCTCGAGGGGCCGAACGACCTAATCCTGCTCCTAATTCTTGCAATCCTGCTGCTTGTGCCACTTCCAGCTGCTATCACGGGAAGATTAATTTAATCATCTATCATTCATGTAAGACGGAAAAGATATATGTCATTCAGTAACTTGAAAAATGTAATTTCAGCTTGTATAAATATGGTAATCTATATTATTATTGTTTAGTGTCTCTTGACTTTGACTATTTTGCATATTTTCAATGACTCACCCATTTCCATCTTAATAGCAACCGACTTGTACTTTGCACAGACGCTTGAAGGACGATCAGTTCCATTTGCCACAGCTGGAGACTGTTATAGTGCTGCCAGATGTCCACAGGTGACTTACCTACTTGGCTACTAAATATGGTAATATAATAAAAAGTCACAAAGTGTACATTAAAAAAAGCAACAAATGAGCTTGATTGTTAGTCTATTATGTATTACAATATGCACACAAAAGTCTTCTAACCATCCCTATACAAACTAGAATTAATGTCATGCGCGTCTTTACTTTATTCTCTATCTACTACTCTGCTTATTTTTTTGAGTGATTTGGCTACATATTTAAAGTGTAACAATTGATTGTGATGTGAATTATAATTTAGCAGTTGAAGGGGAATTTACCAAATTATAGAAAAATAATCTGAAATGTTCTGACACGAGTGTCATTTACAAGGCTATAATTTAGGGAGCTAAAGTGCCAGTTATCCATTATAAACAAGATGTCTGTATTTGAAATTGTAGAATGAACAGAAAATAAGCATTAATAATTTAAAGTGCTAACTTGAAAATGAATCACAAAGAGAAATGTAAAGCTAGTAAAATATTTTCTGAAGAATACTGGTCCTTTGCTAAACTGTTTTTTTGACCCAGATTTTGTTAAAGCATACAGATATACAGGTACATGTTAAATTAAAAGATGTGTTTTATTATTCCTTTAAGGATTTAAATTAATCTTTGGAATATCAGGATAACTTTGTATGATGATGCATAAGTCAAACGTCAAAAATCTTGTAAGAACACATTATTACTGTCACAAATTACTTACACTTCCTTTGAATAGAATATAACAATTATTTAACTTTCTGCTTTTATTTTTTAAACAAACTAATTTTGCAGCAACAATACAATGTACTTTCTTATCAGTTTTTAAGTGCATTTGTACAAGTGTTCCTGTGCACCCATCTACCAAACTAAAAGACATACTGAAGTGTAAAATGACTTAATACCCATGAAAGAATATTCTTCATGTCCTGGAAAATGTAATTGATGCACAAAAAGAATAGAAGAGAGTACTCTTTTAAAACTGTACATTTTTCACAATTGAACAAAACTTCAACAGTAAAGCAGATGTTTCCAAGCTTATTTCTGCATTTATTACTATATATTCATTAAGCTTCGTATTTAATTGATATAAATCTTCCTGACTTTGCAGGCTAATCAAATTGTATTTCTGCAGTCATGAGTGACCATGATGTTGCATAGAGAAATCGTTTTTTGTTCTGTTTAGCAGTGTATGTGAGTTCTCACAACAACGTAGGAGTTTGGGAACAGGAGTAGGCCATTCAGTTCTTCGAGCCTGTTCCACCATTCAATTATATCATGGCTAATCTGTACCTTAATTCCATCTATCATCTTGGTTCCTTAACCCTTTTAATACCATTGCCGAAACCTATCAATCTCACTCTTGAAATTTTCACGTGACCTAACCTCAACAGCTTTTAGGGGGAGAGAGCTTCAAACTTCCATAATCTTTTGTGTGAAGAAGTGCTTCCTGACATCGTCCTTGAGTGGGCTAACTCTGATGTTAAGGATATGCCCTTTCTTTTCTGGACTACCCCACCAGAGGAAAGAACAAGGATGCGTAACCTAAAAAAAATGAAAAAAACAAAATAACCACAATAAGAAACAAGAATGAGAACATAGGAACAGGAGTAGGCCATTCAGCCCATCGAGACTGCTATTCAATACGATCATCATGGCTGATCATCCACTTCAATGCCTTTTCCCCACACTATCCCCATATCTTTTTATGTCATTGGTGTTTAGAAATTTGTCAATCTCTGCTTTAAACTTACTCAGTGACTGAGCTTCCACAGACCTCTGGGATAGAGAATTCCAAAGATTCACAACCCTCTGAATGAAGATATTTCTCCTCATCTCAGTCCTAAGAGGCTTCCCCCTTATTTTGAAATTTAATCCCCTGGTTCTAGACTCCCCAACCAGGGGAAACATTTGACCTGCATCTACCCTATCTATCCCTTTAAGTATTTTGTAAGTTTCAATGAGATCACCTCTGTGCACCTACATGTTAGCTTTCAGTGACTTATTGACAAGGACACCCAGGTCCCTTTGTACATGTACACTTTCTAATCTCTTACCATTTAAGAAATACTCTGCACATCTGTTCCTCCTATCAAAGTGGATAACCTCACATTTTTCCACATTATATTCCATCTACCAAGTTCTTGTCCACTCACTAAGTCTGTACAAATCCCCTTGAAGCCACTTTGCATCTTCCTCACAACACACATTCCCACCTAGTATAGTGTCATCTGTGAAATTGGAAATATTACATTTGGTCCCCACATCCAAATCATTGATAGAGATTGTGAACAGCTGGGGCCTCAAGTACTGATCCTTGTGGTACACCACTAGTCACAGCCTGCCAACGCGAGAATGACCAGTTTATTCCTACACTGTTTTCTGCCTGTGAACCAATCCTTAATCCATGCCGGTATATTAACCTCCTATCCCATGTGCTTTAATTTTGCTAACCAACCTCCTGTGTGGGACTTTATCAAAAGCCTGCTGAAAATCCAAGTATACTATGTCCACTGACTCCCCCTTATCAATTCTGTTAGTAACATCCTCAAAAAACTCCAACTGGTTCGTCAAACATGATTTTCCATTCATAAATCCATGTTGACTATGCCCAATCGGATCATTATTATCCAAGTGTCCATTTATCACATCCTTTAGAATAGATTCTAACATTTTCCCTACTACTTATGTAAGGCTAACATGTCTGTAGTTCCTGTTTTCTCTCTCTCTCCCTTCTTAAAAAGTGGGGTGACATTTGCTAACTTCAAATCTGCAGGAACTGTTCCAGAATCTATAGAATTTTGGAAGATGATCACCAATGCATCTATTATCTCCATAGCTACCTCTTTCAACACTCTGTGATGTAGAATATCAGATCCCGGGGACTAATCCACCTTTATCCCCATTAATTTCTCCAATACAACCTTCTTACTAATACTAATTTCCTTCAATTCCTCATTTTTTATTCGTTCAGGGGATGTGGGCGTCACTGGCTAAACTAGCATTTATTGCCCATCCCTAATTCCCTTGAGAAAGTGGTGGTGAACTGCCTTCTTGAACCGCTGCACTCCTTAGGGTGTAGGTACACCCACAGTGCTGTTAGGAAGGGAGTTCCAGGATTTTGACCAAGCGACAGTGAAGGAACAGCGATATAGGTCCAAGTCAGGCTGGTGTGTGGTTTAGAGGGGAACTTGCAGGTGGTGGTGCTCCCATGCATCTGCTGCCCTTGTCCTTTTAGGTAGTAGAGATTGCAGGTTTAGAAGGTGCTGTCCAAGGAACCTTGCTGAGTTGCTGCAGTGCATCTTGTAGATGGTACACACTGCTGCCACTGTGCGTTGGGGGTGGAGGGAGTGCATGTTAAAGGTGCTGGACGGGGTGCCAATCAAATGGGCTGCTTTGTCCTGGATAGTGTTGAGCTTCCTGAATGTTACTGGAGCTGTACCCATCAAGGCAAGTGGAGAGTATTCCATCAGGATCCTGACTTGTGCCTTGTAGATGGACCGGCTTTGGGGAGTCAGAAGGTGAGTTACTTGCCGCAGAATTCCCAGCTTCTGACCTGTTCTTGTAGCCACAGCATTTATGTGGCTGGTCCAGTTCTGTTTCTGGTCAATGGTAATCCCCAGTACATTGATAGTGGGTGATTCAGCAATGCTAATTCCATTGAACGTCAAGGTGAAATGGTTACATTCTCTCTTGTTTGAGATGGTCATTGCCTGGCACTTGTGTAACTTGCCACTTATAATCCCAAGCCTGTATGTTGTCCAGGTCTTGCTGAATCTGGACATGGGCTGCTTCAGTATCTGAGGAGTCACGAATGGTGCTGAACATTGTGCAATCATCAGCGAACATCCCCATTTCTGACCTTATGATGAAGGGAAGTTCATTGATGAAGTAGCTGAAAATGGTTGGGCCTAGAACACTACCCTGAGGAACTCCTGCAGTCATGTTCTGGGATTCTCCCTAGTCCCTTGGATCTCTAATTCTGGGAAATTTCTTGTATCTTCCTCAGTGAAGACAGACACAAAGTAATCACTTAGCTTCCCTGCCATTTCTCTGTTAACCATTATAAATTCTCCTGACTCTGCCTGTAATGAACCCACATTTGTCTTAGCCAAATATTTCCTTTTTATGTACCTATAGAAGCTTTTACAGTCCATTTTTATGGTTTTTGCTAATTTACATTTGTATTCTATTCTCCCTTTCTTTATCAGTTTCTTGGTCCTCCTTTGCTTTATTCTAAAATCCTCCCAATCCTCAGGTTTATGACTATTTCTGGCAACTTTATAGGCTTTTTCTTTTAATCTTATACAATCCTTAACTTCCTTTGTTAGCCACGATTGACTGACTTTTCTTTTTGGGTTTTTGTCCCTTGAAGGAATGTATAATTGCTGTAAACTCTAATAATTTTTTAAAGACTATCCATTGCCTAAGTACTGTCATACCTTTTAGGTATACGTTGGAGTAACAAATTTCCAAGGAAATTACAGAGAGGTGCAAAAATTCTAGGGTAGTTATAATGGGGAACTTTAAATATCCAAACATAGACTGGGATAGTCATAGTGTAAAGGGCAGTGGGGGGCAAAAGTTCCTCGAGTGTGTTCTGGAAAATCTTCTACAGCAGTATGTTGGTAGTCCAATGAGAAAGGAGGCACTGCTGACCTGGTTCTTGGGAATGAAGTGGGGAAAGTGGATCAAGTATCAGTGGGAGAGCATTTAAGAGACAGTGATCATTGTATCGTAAGATTTAGGCTGACTGTGGAAAAGAACAAAGAATAATCTAGCACAAGAATAATTAACTGGGGGAAAGCCAACTTCAATGGGATAAGAATGGAGCTGGGACAAATAAATTGGAGTCAAATGTTGTCAGGAAAGCCAGTAGCTGAACAATGGGTTACCTTCAAAGAAGAGATAGTTCAGGCATGTTCCCTCAAAGGGGAAAGATAGGGCAAACAAATCTAGAACTCCCTGGATGACAAAAGAGGTAGAGATTAAGATAAAGAAGAAAAAGTGTGCTCATGACAGATGCCAGGTAGAAAATACTGTTTAGAACCAGGATGAATATAGAAGGTCAGGAGGAGAAGTGAAAAAGCAAATAAGAGAAGCAAAGAGAGAGCATGAAGAGAATGGCAGCTAACATTAAAGGAAATCCCAAAGTTTTCTATAGACATATAAATCGTAAAGGCGTGGTAAAAGGAGGAGTGGGGCTGATTAGGGACCAAAAAGGGGATTTACACAAAGAGGCAGAGGGCATAACTGAGGTATTAAATAAATACTTTGCATCTGTCTTTCCCAAGGAAGAAGATGCAACCCAGGCAATGGTGAAAGAGGAGGCAATCCAGACACTGGAAGGGTTTACAATTGATAAAGAGGATGTTTTAGATAGTCTGTCTGTACTTAAAGTGGATAAATCACCAGGACTGGATGAGATGCATCCAAGGATACTGAGGGAAATGAGGGTGGAAATCGCAGAGGCACTGGCCATCATTTTTCAGTCTTCCTTAGACTCGGGGTGGCGACGGAGGACTGGACAATTGTAAACGTTAGACCCTTGATCAAAAAAGGGTGTAAAGATAAGTCTAGCAACTACAGGCCGGTCAGTTTAACTTCGATGGTGGGGAAACTTCTAGAAAAAATAATTTAGGACAAAATTAATAGTCACATGGACAAATGCGGGTTAATTAAGGAAAGCCAGCATGGATTTTTTCAGGGAAAATCATGTTTAACTAACTTGCTGGAGTTTTTTGAGGAGGTAACAGAGAGGGTTGATGAGGGCAATACTGTTGATGTGGTGTACATGGACTTTCGACAGGCATTTGATACAGTGCCACACAACAGACTTGTGAGCAAACTTATACAGAATTGGCTGAGGATACGGAATTCGCTAAGTGACAAAGAGTAGTGGTTAATGGATGTTTTTGGGCTGGAGGAAGGTTTGTAATGGAGTTCGCCAGGGGTCAATGTTGGGACCCTTACTTTTTCTAATATATATATTAATGACCTAGACCTTGGTGTACAGGGCACAATTTCAAAGTTTGCAGATGATACGAAACTTGGAAGCATTGTGAACTGTGAGGAGGATCGTGTAGAACTCCAAAAGGACATAGAAAAGCTGGTGGACTAGGCAGACAAGTGACAGATGAAGTTCAATGCAGAGAAATGTGAAGTGATTCATTTTGGTAGGAAGAACATGGAGAGACAATATAAATAAAGGGTTTAATTCTAAAGGGGGTGCAGAAGCAGAGGGACCTGGGTGTTTATGTACATAAGTCATTGAAGGTGGCAGGACAGGTTGAGAGAGCGGTTAATAAAGCATACAGTATCCTGGGCTTTATTAATAGGGGCATAGAGTGCAAGAGCAAGGATGTTATGTTTAACTTGTATAAGACACTAGCTCAGCCTCAGCTGGAGTATTGCGTCCAGTTCTGGACGCTGCAATTTCGGAAAGACGTGAGGGCATTGGAGAAAGTGCAGAAAAGATTCATGAGAATGGTTCCAGGGATGAGGAATTCCAGTTATGAAGATAGATTGGAGAAGTTGGGACTGTTTTCCTTGGAGAAGAGAAGGCTGATAGGTGAATTGATAGAGGTATTCAAAATCATGAGGGGTTTGGGCAGAGTAGACAGAGAGAAACTTTTCCCACTCGTGAAAGGATCAAGAATGAGAGGGCACAGATTTAAAGTATTTGGTAAGAGAAGCAAAAGTGACATGAGGAAAAAATTTTCACGCAGAGAGTGGTTAATGTCTGGAATGCACTGCCTGAGAGTGTGTTGGAGGCAGTTGAAGCATTCAAAAGAGAATTAGACTGTTATATGAAAAGGAAGAATGTGCAGGGTTACGGGGAGAAGGCGAGGGAATGGAACTGGGTGAATTGCTCTTTCGAAGAGGCGGTGTGGACACGATGGGCCGAATGGCTTCCTCCTGCTCTGTAACAATTCTGTGATTCTGTGATTAATGTATTTTCCAATCCACCTGAGCAATTTGCCCTTCATAATTTCCTTTGTTCAAATTTAACCACCCTGGCTTCAGATTGAACTACCTCACTTTCAAACATAATGTAGAATTCTATCATATTATGGTCACTCGTCCCTGAAGGTTCTGTACCACAAGATTATTAATTAGCCCTTTCTCATTACCTAATACTAATTCTAAAATAGCCTGTTCTCTAGTCGGTTCCTCAAAATACTGCTCGAGAAAACCATCCCTAACACACTCCAGAAACTCGTCCTCCACAATATTAGTGCTCATTAGGTTTACCCAGTCTATATGCAGATTGAGATCACCCATGATTACTGTATTAACCATGCTACATGTTTCTTTAATCTCCCGATTAATACCATGCCCCACACTACCTCTACTGTTTGGTGGCCTATAAACAACAACTACCAATGTTTGCTGTCCCTTGCTGTTTCTTAGCTCCACCCAAACAGATTCCACATTTTGTTCTTCTGATCTGAGATCCTTTCTTACCTCTGTACTGATCCCATTCCTTATTATCAGTGCAACACCACCTTCTTTTCGTTTTTGCCTGTCCTTCCTAAATGTCGAATATCCTTGAATATTCAGTTCCCAGTCTTGGTCACCCTGTAGCCACATTTCCGTAATGCCAATTAGATTATACCCATTTACCTCTTTGTGCCTTTAAATCATCTACCATCTTGCGAATGCTACAAGCATTCAGGTAGTGTGCCCTTAACCTTGTCTTTTTGACATTATTTTGTACTCTAAGCCTAGTTGATACTCACTTTTGTTTCACCTGCCTTCTAATTTTGCTTGCTACTTTTCAACTTCCTGTTACCAGCTTTACTTACTTCCAATTTGAGCTACCCCTCAGGTTCCCATCACCCTGACAAGCAAGTTTAAACCTTCCCCAACAGCACTAGCAAATCTCCCTGCGAGGATATTAGTCCCGGTCTTGTTAAGTTATAGCCTGTCCATCTTGTACAGGTCCTACCTGCCCAGAACCGATCCCAATGCCTCAGAAATGTGATGCCCTCCCTCCGACAGCAATTCTCCAGTCACGTGTTCAATCGATCAATCCTCCTGTTCCTATGCTCACTAGCATGTGGCACTGGGAGTGCTCTTGAAGTCCTGCTTTTTAATTTCCTTCCTAACTCCCTAAAATCTGCTTTCAGGACCTCATCCCTCTTCCTGCCTATGTCATTGGTACCATTATGGACCATGACCTCTGGCTGTTCACCCTCCCCCAGAAGGATGGCCTGCAGCCACTCCGTGACATCCTTGACCCTGCCACCAGGGAGGCGACACACCATCCTGGAATCACGTTTACTGCCGCAGAAATGCCTGTCGGATCCCCTGACGATCGAATCCCCTATCACTATTGCTCTTCCACTCTTCTTCACCCGCCACCCTCCTGTGCAGCTGAGCCACCCGTGGTACCACGGACTTTGCTCTGGCTGCACTCGCCTGAGAAACCATCGCCCTCACCACTATCCAAAATGTAACACCAATTAACAAGCAAGATAGACTCAGGGGACTCCTGCACTACCTACCTGGTTCTCTTAGACTGCCTGGAGGTCACCCATTCCCTCTCTGCCTGCATGCTTCTAACCTGGGGTGTGACCACCTCCCTAAACATGCTATCCACATAGTCCTCTGCCTCGCAGATGCACAGCAGTGACTCCAGCCACCGCTCGAGTTCTGAAACCCGGAGCTCAAGGACACATGGTGCGTCCATGACTTCCCACATACTGCAGGCTGCCATATAAGTATATTTTAAGTAACGGCCAGCACCAAAGCAAAAAACAAATATTGTGCACCTATAAGACGAAGGACAAAACAAGACAGTGGATGGAGTGAGGAAAGAAAGAACCTGAGTGATATCCTACATTAGATATATTTTTGGGTGTTTTAAATTAAACTACTCTACCTGGAGATTTGGAGAGAAGCAATGCTAAAAACTTATTCTGGGAGATCCACAGGAAACGAAGAAATTTTATAATATGCAAATTAGCATGAAATTCTTGCATGCACCAAGAACTCAAGCAAATTTTTATTCATTTTCGGGACGTAGGCATCGATGCCGAGGCCGGTATTTAATGCACATCTGTAGTAGCCCTGAGAAGATGGCGGTTGGCTGCCTACAACAACTTGTGCTGGTTTCATACAACTGATTGGCTTGTTCAGTCACTTCAGTGGGCAGTTAAGAGTCAATCATGTTGGTGTGAGGCTAGAAACAAATATAGGCCAGACCAGGTAGGGCAACAGGCTTCCTACTCTAAAGGGTATTAGTGAACCAGTTGAGTTTTTATGACAATTCAAGAGCCTCATGGTGACTTTCACTGATGCCAGCTTTTTATTTCCAGATTTTTAAAACTGAATTATAATTCTCAAACTGCCCTGTGAGGATTTGAACTTAACCATGCTTGATTATTAGTCCAAGATTCCAGTAAAACTATCACTACGCTATCCTGAGATGCCTTTATGAATAATTACAATAATGTTGCATTGTCAAACTGCTGCATAAGTAATAGTAACAATATTATATCATTAAAGTATAACTTCTCCAATAAATGTTTAAGTCAAAGCCTACACAACCATGTGCTGACTACGTCCCAGTGGCTGTAATAAAATCTTTTCGAAATTCATTTTGGCATATCAAAATTTAAAAGACATCACATCACAATTGTATTTAAATTGTAAATTCATTTGAAATAATTTTCTCTCATTCCACCAGTTTAGGCTGTATCATTTGTGAACTTTATATTGTGGTACTCTTCTACATGCTATACCTTGGATTCCTTTTTTTTTTAAATGGGTCAATATGACAGGAAGCTTTTAACAATATAGCAACAATGTATTTTTATGATATATCCAGATTAGTATTTTCACTATGTAATACTTTTTAACATAATCAGATTGTGCTTAATGATCTGTAAATTCCAACTGCACCATGCAAATTAAATTAAAATAACTAAGTTGGTTAAAATTACTTTGCATGTAAATAAAGTCTAATACATTTTCTGTGATGCTCATTTCTGGGCAACTATGTTATTTATTTGTTTAGTGAAAGATGTTCAATTTATTATATTAGACATTCAAAATAAGAGTTTGTATAGTATTGCGGATACATTAATCATAACTTGCAGCTATTAGTTGACAATATTTATCTGAACCATATTTTACTATTTGCAAGCACAACAGCAGTGCCCTCTACAGATAGTTCTGAAACAATGCAGTTAATACCTCCCATATGTTTAAAATTACAAATATTATCAATACAATTTTTGAATCACGTACTTCATTAACGTAAGATACTTAATTAATTATAACAATACTGCAATACAGATACAACATTGCTGTATAGTATTAAAATAATTACTAACTTGACTATATAAAATTTTGTGTTAATCATTCTGTGTGCTGAATCTAGATAAAATAATAACTCAGCATACAAACTCAAAATATTACATTTTTACTAATGAACTCATCACATTTTATTACCATCATTTATACCTAAATTCATAAGGAAGTGTAAAATGAGAGCCTTGTTTTTGTTCATTTTTATCCACTGATGTCTTATTTTTAGTTACAGGTGTGGTGAAATAATATCCTGCACATTGACATTAGAGACATGTTGAAATCAAACTTTCATTGGCTTAGATGTGACAATGGACTAGCTATATTTTGTGCTTATTCAAAATCTAATAGTCTAATGTGATGTTTCTTTAAACTCCTATTAATGTGGACATTTTATAATAAATGAAGGACATTTTTTTCAGGGTCAATTTAGTATTAATCTTTCTGGAACAGGACTCAGAGTGTCTGAATCAACAAGGTGGATTTCACAAGGAAATTATGCTGTTGTAGAAATACAACGATTGCTGGTAAGAATCTAATGGTAAATGTGGTTAAATATTATTTGGCAAGAAGTAATTTTATTTAGGTTAAATGTTATTTGATGAAAAAGTAGTCCACAAAAAAATAGTTGTACCTAAATGATATGTTAACTGGTGCATTGTTTGTACCAGATGGCATTTAACCTCAGTCCAGGTAATAATATATGTGGCTGGTTATTTTCCAGGATAAAATAGAAAAAAACTCATCTCCTACATGCTTCCATTTTATCCACATTTTAGTGCAAATTAAGCAGTTCTTCAGTCGGAGGAAAGGAAAGATTGATAGTGAATAAGTCACTAATTCATGGGGGAATCATTTTAACTGAAGTCACACAGCAGCAACCTGACAGATTTGGATTGGCTGTTGGTTTTACACCTTGTGTGATTTTACTTTCTATTGACTTCAAAGGAATTAAGTTTTTTTTAAACGTCAAGTAGGCACAATTAGTCTTTCAAAATTCTGCATCTACAGTATTTTACTTTAGTCTTTTGTTTTGCTCTACATAGAGTCATAAAAGTTTATAGGACAGGTCTTTGGTACGCCAATCCAAAACGAATCCCACTGTTGTGTGCTCCCTCCATAGCCCTTTATCTTTAAATGTTTATCCAGTTTTCCCTTAAAAGATACAATGGTCTCTGCTTCATTGTTTCCTGTGGCAAAGCTCCAACAGCCTTCTGCATAAAGAAATGTCTCCTAACCTTTCTCACCACATTGTTACTGTCAATTTTAAATTGATAATCCCTTGTCGACTTCCAAACAGGGGAAATAATCTTTCCTTTATCAAAACTCTTAAGAATTTTAAAACTCTCTTCTTGGCCTTCTATTCTTCAGTAGAAATAGTCCCAGTATCTCAAGTCTCTGCTCATAACTATAGTTTTCCTCGCATCATCTGGTGTATCTACACTGTATGGTCTCTTTGGATTCACTATTCTTTCTGTATTAGAGCATTCAAAACCTTATGTAGTACTCAAACTATGGCCTAAATAATTGCCTATCTGCACTTGCATTTTCAAGGAATCAAGCATTTGAACTCCCAAGTCTCTCTATTCATCCACATCCTTCAGAGTGCTTGCATTCAATGTGTCCTTTCATTCAACATAACCTCGAATTATTTTTTGGAGTACGCAGGTGATTTCTTTAAGTCCAAGGCCCTTTTAAATTTTTTGAGCAGCCATGCGCTTGCACAGCAACTCAAAGGGGCCAACTTGTGTGCAGGGACTTCGGGTTGTTATGTGGCCATGCAGCTGCACAGCTTACAGTGAACATTGTTCTCATTCCTTGCTTTTCCTCCCAAAATATATCTGCTGATATTTCTCTTCATTGAGTTACAGAGGCGCTAACTTACATCATCCTCACTGTTTGCCAAATTCCCTTATTACGTCATCAGCAAATTTTAATATTGTACTTCCAATGCCCAAATCCATATAAGAGTATACGAAAATGACGGGCAGGAAAAGACCCAGCAGCCCATCATGCCTACCCCAAATTTACAATGCCTGGAGCATAAAAACATGATGCTTCCTATCCCCTGCAGCCATGTAATTCCTCGGGATATATCATCAAAAAATGGAAAATAAAATTAGACTCTGCAACGATTTCTTGGGTATCTCACATCTAAACTTTCTCCAATGAGCAACACCTATTAACTTTATTCTTTTGTTTTCTGTCCTTTTCTCCCTCTTTTTCTTCCCTTTCTTGTTCCACTTCGTTCCCCACCCCTCTCTTCATCACCCACTTCACCACTTTCTCTTCCTCTCACCCTCCGCTCCTGCTGTCCCCTTTCTCTTATCACTCCACCTTATCCTCTCACCCCTCTTCTTCCCAAACCTCAGCTGGCCCTCCTGCCAGGGGTGCCAGCTCTCTCGGAGCCTATTAATGTGCTTTGCCTTTCCCGAAACCCTTTGCCTATAAATTTGCTCTACTTTCTCTAACCCTGCTCTGTCTTCTTTTCCTCTCTGCCTGCTCCATTTTCTTCTTGCTTCCTACGACCTGCATTCCCTCCACAGCCTTCCACCCCATGACACCTAACCGGGGTCTACCCTCCCCTCCTCCCATTTCTGCTCTACCTTCCCCATTAAGCTTTCTTCTTGCTTCCAGTATCACAGCCCTCCCTTGGCCTGCCCTCTCTAACTCTGCTTCACTTGAAGACTACACTTAGTCGTGATTCCTCTTGTGAGCAATGCCACAGAAGGGCAACTAGTGTATAAGTATCTAAAGTTACAAGAAGGAAAGCATATAAAAGACAATTTTCACTCATAAAACTTATGCTAGAGGAATCCCCACCATGGTTTGGCTATCGAAGCCAAGTCAAGAATTACATTTAAGAGTCAACTAGGGAAATATTTGAAAAAATAAATAAAGTTAGCACTGAGGAGGCGATGCATAGGCATGGAAGGGCAAATGGTCTCCTTTTATACTGATATTTCTATGATTTATGGTGGAGTTATTTTGTATTGGTTGTGCTTCAGTACCCAAGTGACAGAATAACTTAGAAGTGAAATCTCAATCTGGCTCCTGTGCACAATAGATTCAAGGAAGAGACCTTTGTGCTGGGACACTTTTAAAATTAGAAAAGAGTTACATGTTGGGTTAAATGCTGTGTTTTTAAAGCAACCTTAGTTTAAGAAAGCCGTGAGGTGAAAGGTGGTTAAAATGCAAATGGCCTACTTGCTGATAAAACAATTTTTAAAATGTATTAATGTGACTCAGTATCTCATCAACATTTCACCCTACTGTGTTGGGAAGTCCCTGATCCCAGGTTTTTGGAGGGATTGCTTGCCATATCCTCCCTTCCAGTACTGTGAACATCAGGAGATAAAAACAGAAATAGAAACACTCACTGCAAGTTTGATTTTTAAACAGAAAGCTGGAAGAGCAAGCTTGCACTAGGCTCAGAAAGTTAGCATGCAGAATAGTTCAAAGTTATTTAATTAAGCCAGGCAAGACAACCCATTCATATGGAAAACATAGCATGTATTGTATGGCTATGTATTAAAAATAACTATTCCCCTAAAGATGAAAGAGGTGAGAGAATCTTCACTATCAGAAATGTTGGTAAGGTTCCTTTTTTCTTAGTTGGAGGTGAAAAGTACATTAAAATACTTTAGAGCTACAAAGTTTGGTAGTGATAGGAGCATTAAAAACTGTTGCCATTGAATATTCATTAAGTATCAAAATCAGATGGGAGGCATCCAAGAAAATTGTAAATGGGGAGAGACCTATGACAAATTTTTTCTCAGTTAAGTAGGGATAGATATGCTGCCAAAAGGTTGAAAAATAGCTGATGTTATTTCAACCTTTACAAAACTCTTGAGAATTAATAGACTTACATGGTAGACATATGTAGTGTTGAACTCTGTTATAAAGCAAATAATTTAAGGATATACAAGAGCAAAGGATATAATTCTAAACAGCATAGTTTTGTGACAGACAGAATTCCTGTGCCATAAGCAATATCGTAGGGGAATCACATCTTGTGCCCTTGCATCATTTACAATTTTTGTGAATGTAAAAAGCCTTGTAGATAATAGGGATTGATTTCCAGAAATTATTTGATAAGCTTCTCAGAAGAAATGTAGTTTACATGAAACCCCAAAAGGTTAAAGAGGAATTGATAAATTGAATATTGTGTTAGATGGATAATATGAAACAAGAGGCAGTGGTTGATGGCAGTAGGACAGCTGTAGCCCTAGGTAATTCTTCCACTCCTGGTGTTCACAATTATAAATTATATTGATGAGCATATTAAAAGTCAAACCTTTATAACTGTGGATTTTGCCAAGCATTTTGAGAAAGATTCTGAGTAAGTAATTCAAGGAATTCTATGGGAAGTTAGCATCCGGGCAGGTAATTGACAGTTGGCTTTTGATATTGAGACATGGGAAGAATATTAGCCCCCAGAAATGGGTGGATTTGGGTCAGTTGGGAAGTAAAAATGTAAAAATTCTCAAACCCGAACCCAACCTGTCATGAACCCGCCCACTTCCAGTTTTAACGGAGGCAGGACAGGGGCAGGTGACCAATCTGCTTGCACGAGGCAAGTTGTTCATTTAAATATTTTAATAAGGCTGTGTGCCTCAGATTTTTTTTTTCTGTTCCAGCTATAACGCTGGCCAGTCGGGTTTCCCAGGCCTTGGAAAACCCTGCAGCTAAATGGAGGTGAGGACTGCTGCATAGAACAGGTAAGTGCTCCTCCAGCACTGCTTGTGGGCCAGAAGGAGAAGCAGTGCTTCCCCCCAGCCCCCACAAATCAACCTGTTAACCTCCCCAGCGATTGGACCCGCACCCCACCCCACAATACGATGCCTTCCATGGCCCACAGTCTCCTTCTGCCCCTACCCCCATATCCCCCACAAGGTTCCCACAATCTTCCTCACCCCCAACCTCTGATCTCCTCCCCACCACCCTATCAATGTTCCCCCGATCCCCAATCTCTCCTGGAACCCGCACCACTCCCCCGCCACCCCTCATTGAAATACCATCCTCACCACTCCCGAACAGCTATCTCTGGAAATGGTAATTAGGTTCTGCCGGTAAACGTGGCAGAACTTGAGGGAAACCCATTCTTCTGGGTTTCTTGCTTGCAGAAGTGGCCCTCCACTCCCTCCTTGCCTCACCATCAATATTGTTGCTTGTGTTTGAAAAGGAAGAACATGAAACGACTACTAAGATTCTAGATTTAGGTACAGTTGGCTTCAATGGGATGAGACCGAGACTGTCCACCGTAAACTGGGAAACTCTGTTAATGGCTAAAATAACAGAAAATCAGGAAGGTGTTCAAAAAAGAATTTAATATGATACAGAACTAGTTTATACCCCTAAAAGGCATGAGTTCTACTTGCCAAAAATAACAGCCATGGACAACTAAAGAGCTAAGAGACAACATAAAACTAAAAGAAAAGGCATACAAAAATGCAAAAAATAGCACAGATCCTGATGAATGGAAAGATATAAAGAGCAGTAAAGGGTGACAAAGCAGAGAGTAAGAGCTATACGAAAAGGAGTATGAGAAGCAACTTGCAAGGGATATCAAAATTAACACAATTTTGTCTGACAATTACCTTAGGAAAAAGAGGGTGATTAGAAGCAATGTGGGCCACTTGAAAATGGCTAATGGTGATGTTGTCTATGAAAATAAGGAAATGGCCAACATGCTAAATAATTACTTGGCATCAGTAGAGGAAGAGGTCTGCATGCCAGACATCCCAAAGAAACTATTATTGAATCAGATGCAGGAATTCAACAAAATTAACATAACAGTGTAAGAGTAATGAAGAAATTAATGGCAGTAAAGAGTGACAAATTCCCAGGACCAGATCGTTTCCATTCCAGGGTTTTAAAAGAAGTAGGTGAGAAGATTGCAGACATCCTAACTATAATTTTCCAAAATTTTCTCAATTTGCAAACCATTCCTTTAAATTGGAACATTGCACATGTTACTCGGCTATTTAAGAAAGGTAACAGAGGGAAACTAGGGAATTATACACCAGTCAGCCTAACATCTGTTGTTGGGAAATTGCTGGAGTCTATAATTAAAGACAGGGTGACTGAACACGTTGAAAATTTTCAGCTGATCAGAGAGAGGCAGCATGATTTTGTAAAGGGTAGATCATGCCTGTCGAGCCTGATTGACTTTTTTGAAAGGTGACTAAAGTAGTGGACAGCAGAATGTCTATGGATGTTATTCATATAGACTTCCAAAATTGGCAGGGAGTGACCAGTGATGTCCCACAAGGATCTGTGTTGGAGCCTTAACTATTCGCTATATTCGTTAACGACTTAGATGATGGGATAGAAAGGCACATATCCAAATTTGCCGCTGGCACAAAGATAGGCAGTATTGTAAGCAGTGCAAATAGAAGTGTGAAATTACATAGATCGATTAAGTGAATGTGCAAAACTGTGGCAAATGGATTTCAATATAGGCAAATCTGCAATAGGAAAACCATTATAATTTCAAAAACAAAAAGCATATCCCAAATGGAAGTGCAGAAGCAATTTCTGCACAGGAAGACTGACTCAACAGAAGCATTCAAAATACAACTGGAAAATTCCTGATTCAGTAAGAAATAGAACTATTTTGATGTGGTGGGGGTGGAGGGGGGGCGGGGGGAATAAAGAAGATGAAAAAGAGTTTAAATGGCAAAGTGAGCTGTAAAGTTTGAGTGGTCCTGGCTCTTGTCTCATTCCCATGTTCTGTAGGTCAGATGATGCATTCTTTTTAAGAATGGGTTCTTCATTATTATCTTTGTTCACTTTCTTAGATTATTGTGTATCTTCTTGTCAGTATGCACAAAAGAAATGCACAATATTCATCAAATGAGTGGTTGAAGGATGTCACAGGGATAATTTTAGATTTTACCACACATTGCGACAGACAGACATGTGGTTCTTTGCATTATATGTTAGGTCTATTCTATATGAAGTTATCTACAAAGCATTATTAAAATCAATATTATCAGTATATTGGAGAAAATATTCGCATTAGCAAGCTCTTTTATACTGTGAATTTAAACAGCTTTATTAACTTCTTTAGACATTAGTAGATTTATTGTTCATCAGCTCCAGTGATGTAAATCCTATTCCATCCACAGAATGGCGCCAAAGTGACTGGTAAATGTGGAGGTTATTGCGGCAAGTGCATCCCACATTCTGGAACAGGACTACATGTACATTTGCTTTAGCTCAGGTATTCATTTTTTTAAAGTACTTTCTCATTTAATGTAATTGTTGTCGTCTTCACAGTCCACAACTACCAGTCTCAGGCCAGTAATGTAATATAACTGTAGCCTAAAACATTAATGCCTTATCTCATTAATGTCAACGTCTCATAATTCTTCCTCTCTATGAGCTACACCAATGAGAAAGCTAATAAAGAAGCATTATGAAGGGAAATATTACTTGTGAAATATTGGCCAAAGTCTTTTTCTTTAGGAAACTCAAATTCCTTGACCTGTACTCAATCACCAGAAGTACAGCAGGGCAGGATTTCTGGCTGCCAGTGTTGCTTGCCATTATTTATATCCCAAATCCCAGGGACCGGGTCATCAGCATTAAAGAAGCAGCTGAAGAGTAACTCTTTTTTTTTCAAAAAATGAGCTAATAGTTTATTACTGAGCTGCTTTCCTATGGAAATCCTGTGCAAATGATTTTGATTGCCCCTCGTTGACAAGGATTAGGTGCTCAGTATCACATTTTGTAGTAAGTATGTTGGCTTCCTGCAGGTATACTTTAACTTAACTACATGAAAAGCATAGCTGGTGAGATTTCTGCAGGTGGTGGCGGGGTGTCCGGGGGTAGTGGATCTACTTGCCTCCTCCTGTGAAATTTTCAGAATATAAAAGAAGAGGGTGGAGACCCAGACAAGCTAGGTTCCATCCCAAATTCTGCCACCTCCCACCCAACTTGCATCCTCATTCCCTCAAAGGCTCAGGAATTTGGGGACCCAGGACTTCAGCATCAATCTGGAATAGCAAATTTCCAAAGGTATCATTGTGAGTCCCCCATAAGACCTCAGAGTAATGCAAGGTCATGTGGCACTGTACTTGCAGAGAATAGTTAGTTGTCAGACTTCATTGCCTCGATAATACCTTCAGGTCTGCTGTTGTGAGAATTAGTGGTCATGATCGGGCCGTATCCTGCAGCAGGGGCATGGCTGGAATGGCCATGAATGATAATGCTGTGTCTCAAGACTACAACACACTCTTCCCATCTCACTCCAATACCTACACATGATACAGAAAAAGGTCAAACCCACATTTGCAGAAAAATCGAGCAGCTGGGTGGGTTGTGGAGAAGGTCACCTCAATCCCAAGAGCCTATTATGGGCACACAGCATTCAGCCACTTAATATACACCTGCCAATGAGATAGCACCTAGGTGAAGCACAGAACAGGTTTAAAAGACTTATATTTTGTAATTACACTAAAGGGAAACACAGTGGAAGGAAACAATAATCACATATACATAATGTGGGGTTAGTAAAATGCTGGTTGCACTGAAGTTGCGCAGCTAAAGAGTGTTCCTAATATACTGCATATATGTAACCTGTCTATTCAGGTATCAGGAATGAGTGATGTGGCAGAATTAAGACACCATAAATGAAGGCATGTTTGTGGATTGTGTGAGGAAAATGTAGGTAGAACTAATAATTCAGTGATTAGTTAATGTTATGATAAAGTGCTTACTATGAGAGTTGCTGAATGGCTCTTGCAGCCAGTAATAGTTCTCTTCTGTAGTTTCATCAGGCTCCTATGGTTCCTGGGCATCCAATTGCTGCAGTTCTCGGCCTTCATCTCTAGGATTTTGGAGAAACTTCCAAGCCTGTTTGGGAAGAAGACACTGAGACTAGGATGCTTTGGTGGAGACTGTTTATTGCTTGCCACAGAGCTTACTTCTCCACTTGTAACAACACCCAACACCTGTTCACCCTATTACCTTCAACTACTAGGTATTTACCATCCCTTAACAGAACTTATTAGACACTAACAGATTCCCCTTTTTTCTTTAAATTAAATACATATATATACAAAAAATGAAAAAGAGAGACAAAATAATTATAAATTTTTCTTTATCTTACATTATTACATCATCAGCCTTCAACAGCACCAGCCATTAACATACTATATATTCCCCCCTTTTTAACAACAAAAGAAAACTTGTTTAAAGAATTACAAAGCGATCTTAACATTAAAAAAATCCATGTTTTCCTAACTCCTCATAACACAAGATGGCCCTCTTTCAGGACATCCAACAATTTCTTTGAACAAACACCTCTCTTCGTAAAACAACCCGGCAACTATTTTATTTTATTTTATTTTATTTTGAAGCCTGCCCCGCCATTCCATAAGATCATGGCTGATCTGTCCCAGGCTTCAACTCCTCTTTTGGGCCTGCTCTGCATAATGTGTGATTATGTTTGAAAGCGAATTGTTCAATCTGAAGCCAGGGTGGTAAATTTGAACAAAGGAAATTATGAAGGTACGAGGGGCAAATTGGCTGAGGTGGATTGGGAAAAAACATTAAAAGGTATGATAGTGCATACACAATGGATATTTAAAGAATTATTACTTCGTTTTCAGCAACTATATATTCCTTCAAGGCACAAAAACTCCAAAAGTAAAGGCAGTCAACCATGGCTAACAAAGGAAGTTAAGGATTATATAAGATTAAAAGAAAAGGCATGTAAAGTTGCCAGAAATAGCAGTAAACCTGAGGATTGGAAGGATTTTAGAATACAGCAAAGGAGGGCCAAGAAACTGATAAAGAAAGGGCGAATAGAATATGAATGTAAGCTAGCAAAAACTATAAAAACGGACTGTTAAAGCTTCAGTAGGTACTTGAAAAGGAAACGTTTGGCTAAGACAGTTGTGGATCCATCACAGGCAGAGTCAGGAGAATTTATAATGGGGAATAGAGAAATGGCAGAGAAGCTAAATGATTACTTTGTGTCTGTCTTCACTGAGGAAGATACAAGAAATCTCCCAGAACTAGAGATCCAAGGGAATAGGGAGAATGAGGAATTGAAGGAAATTAGTATTAGTAAGAAGGTTGTACTGGAGAAATTAATGGGGCTGAAGGTTGATAAATCCCCAGGACCTGATATTCTACATCCCAGAGTGTTGAAAGAGGTAGCTATGGAGATACTGGATGCATTGGTGATCATCTTCCAAAATTCTACAGATTCTGGAGTGGTTCCTGCAGATTGGAAGGTAGCAAATGTCAACCCACTATTTAAGAAGGGAGGGAGACAGAAAACAGGGAATTACAGACCTGTTAGCCTTACATCAGTAATAAGGAAAATGTTAGAATCTATTCTAAAGGATGTGATAAATGGATAATAATGATCTGAATAGGCATAGACAACATGGATTTATTAATGGGAAATCATGTTTGACGAACCAGTTGGAGTTTTTTGAGGATGTTACTAACAGAATTGATAAAGGGGAGTCAGTGGATGTGGTATACTTGGATTTTCATAAGGCTTTTGATTAAGTCCCACACAGGAGGTTGGTTAGCAAAATTAATGCACATGGGATAGGAGGTAATATACTGGCATGGATTAAGGATTGGCAGAAAACAGCGTGTAGGAATAAACTGGTCATTCTCACAAGCAGGTTGTGACTAGTGGTGTACCTCAAGGATCAGTACTTGGGCCCTAAATGTTCACAATATATATTTCAATGATTTGGATGTGGGGACCAAATGTAATATTTCCAAGTTAGCAGATGACACAAAACTAGGTGGGAATGTGTGTTGTGAGGAAGATGCAAAGCGGCTTCAAGGGGATTTGTACAAACCTGGTGAGTGGGCTGGAACGTGGCAGATGGAATATAATGTGGAAAAATGTGAGGTATCCATTTTGGTAGGAGGAATAGATGTGCAGAGTATTTCCTAAATGGTAAGAGGTTAGATGTACAAAGGGACCTGGATGTCCTTATCAATAAGTTACTGAAAGCTAACATGCAGATGCAGCAAGCAATTAGGAAGGCTAATGGTATGTTAGTCTTCATCGCAAGAGGATTTGAGTGCAGGAGTAGTGAAATCTTGCTTCAATTGTACAGGACCTTGGTTAGACCGCACCTGGAGTACTGCGTGCAGTTTAGGTCCTCGTACCTTAGGAAGGATATTATTGCCATAGAGGGAGTGCAACTAAGGTTCACCAGTCTTGTTCCTGAGATGGCGGGACTGACCTAGGAAGAGAGATTGGGGAAACTGGGCATGCATTCTCTAGAGTTTTGAAGAATGAGAGGTGATCTCATTGAAACCTACAAAATACTTAAAGGGATAGACAGGGTAGATTCAAGTAAGATGTTTTCCCAGGTTGGGGAGTCTAGAACCAGGAGACACAATTTCAAAATAAGGGGGAAGACACTTAGGACCAAGATGAGGAGAAATTTCTTTACTCAGTGGGTTGTGAATCTTTGGAATTCTCTACCCCAGAAGGCTGTGGAAGCTCAGCCATTGAGTATGTTTAAAGTAGAGATTCACAGATTTCTAAATACCAATGACATAAAGGGATATGGGGATAGTGTGGGAAAAAGGCATTGAAGTGGATGATTAGCCATGATCGTATTGACTTGCAGAGCAGGCTCGATGGGCTGAATGGCCTACTCTGCTCCTATGTTCCTATGATTTTTCTTTTCTTTCCAACATTTCTTTTATACTCACGAGATCAATTCTCAACCTCTTTTCTGTGACACTTTTTGTCGAATTGACATTGTCCCAAGGAGAATGGTTATCTATGTAACATTCTATAGGAAGATTTTTCTCCAATTGTGCCTTATATAAGAGTACCTTTAAAATACTCGATAAATACATACCCATATCTATCACTTCTAACAGTGCAAGTGTCTCAGCAGCTATGGTGCTTTTCACTATCCTCTTTATTTTCTTCGATTCCCAGGCTAATGGGCAACATTTATCATTTCTTCCCACCAAAAATATAATGAACCCTTCTGCGCTCGAATAACCATTGGGAAGATTAGCGTGTGAGGCATCACTAAAAATTACCAATTTCATTTCTTCTGGGTCACCCAATGCTAGAAACTTGAGTGTACATTTGTCTAAACTCAATTTCTTCAATGTCTTATTTGCTTTCAGCACTTCATACGAACATACAAATTAGGAGCAGAAGTAGGCAATTTGGCCCATCGAGCTTGCTCCACCATTCAATAAGATCATGGCTGATCTGTTTGTGTTTCTAATTCCCCACTCCCATCTACACCCTTGATTCCCTTGCCTAACAAGAAAATATCTACCTCCGCCTTAAAAATATTCAATGACCCCGCCTCCACTACCTTCTGTGGCAGAGAGTTCCAAAGTCGCACAACCCTCTGAGAGAAAAATGTTCTCCTCATCTCTGTCCAAAAAGGGCGACCCCTAATTTTAAAATAGTGCCCCCTAGTTCTGGACTCACCCACAACAGGAAACATCCCCTCCATATCCACCTTGTCAAGACTATTCAAGATCTTATAAACTTCAATTAAGTCTCCCCTCACTCTTCTAAACTTCAGTGAAAACAAGTCCAGTCTATCCAACCTTTCCTGATAAGACAACCCGCTCATTCCAGGTATCAATCTAGTAAACCTCCTCTGAACCGCCTCCAACACATTTACATCCTTCCTTAAACAAGGATACCAAAACTGCACACAGTATTTGAGATGTGGTCTTACCTGCATAGCTGAAGCATAACATCCTTACTTTTATTTTCAATGCCTCTCATAATAGAGGATAGCATTCCATTAGCCTTCTTTATTACCTGCTGTACCTGATACTAACATTTTGTAACTCATGCACGAGAACACCTAGATCCCTCTGCACCTCGGAATTCTGCAGTCGTTTTCCGTTTAAGTAATACTTTGCTTTTTTACTCTTCCTGCCAAAGTGAACAACTTCATATTTTCGCACATTATACTTCATCTTCCAAATTTTTGCCCCCTCACTCAACCTATCTATATTGGTCTGCAACCTCGTTATGTCCTCTTCACAACATACTTTCCTACCTATCTTTGTGTCATCTGCAAATTTGGCTACCATGCCATCGCTCTTCTCACCTAAGTCATTGATATAAATTGTAAAATGTTGAGGCCCCAGCACAGACCCCTGCTAGACTCCACTCGTCACATCCTGCCAATCAGAAAAGGACCCATTTATGCATACTCTCTGTTTTCTGCCAGCCAGCCAATCTTCTATCCATGCTAATATGTTACCCCCTATACCATGAGCTCCTACTTTGCGCAATAACCTCTTATGTGGCACCTTCTCAAATGCTTTTTGGAAATCCACTTCCCTAACAATAGCATGTTTCAGCATGGTGCTCAATTCGAATACATCATAGCAAGCATCCGGCCTAGTTTATGTGCACAACCAGTTTAATTGCCTGATTAAGCTCCTTAACTGGTCTGCTTCTTCCTTGGTTGCAGAGTCTTCCTTTTGTGAGGATCTGGCCCAAATTATTGGGATCTTAATAGCATTCTCTAGGTAAGACTGGTGATTTCGGATAACCCCCAACTTAGTCTACCTAATATTCAACCCTATATATTTAAAAGCTCCGGTAGCGCGACTTCCAATTTTAAATTCCTGTAGAACTTTATCTACCCCAAATTTCTCAAATGCCGCAGATCTCCCCACAGAAGATCGTCTACGTGTACTAAGAAAATGCCTGGTAGTTTTTTCCTCATAGTACCAATAAAACATTGCTGGATCCACTTTTAGCTGAATACAACCAGCTTGGGACGGACCTAACTGAAAATTACCACACCCTTGGTGCATCATTTAGCCCATAAACACACTTGTTTAGCTTTCCCCTCTATATCTCCAGCTTCTTTTGGTGGCTTTAAAAATACTTCCCTTTGAAAATGCTGCTTTGATGTCAATGGACTTACATTCCCATGAGTGTGTCGCTAAAAGGGCTAGGGAAATCCTCAAACTTGCTTTTCCTACGTTTGGGGAGTCCACTCTAACTTCTTGATCACCTAGTCATTACTCAAATCCCCGAGCTACAAACGTGGCCTTCGCTTTATATGTACCATCGGGAAGTACTTTCTCTGTACAGATCCATCTATGCTGGTTGTCCTTTAGCTGGCACCTCTGTGTATATGCCAAACTCTCTCCAACTGTCAAGATCTTTTTGTTTTGTATCCTTTACCAACTTTCCATCTAACTTGTTTGTAGCCACTATGGCTTCTCTATCACACTTCCTGTGGAGCTCCTGGCCTGCGCTCTGGTCCTTGCTCTTGTGAAACCACATCCCCTACTAGATTTCTTATCCCTCGCTGGACTACTACTATTCAACCTGACCTTCCTATGACCAGACTTCCTTTTACAAGTTTGTGACCTTTTCCTTGGACTATGATCATCTTCAGGTGCACGTCTGAACTTATACTATGTTTTCTGGCCTTCCATATTTTCACTTCCTTCTGCCAATCTATCAGTATGATATCCTGTCCCTTGTCTTGCACATTCAGCCAGTGTTTGTATTTCCTGTGGCCCCTTCTGGCATATACGTCACTCTGGTCCCAACTTTCTGTAGTTTACCTTTGGGATAAATGGTCTTATCTTGATCTTCACTATCACTTCGTCCACTCTCTGTTAGCCTGTTATCTGCCACAATCTGTTGCTTGTAATGGTCCGATGTATGTGCATGCGAAGTATATGGTGCATCATCAGTGTCCATCATTTCATCAGACTCTGTCAATGTATAATCAGTGCCAATAAGCCGCGAGGAATGTACTCTAACAGTTTGGTTGCCATGTTGCAAAATTACTGTTTTGCCATCAGTGCCTATAACTTTTCCCAGGACTCTCCATTCTTTCTGCCCTTCTGTTTTGTAATACACCATGTCCCCAGTATTAAAATTCTTTTTTGGTGGCCTGATCCAATAGCTCAAAGCTCTCCTGATTTTTTCTGAAACCTGTGCCTAATAACTGTTCTTCTCCCTGCATGCAAGGCATTCAAATGTTCTGCAAAAATTGAACTAATTGTAGTCCCCTCTAAAGCCAGGGGATGATCCCACATTCCCGAAGGTATTTTTGGATTCTTGCCATAAACTAATTGATAGGGGCTGTAGCCCCCAACCATTTGAAGCGTGTTTTTTGCATGTACTGCCCTCACCAGAGCAGTCATCAATTTACAATTTAGTTGGTCGGCTAAAATTTTTTGGATCATTTCGTCAATCATGGTGTAATTTCTCTCACAAATCCCATTACTTAAAGAACTTTCTGCTGCCTGTGCATTGCAACAATATTCATATCTTTACATACTCCTGAACTCATCATTGGTAAATTCTCCTCCATTGTCAGTTATAAATCTAGCTGGTGCTCCCTGTCCCGTTCCTATCCACCTTTCCATTATCTTGTCCACTATTACTTTTTTGTCTTTACTATAAATTACCATTGACAGACTGAATCAAGTCGCTATGTCTATAAAGTGTAGAAGAAAAATGTTTTTGTCTTTATCTCATACCTTCAAGTCCATCGCTACGGTTTCATTAAAGTCCCTTGCTAAGGGGAGACTCACCCCAGGTCGCGATGCCTTCCTATATTTTTTACAGATATCACATTTTTCACTGATATCCTCAATATGTTTAGTGTACTCATCATTTATTTCCCCTGTATCTTTTAACAGAATCTTCAATTTATGACAAGATGGATGTGCAAACTGTCGATGTAGTTTTGAAATAATTTGCCTATTCTCCTTTAAATCCCTACCCTCAGATGCCATTAATACTTCTTTAACATCCTGCTTAGAGATGTTAGGTCTCACTAAAGGAATACAACAATGTCCCAGATGGTGTAAACTGCAAAGCTACAGATTGCCCAAAGACAATCTCCTTATCATGTTCCATATCCAATTTCATCTGAGCCTTTTTTCATAGACGATTTACTTAACAGTAAAGGTATTTCACTGGATACTACATTGATAATAATAAAATGGTTTACCCCTGCTATTTTACACAGAATTACCACTCTTTTTGGTGATTCCAACATGTTGTCATCCTCAAACCTGAAACTGGTAGAACTGTCATATTCTTTGACCTGACTTCGGTCTTCCTTACTTAAATAATCCATGTAACACCTTAATCAGTCCACTCCACATACCGTGGTCACAATGTGGTTGACTTTAATGCCCTCTGAAATGGCCTAGCAAGCCACTCAGTTGTATCTAACCGCTACGAAGTCAATAAGGAATGAAACCGGATGGACCACACAGTATCGACCTAGGCACCAGCAACAACAACGGCAAACCCAGCCCTGTCGATCCTGCAAAGTCCTCCTTACAAACATCTGGGCACTTACGCAAAGTTGGGAGAGCTGTCCCACAGACTAGTCAAGCAACAGCCTGACATAGTCATACTCATGGAATCATACCTTACAGACGACGTCCCAGACACCACCATCACCATCCCCGGGTATTAAAGGCCTGCTACCTATCCCAAACCAGACGGGACCCGATGACATGTCAGGTTCGGGTCGGGTTGCTCTTCCGGGTCCAGGTTTCGGGCTCGGGTCGGGTTGGGCTGGGTCTGGGTCGGACCGGACACACACAGTAAGAAGTGCTAAAAGTAAAAAACCTACCTGAGCTGCGACTCCGGGATGTCAAAGAGGGAAACTTTGAGTCTGCGCAGTGAGCAAGTGAGCATCTCTGTGACATCATCACACTCATGCTGCAGCTTCCTGCAGATTGGGAGTTGCAAGGTAGGTAAAGGGAACATTCCGGTGGTCGGGTCGGGTGCAGGAAAAAAAAAGTGGAGGGACTTGGGAGGGGTTGGGCTTGGTCCAATGTGGTTCTGTCGGGTTCGGGTCGAGTTTTTTTTCCCTGACCTGAGCAGGCCTTTACCGGCTATGCCCTGTCCCATCGGCAGGGCAGACCCAATAGTGGTGGCAGCACAGTGGTATACAGTCAGGAGGGAGTTGCCCTGAGAGTCCTCAACATCGACTCCAGATCCCATGAAGTCTCATGGCATCAGGTCAAACATGGGCAAGGAAACCTCCTGCTGATCCCCCCCTGCCCCCCTCAGCTGATGAATCAGTGCTTCTCCATGTTGAACAGCAGTTGGAGGAAGCACTGAAGGTGGCAGGGGCGCAGAATGTACTCTGAGTAGGAGACTTCAATGTCCATCACAAAGAATGGCTTGGTAGCACCACTACTGACTGAGCTGGCCGAGTCCTAAAGGACATAGCTGCTAGACTGGGTCTGTGGCAGTTGGTGATGGAACCAACAAGAGGGAAAAATATATTTAACCTCGTCCTCACAAATCTGCCTGCCACAGATACATCTGTCCGATGCAGTATTGGTAGGAGTGACCACCGCACAGTCCTTGTAAAGACACAGTCCCAAGTTCACATTGAGGATGCCCTCCATCGTGTTGTGTGGCACTACCATTGTGCTAAATGGGATAGATTTCGATCAGACCTAGCAATTCAAAATTCGGTATCCATGAGGCGCTGTAGGCCATCAGTGACAGCAGATTTGTACTCAACAATCAGTAACCTCATGGCCCGGCATATCACCCACTCTACCATTATCATCAAGCCGGGGGACCATCTCTGGTTCAATGAAGAGTGCAAGAGGGCATGCCAAGAACAGCACCAGGCATACCTCAAAATGAGGTGTCAACTTGGTGAAGCTGCAACACAGGACTATCTGTGTGCCAAACAGTGAACGCAGCATGCTCTAGCCAGAGCTAAGCAATCCCATAACCAACAGATCAATCTAAGCTCTGCAGTCCTCCCACATCTAGTCATGAATGGTGGTGGACAATTAAACAACTAACTGGAGGAGGTGGCTCCACAAATATCCCCATCCTTAATGATGGGGGACCTAGCACATCAGTGCAAAAGATAAGGCTGAAGAATTTGCAACAATCTTCAGCCAGAAGTGCTGAGTGGTTGATCCATCTTGGCCTGCTCCTGAAGTCCCCAGCATCACAGATGCCAGTCTCCAGCCAATTTGGATCACTCCGCGTGGTATCAAGAAATGACTGAAGGCACTGGATACTGCAAAGTCTATGGGCCCTGACAACATTCCGGCAATGGTACTGAAGACCTGTATTCTAGAACTTGCCGCGCCCCGAGCCAAGCTGTTCCAGTACAGCTACACACTGACATCTACCCGGCAATGTGGAAAATTTCCCAGGTATCTCCAGGACAAGTCCAACCCGGCCAATTACTGACCCATCAGTTTACTCTCAGACATCAGTAAAGTGATGGAAGGTGTTGCCAAAAGTGCTATCAAGCATCACTTGCTTAGTAATAACCTGCTCAGTGACGGTCAATTTGGGTTCCGCCAGGCCCACTTAGCTCCTGACCTCGTTACAGCCTTTGTTCAAACATGGACAAAAGAGCTGAACTCAAGAGGTGAAGTGAGAGTGACTGCCCTTGACATCAAAGCAGCATTTGACCGAGTATGGCATAAAGGAGCCCTAGCAAAGCTGGAGTCAATGGGTATCAGGGGGAAAACTCTCCGCTGGTTGGAGTTATACCTAGTGCAAAGGAAGATGTTTGGGGTTGTTGGAGGTTAATCATCTCAGTTCCAGGACATCACTGCAGGAGTTCCTCAGGGTAGTGTCCTCAGCCCAACCATCTTCAGCTGCTTCATCAATGACCTTCCTTCAATCATAAGGTCAGAAGTGGGGATGTTCGCTGATGATTGCACAATGTTCAGCACCATTCGCAACTTCTCAGATACTGAAGCAGTCCGTGTAGAAATGCAGCAAGACCTGGACAATATCAAGGCTTGGACTGATAAGTGGCAAGTAACATTCGCGCTGTACAAGTGCCAGGCAATGACCATCTCCAACAAGAGAGAATCTAAATCTCCACTTGGCATTCAATGGCATTACGATCACTGAAGCCCCCACTATCAATATCCTGGGGGTTACCATTGACCAGAAACTGAACTGGAATACCGTGGCTACAAGAGCAGATCAGAGGCTAGGAATCCTGTGGCGAGTAACTCACCTTCTGACTTCCCAAAGCCTGTCCACCATCTACAAGTCACAAGTCAGGAGTGCGATGGAATACTCTCTACTTGCCTAGCTGGATGCAGCTCCAACAAGACTCAAGAAGCTTGACGCCATCCAGGACAAAGCAGGCCTGCTTGATTGGCACCCCATCCACTAACATTCACTCCCTCCACCACCGACACACAGTGGCAGCAGTGTGTACAAGATGCACTACAGCAACACACCAAGGCTACTTGGACAGCACCTTCCAAACCCACAACCTCTGCCACCTAGAAAGACAAGGACAGCAGATGCATGGGAACACCACCACCTGCATACTCCCCTCCAAGCCACACACCATCCTGACTTGGAACTATATCACCGTTCCTTCACTGTCGCTGGGTCAAATTTCTGGAACTCCCTTCCTAACAGCACTGTTGCTGTACCTACCCCACATGGACTGCAGCGGTTCAAGAAGGCAGCTCACCACCACCTTCTCAAGGGCAATTAGGAATGGGCAATAAATGCTGGCCTAGCCAGCGACACCCACATCCCATGAAATAATAAAAAAAACCGCTGTCCAGTACTGCGCAATTGAATGAATCTGCAACTAGGATTACTGGACTGAAGCTTCTTGTGACCAGTACAATTTCTTTTGATTGATCAGTAGTGTCATCCTCGCCTTCTGAACCTTCCATGTCATGTGTCCTCTCAAAAACCATGTTCCTTTTGGGACAATGCAATGCATAATGATACTTTGAGTCACATCAGAAATGCCTATTGACCACCCCTTGGTTATTCCTGGGATTCATCCTTCTACCATAATTACTCAATTCCTGCCGTCTGTTATAGCTGCCAAAAGGGTCTCTGTCCTCATATGTTTTGTGTGTGTTTCCCCTTTCGTACTGATGTTTGTGTCCCATATTTGCAAGGAGTCAGAGGAGGGGGGATCAAAGACGAGAACAAAAGACACTAAGGGGAATAAGACAAGTGATAGGCAGAGAAATCAAGGGCCAGAATCAAACAGGGACACAGTGAAATGTATTGGGAAGAGGACAAGTAATGTTAAAAAGACAAGCCTTAAGGCTTTGTGCCTTAATGCGTGGAGCATTCGCAATAAAGTGGATGAATTAATCGCGCAAATAGATGTAAATGGGTATGATATAGTCGGGATTACGGAGACAGGGCTGCAAGGTGACCAGGGATGGGAAGTGAACATCCACGATTTTCAGTATTTAGGAAGGACAGACAAAAAGCAAAAGGCGGTGGAGTTGCATTGTTGGTTAAAGAGGAAATTAACGCAATAGTGAGGAAAGATATTAGCTCTGACGATGTGGAATCTGTATGGGTAGAGCTGAGAAACACTAAGGGGCAAAAAACGTTAGTGGGGGTTGTATATAGACCCCCAAATTGTAATGGTGATGTTGGGAATGGCATTAAACAGGAAATTAGAGAGGCATGCGATAAAGGAACATCTGTAATTAAGGGTGATTTTAATCTGCATATAGATTGGGCAAATCAAATTAGTCAAAATACCGTAGTGGAGGAATTCTTGGAGTGTATACGGGATGGTTTTCTGGACCATTACATTGAGGAACCAACTATAGAACAGGCCATCCTAGACTGGGTATTGTGTAATGAGAGAGGAATAATTGACAATCCTAGTGGTGCGAGACCCCTTGGGAACGAGCGACCATAATATGATAGAATTCTTCATCATGATGGAGAGTGGCGTAGTTGATTCTGAGACAAGGGTCCTGAATCTTAGTAAAGGAAACTACGAAGGTATGAGGCGCGAGTTGGCCATGACGGATTGGGAAACGTTATTTAAAGGGATGACGGTGGATAGGCAATGGCAAACATTTAAAGAGCGCATGGATGAACTGCAACAATTGTTTGGCACAAAAGTAAAATGGGAAAGGTAGCCAAACCATGGCTTACAAGGGAAATTAGAGATAGCATTAGATCCAAGAAAGAGGCATATAAATTTGCCAGGAGAAACAACAGACCTGAGGATTGGGAGCAGTTTAGAATTCAGCAAAGGAGGACCAAGGGATTGATTAAGAAGGGGAAAATAGAGTACGAGAGTAAGCTTGCGGGGAACATAAAAACTGACTGTAAAAGTTTCTGTGGGTATGTGAAGAGAAAAAGATTGGTGAAGACAAATGTAGGTCCCTTACAGTCAGAAACAGGGGAATTTATTATGGGGAACAAAGAAATGGCTGACCAACTAAATGCATACTTTGGGTCTGTCTTCACAAAGGAGGACACAAATATCATACCAGAAATGTTGGGGAGCACAGAGTTTAGTGAGAGAGAGGAACTGAAAGAAATCAGTATTAGTAGAGAAATGGTTTTGGGGAATTTGATGGGATTGAAGGCCGATAAATCCCCAGGGCCTGATGGTATGCATCCCAGAGTACTTATGGAAGTGGCCCTAGAAATAGTGGATGCATTGGAGGTCATCTTCCAAGATTCTATAGACTCTGGAACAGTTCCTACAAATTGGAGAGTAGCTAATGTCACCCCACTATTTAAAAAGGGAGGTAGAGAGAAAGCAGGGAATTATAGACCAGTCAGCCTGACGTCGGTAATGGGGAAAATTCGAGAGTCCATTATCAAAGATTTTATAGCAGAGCACTTGGAGAACAGTGGTAGAATCGAACAGAGTCAGCATGGATTTACGAAAGGGAAATCATGCTTGACAAATCTACTAGAATTCTTCGAGGATGTAACTCGTAGAGTTGATGAGGGGGAGCCAGTGGATGTGGTTTATTTGGATTTTCAGAAGGCTTTCGACAAAGTCCCACATAAGAGATTAGCATGTAAAATTAAAGCGCATGGGATTGAGGGCAGTGTATTGCGATGGATAGAAAATTGTTTGCCGTCAGAAAGCAAAGAGTAGGGATAAACGGGTCTTTTTCCGAATGGCATGCAGTGACTAGTGGGGTATCGCAGGGATCGGTGCTAGGACCCCAGCTATTCACAATATACTTTAATGATTTAGATGAGGGAACTAAACGTAATATCTCCAAATTTGCAGATGACATAAAACTGGGTGGGAGGGTGAGTTGTGGAGGATGCAGAGAGGCTTCAGGGTGATTTGGACAAGTTGGGTGAGTGGGCTAATGCATGGCAGATGCAGTATAATGTGGATAAATGTGAGGTTGTCCACTTTGGTAGCAAAAACAGGAAGGCAGATTGTTATCTGAATAGCTATAAACTGAGAGAGGGGAATATGCAGTGAGACCTGGGTGTTCTCATACACCAATTGCTGAAGGTAAGCATGCAGGTGCAACAGGCGGTAAAAAAGACTAATGGCATGTTGGCCTTCATAGCGAGAGGATTTGAGTACAGAAACAGGGATGTCTTGCTGCAATTATACAGGGCCTTGGTGAGGCCACACCTGGAATATTGTGTGCAGATTTGATCTCCTTATCTGAGGAAGGATGCTCTTGCTATAGAGGGAGTGCAGTGAAGGTTTACTAGACTGATTCCTGGGATGGCGGGACTGCCATATGAGGAGAGATTGAGTCGGTTAGGATTATATGCGCTGGAGTTCAGAAGAATGAGGGGGGATCTCATAGAAATCTATAAAATTCTAACAGGACTTGACAGGGTGGATGCAGGAAGGATGTTCCCGATGGTGGGGGAGTCCAGAACCAGCCGTCAAAGTCTAAGGATACGGGGTAAATCTTTCAAGACTGAGATGAGGAGAAATTTCTTCACCCAGAGAGTGGTGAGCCTCTGGAATTCCCTACCACAGAAAGCAGTTGAGGCCAAAACATTGAATGTTTTCAAGAAGAAGTTAGATATAGCTCTTGGGTCTAAAGGGATCAAAGGGTATGGGGCGAAAGCCGGAACAGGCTACTGAGTTGGATGATAAGCCATGATCATAATGAATGACTGAGCAGGCTTGAAGGGCCAAATGGCCTACTCCTGCTCCTATTTTCTATATTTCTATGTATATTTGAGCGGCCTTGAAATGCTGCTAGCATTGTATCCTCCACCTTCGTGTCACCGCTGAAGAGCACATTTGCTCCACGAAAGCAGTCAGAAAGGAATGTTTTCCCAAAACTTTTTTCAGGACGTCAGACATCTGATTAAAAAGCATATCTCTTTCTTTGAATCTAACTCTGGTTAATACCTACAGCCTGTCCATGTTTGATATCCTAGCACAATCCAGCAATTTGAATGCAAGTACTGATTTAGGAATTTCCAAGTAGAATCTCTGCAACTTTGCATATGGTCGGTTAAACTCCATAATATATTCTTCTAAGGAAGAACCATCTATTTTTCTAAATTTATCGACGTCCAACCATGCCTCATATTGTCCAAACCTTCCTCATTGTCCAAATGATGAGCCTCTAGCTCCGAGAACACTTTGCCCCTGATCTTGCTTCTGGCAGGAAGTGGAAGTCCAACGGCTATTCCTTGCTTCCTTTTTGGTAAAGATGTAACCTGTGTCTGTAGATCAACTTCATTCTTCCATTGATCTTAAGGTTCAGCTTCACAAAACAGCGGTGGGAAATCATATCCCAACACCTTACACCTGGTTTCAGTCATCTTTCTTCAAAAAAAACTCCAATTACAGCCTTCTCAGAAAAAAAAACTCCAATTCTAATCTCCTGTCTGAAAACAAATCTTAGTCTCCAATCTTCACTTTCAGGCAACCATTCTCTGCTACCAATATCAGAGAAACTTCCAAACCTGTTTGTGAAGAAGACACTGAGACAAGGATGCTTTGGTGGAGATTGTTTATTGCTTGCCACAAATCTTACTTCTCCAATCCTAACAACACCCAACACATGTTAATCCTATTACCAAATATTTAGCATCCATTAACAGAACATATTAGACACTAACATAGGATTTTCTTCAATTACTCTTCGTAAGGCAAATTATGCAATATTTAGCAGAGTACCACAATTCCTGAAACCTTGAATGCTCCTAGGACCTATTCAAGCATCTGAATTGCTATTCTAGCTTGCTGTTTGATTATGCTGACGGAAACATTCACCTCATTACACCTGTTTTCCTCTGATGCTACAGTGGAATATCTTTGATTGCCCAGAAACCATCCTGCCATTTCCTTTGAATAATATAGTGGATTGCCTTAAAATGAAGACATTGAAGCAATTGCTTGGGAAATCAGCATCAACTTGCATAATCCTATTGCTTATAGTAACAAATGTGTTGTGTATTCATCGAGTGGAATTCTTTAAAACTCATAAGGATAATAGCATTCAAGGGAGTGTTGGGCCGCATGGATGCAGTCTTCAGGAATCTTGCTACACTGTAAAATTACAAAGCTTTCTAATGCTTCCTAGGAGTGTGATTTCCTCCATTCATTAATTGTAGCAATAAAGTAAATACGAATAAAGCATATGCCAGTAGATGGGATTGATGGACTATTCATCCATCGTTTCCAATGCTATGAGTGGGTAAATGTTACTATTTAGTACTCTTGATACAGACTTTTGTGTGAGGTGATCAAATATTGGGACACAACCATCCAATTTGTAGCCTGCATAATTTTCCGTTGATTAATTCTCATGGAAAGAAATCATCTGCCCTGTGAATTGGGTGTCCTAACCTACGCACAGATTTGGTGACTGCTTTGTGGAACATCTCCGTTCAGTCCGCAAACATGACCCCAAACTTCCGCTGGCCTGCCATTTTAATTCCCCACCTTGCTCTACGCTGACATCTTTGCCCTCAGCCTACTGCAGTGTTCCAATGGAGCTCAACATAAGTGCAAGGAACAGCATCTCATCTTTCAATTAGACACTTTACAGCCATCTGGACTCAGCACTGAGTTTAATAATTTCAGATCATAACTCTAACCTCTTTTTTTCTCCTTTTCGTTGCATGTTTCAGTCTTAATCTTGTTTTCTCTTGTTTTGCTTTAGGATAGCAGCTGCTCATTATTCTGCCATTCACACCTCTTCTGGACGTATCTTTTGTCTCTTTTCTTGTCCCATTATTACTCCCTTTGACACTGCCCCACCAACTCTTTTGTCATTTGATGGCTCCCACCTTCCGCCTTATCTCAGACCTTCCATTTTGTTCTTTTTCCATCCTCCCCTATTTTACTTACTTAAAAGCTATTACATTTCTAACTTTTCCCAGTCCTGATGAAAGGTCATCAACCTGAAACATTAACTCTGTTTCTCACTCCACAGATGCTGCCAGGCCTGCTGAGTATTTCCAACATTTTCTGTATAATTTTACTATAGGCTCTTAATCCTGTTTTGTATCCCATAGCTTGACGCTCTTTGCTGTGAGTGCTAAGTTGTAAAACTCAACCACTATTCCTAACTATCAAAAGCAAACACTAGTTAAAAAAAATGAAAGCTACTTGGTGCTTATTAAAGACCAGTCATGACAAAATCGTGCAGAAGTAAATAGCTGAGGGAAGTGATTGAAACGTAAGTATTAACTCCAAGTGAGATCTGGAATTGATTTGTTTAATGAATGTGATGATTTTAACATATCACAAAGCAGCAATAGAAGTGAATAACACTGAGGGGTTTTCATCCCAAGACAGCTGCAACCTTTTACACTTACCTCGCAGTGCGAGAGCCAACGAAGGACCAGAGGACAGATCAGAGGTCGATGATTTGGAAAATAAGCTATCACATGCAATTGATCTAAGTGAGAGAGGCCTTTGGTCCTTTCTGGTAGTAAATTTCTGGAGACTTCTCCACATAACCCAAGCAGCCTTCCAATCCTTTATGCAAGGAGGCAGGTGGTATCAATTTTTGTGTAAAAGTAGGCCCATTAGTGTCTGTATTCTTCTACAACTCAGGGGGGGTCATATAGCATGTTGTTCCTCCATCCTACACCAACTGCAACCACTACATTTCAATAACAACTACAACAATCATTTGCATTTATATAATACATTTAACATTAAATAATATTCCAAGGTGCTTCACAGAGGAGTGATCAGAAATATGGCACTGAGCCAAAAGAGGATATATTGGAAGGGGTGACCAAAGGCTTAGTCAAAGATAGAGGTTTTAGGGTTTCAAAGCAGGAGAGGGAGTTGGAGAGGCATAGAGATATGGCGTGGAATTTCCTAAAAAAGCTTCTCAAAATAATAATGTAAATGCTCGGTAATGCCAATTTTCCACATAAAACCTCAAGGAAATTATGGTATAAGTGACTTGCATCTGGTTTTGCATTATATCTGAATTTCCATAATCTTTTATCCTAATTCTACGAAACTTCCACCAAAATCCTCTGCCACCATGGCTCCACCTCCATGCAAAAGAGCAGCTGACACAATAGTTTAATTTTAACTCCCAAAAACGAGTGGGTTGGGGTCATGTCAGAGATTAAGATGCAAGAAATGTAAAATAGGAACCCAACCCACCCATTTCCAGTTTTAATAGATGCAAGATGCAAATAGATGACCAATCCACTCGTGGGAAGGGGGTTGTTCCTTTAAATATTATAGTGAGGCTGTGAGCTGTCATTTCATTATTAACCACAGACAGCCAGGTTTCCCAGCCCTTGGGAAAATTGGCAGCTTAAAGGAGGCAAGAGGGGCTGAATCCATGAGGTAAGCACCTTTACAGCACCACTGTACAGTATCAGGAGGAGTAGAAGTGTTTCCTGCAGGCCCAACAGGCTACCCAGTAAACCACCCCCCACCACCCTGCGATCTGTCTGCTCCCCAACCCAACTATCATCCAATAGCCTAATCACCATCCGATGCACCCATGACCAGTTGGTCCTCACGCCAACCATCATCATACCTTACACAATTGGGATCATCCCCCAACTGCCCCACCCCCCGCCAGACCACTATGAGACCCCCAATCCTGAACACAATCCCCTAGACCACCATCTGACACCCCCACCCATCCAGACCCCACCCCTCCCTGCAAATTGAACACCCACCCCCATGATAAGGAACACCCCGCTCCCCACCACCACCATCCTAACCACTTGTTGCAAAAGTAGTTTTTCCATATGCCACCTCTGGTTCTTTCGCCAATCAACTTAAATTTGTGCCTTCTTCTTATTGACGCTCCAGCAATTGGAAACAGTTGCTCTTTATTTACTCTATCTAAACTCATCATGATTTTAAATACCTTTATCAATTATCCTCTTAGCCTTCACTACTCGAAGGAGACCAATCCCAGCTTCTCCAGTCTATCCACGTAACTGTAATCCCGTATTCCTGGAGCCGTTCTAGTAAGATAAAATCAAAATACTGCAGATGCTGAAAATCTGAAATAAAACAGAAAATGCTGGAAATACTTAGCAGGTCAGGGCAGCATCTGTGGAGAGAGAGACAGAGTCAGCGTTTCTGGTTGATGACCTTTTATCAGAACCATTCTAGTAAGTCTCCTCTGCATTCTCTCCAAAGCTTTAACGTTCTTCTTAAAGTGTGGTGACCAGAATTGGACACAATGGGGGGAATTGTACCAGGCCCTTGGAGACCTGTTTGGAAGGGTGGCGGGGTGGGGAGGGGGGGGAGGAAAATTTGAAAAAATGACATCGGACAGGAATGCAAATGTGTTCCCGCCTCCTCCCACTTTTCCCAGAGGCGGCTTGTGTGCACAGACAGCATCCCACCTGGCAATGGCAGGAAGCCAATTGATGTTGTTAATGAAGCAATTAACAGGCATTTTCTGAGGGCAATGAAATTTTACCAATAGTGCATGGAACCCCCGCAATGTCTGCAGATCATTAACTCACAGGAGGCAAATGTACTGCCGGAGATCGGAGCATCATGAAAGTAATATGCAATCTGCACATTAAAGGTGCAAATCAGAAAGCCTGAGGTCATCCACAGACAGAGACTTGCAATTGCATGATTATCTCCGAGAGAGTCATGTCACGATAGTGCTGGTGTTGTAGAAATGGCTGGCGTTTCGCGCCTTCATTTCTTCCCGCCCTCTCTTGTCCCACTCACCTCAGCGGCACTCTCGCTGCAGGCACAGTAAAGCCTGCCGGCTACCCTTGCAGTCACACAATGAATTGCCCTCCGGCCTCCTCCACTACCCACAATCGTCCCTAATTGGATGGCGATCCTGGAAGCGCCCTCTTAATTGGTCGCTTCCGGAATATTATACCAGCACTCCTGCTGCAGCAGCATGGGTTCATGACCCAAAAATGGTCCTGCTATCGAGAAAAGACCTAAGGTTTGAAAATTCAGCCCAATATTCCAGCAAGTTTTTCAGAGGGTGGAAATTAAGAGGCTGGCCAGGAGAGCATCTGAACAGTTGTGTCTGGAGATGGCAATGGAATGGATCAGCAGTACATAGCAGAGGGAGGGAATGACGCAGGTGGCATTAGTTTTAGTTTTAGAGATACAGCACTGAAACAGGCCCTTCGGCCCACCGAGTCTGTGCCAACCATCAACCACCTATTTATACTAATCCTACACTAATTCCATATTCCTACCACATCCCCACCTGTCCCTATATTTTCCTTCTAATGGCCAATTTACCTATCAACCTGCAAGTCTTTGGCATGTGGGAGGAAACCCACGCAGACACAGGGAGAACTTGCAAACTCCACACAGGCAGTACCCGGAATTGAACCCCGGTTGCTGGAGCTGTGAGGCTGCGGTGCTAACCACTGCGCCACTGTGCCGCCCGTGGTGGAAGTCGGCAGTGTTTGTCATGGAAGGTTATAAGGTCAGAATTTCAGCTTGGAGTTGAATAGTACAACAAGGTTATAAACAGTTTGGTTCAGCCTGAGACAGTGGCAGGAGAAGGGATGGAATCCATGGCAGGGGTACACTCATGCTGTGATTCACCTTGTTCTTGCTCAACAATGTCCGTGTCAAATTCTCCTGCCATGTGTGTGGCTGATGTCTTTTTTGAGTACAGATGGTCACACTTGGTGTTCTGCCAAGTGGTGCTCTTCACATTCTTCTCACAGGCAACTGGATTCTTCTTGCTGTGAAAACAGCAGTTGGTACATAAGTTCACTTGCCCATTTATTTACTGTGTTGTCATTAACTCTACTAGTATACATTTGTATAAGAGCACAGTATAAGGACACATTTTTATTACACATCCAAATCAGTTGATTGATTTGTTTGTTAATTAGCGTTTATACTATTGAAGTCGAGCGTAAGTTATTTGGAGTGTTACGGGATCATTATTGTACATACAATATGACGGACTGTTTTCTCATTCCCAGTAATAAAATGATCTTTGGCAAACTACATTCTAAATTATGGATTCTTGCAATTTTGCAAATCGATTGTAAACTTCAATGAAAAATGAGTATTTCTCTTGTTTTTCTTGAAGTGGGGAATACAGAGACAATAGGCTGTCTAGTACAAATGCACTGAGATCATAAAGGGGTGGAGATAGGGAAGTAAAAGATATTAATTTTGAACATTACAAATCTTTAGGCATCCTGAGTGATTGCCTTATAAAATTAATGTTTGTGAAAACATGTTCATTGCAATATGAGAATTATTGCAATGAACACGAATACAGAAATAGTAATTTTTCACTTGTGACTCAAAAAAACCTTGTTCAGTTTTCACCAAATGTGAACATTTACATGCACTATAATTTCCAAATTTTATAATGGTTCGAGGTGTGCAGTAAAAAAAACTGTATTTGTAATATCTGTGCAGATTTTCTGTTAACACTTTGAGGTTCCCTTTTAATGATTTTTAAAGTGTACTCTTTTAATTCTATTTTCATCACAGGATTTTAGCAAATGTTGCTGTAGCATTTTTTAAAATTTACTGATTTGACTTTGACTGAGTAATCATTTATCCTTTTTAGTAGGTGTTCATGGTGTGTGGATTATTAAGGAGGTGAAACAATACATGAGACAAGCTGGAACAAGATGAAGGGCAAAGTCATACATACCTCTGTGTTCTATGTCTGTAGATAAATCTGGTCATTTTGATGTATAATATTGTATTTATAATCTGTGTTTATATTTATTTCTCTTGAAATGTTTTGTGAAAGATACTTCTATATTTCATCTTCAAGTGTAAAATTCAAACAATGAAAAGTACGATTGTACTTATAATACACAATATGTAGCTTAGTAAGATAAGGACATTTTATTGATACTGTGCTTTTGAATTGTTTACTTATCACTACACATCTGATAAACCAAAAACTGGCTGAAAAGCCTTTTTTTAAATGGTGGTGCTATGTACTATATTGTGAGTGTTTTTAACTTGGAATTTACCTCTGCACTTTTAATCAGGAAAAAGATGAATATGTACTGTTATCACATTATAAGTAATTTAGGTAAAGAGAATATATGGGTATTTGCAGCTGTATGTTATTGCACTGGTTAACTTTCATTAGATCTTATTAACCAAAATGAGTACACTGGTAGCAAATTGCTATAGGAAGAACTAGATTCTATAAAGTCAGTATGACATAAAGGGAACAAAAATTGGGCTAACAATAAGAAATTTTTTATAATAGTAACCTGTTTTGTACATTAATGTGCTGCTGTTGGTAATTGTATGCCAAATATTACTGCATACTCTTACCATCTTGATGCACCTTAATTTACAAGAAATGTAGCAGTAAGCAGGCTGATCCACTCATATTAAAGATATGGGGCTGGATTTTATCACCCCCCTGATGTCGAGGGTCATGGCGGGGTGGGGGGGGGGGGGGGGTGGAAGGAAAATATCTCTGGGAGAGGCCCGCCACTGGCCTTGACACCGGGAAGGCCCCACCCATATTACCAGCAGCAACGGAGCCTCATGGCGGCCCTCCCACCCGCCACTCGGTGACGGAACCTTAATTGAAATATGTAAATAAATGTTAATTACTGCATAATCTCTCACCTTGTCCCGACAGCCATCCCACGCTGATATGCCGGCCGGTTGCCTGAAATCCCGTGCCTTCGGATTTCCATTCGGAGATCTGAGGTGGAACGCTGGTGGGGAGGGGAGAGAAGTGAGGTTTACAGGGATGGGGGGTGCGGGGAAAACTCTTCCTATTGGTGCAGGGATGGTGGGAAGGGGTTGAGGGTCAAGGGTATTAAAGTTTAGGGGGAGACGTTCAAGATCAGAAAAAAGTTTTTTTTGGGGGGAAAGAGCAATTTATACATTGATTACTCATTGCTGGGGGGTGGGTGCGGAGGGGATTCAAAGTGCTATTAAAAGTTTAATTTTATTTTTTGGAGACCAGGACCTTTAAAAATTTAAATCTAACAGAAGGCCTTGAAGCCCTTTAAAAATGGTGCCGGCACCTGTGCGGTGGTGCCGGATGCTGTTGCCGGGGACAGAGCACCCGCCTCCTTACATCACTGGGGGCGGGCATTCCGCCCCCTCCATGTAAATGAGCCGCCGGACTAAATATCGCGGGGGTCAGCGGTGCACATCTCACGCATAAGCCACGCTGTTTTTGAAGCTCGGCGCCAATAAAAATTCAGCCCATGGTATTAAAAGCTGAAATAGTAAACCACTTGTTAATTAAAATTGCAAATCAAATTGCTAAATATAGAGCTATAAAACACCCAACACAGTATGTAAGAACATTTGTTTGGTGAATTAACTGATGGTAATTGTGTTTATAAGAGATATAGCGTCTTACGAAGTTTTTGTAGAGAAAAGGGAATGTTGGAAACTGCACTAATGTTTTAGGGGCATAAAAGTCTTTACGGTGCTATTCATGGTGCAAGCATGTATAGGCATAAGATTTATCAGGAGTATGGTTAACATACATTAATTCTGTAAACGTGCTGTTTACCAGTGTGTTCTACCCTGTTTTGTAAGCATATGCATTAAATGATGAATGGGTATTATAGTCTGGACATTGTTGCGTAATTCAAAGCTGCAGTGCGTAAGTAAAATTATAAGCTGAAGTAAATCAGCCACAGGTAACTTTATGATTGTGCTAATATATTTGATATTATAGCAATAAAAAATGTAGTTCAAGAGTCTGTGAAGCTGAACTCTAAAAATACTCCCAATAAATCTACTGTAAGATGCATACTTTAGTGGGTTATTAAGGCATGTACAGCACGTTAGGCTTATTAACACTGTACATCAAATCAGTTGACGAACTGCAGCTGTGTATTTTATTGTGGTTTTGTTTGTTCAATATGCACCAAAAATAACATTGTTACTAACAAGAGTGTCTATGAATCAGTCGGCATAAAGGCAACACTGTGCAATGACAAATAAAATACCACTAAAGGACATCAAAATAAATTTATAGACATATCAAATGAATACTTATCTGGGTTTATTAGCTGGGTAGACGATCATTTTTAATCTCTATACTAACTTCACCTAATTATAGTAGTTTCACAGTTTAAGTAGATTAGTTTTATTTTTCATACCAAAAATTAAATAAACTAAAGAAAAAGTTTACTATTATTGTAAATTACACATCATTATTAATTTGAAATGCCACAGATTTGTTTTGATTTTTCTAACCACTGTATTTGCAAAATGTTTTGTTAATGTATTCCCTTAAAACAAAACTCTGCTTATAAGTATTTACATGAAAGGGAAATTCCAAAGTTTTTTCATCAAAGCCAGTGCAAATCTTGCACAATGTGCCTAAACTTCAATGCACGGGCACATTTTAACTTCATGGTATGCAATAAGTCTTGGATATATAGCACCTATATGAATATTTAAGATGTACGCTGTTCAGCCATTTAGTTCAGATTATCTGCCAAGTGTATATTAATCATAGGTGTTTTAAATTAATTTAGAAATTCCACTGGTTGTACTCATTCTTACTACAAAGAAGAAGTTGATGTCATTATTTAGTAGTGTTACACTGTGCACTACAGTATAGTAGACCAATGTTATATTATTAAAGATGTTATTCATAGTTTAAATGTATTTATGACAAGTATTAAAATATGCACTGGTAACTTAAAAATTGTTCACTCTATAACAAATAAATTATTTTGCTATATGTTATGAAGTTTGAAGTTTTTTATAAAGGCAACCTTAATTAGCTTTATCCAAAAGGAGTAGAAGCATTACTTCAAAAGGTTACGGAAAAGTGTTAATTCATATCAGTGATGAAAACCAACAGCCCAGTATTGAGGTCAAAATACACAAACAACTACAGAGATCCGTGGCTTGTATTTTCTTTGAATAAAGAGATCAAGCTACCCATGCAATATTGTTACATTCACAAAACTCAAGAACTCTGGAGTGGGGAATTTCAGCCCCATTTTTGGATGGAAATGGGGCACTACCATGCTGAAAATCATGGCCTTTAGCATCCCATTTCTGATGACATTTGAGCCACTGCCATTTTAGTGAGATCCTGAACTGAGCAGTCCTGGAAACAGGCAGGCATCTGATTAGCCCAAGAAAACTGGGTCCGGTGATGGCAATAGGACCCCAATGCAATTCTTAGTTACCAATGAATAGAATGTTCCATTGTAGGAGATGGGTTTCTACTCTTACTTGAGGTCAAATAGGATCCTGAGGTTTTGAACTGTATGGTTCAGTCTGAAACAGTGGGCAGGTGCTGTATGGAATCAGTGGCAAGGGTAAAGTTTGTGATGGGGGCTGAAGATAATGGCTTTGGTAATTCCAATATTTTGGAGGAAATTGTGGCTCCATGCATGACTGGATGTCAGACATGCATGACAAGTCTGGCAGTGGAGGGATTGAGAAAGGAAATGGAGGAGTAGAGCTAAGTGTTTATTTATTTAGAGATACAGCACTGAAACAGGCCCTTCGGCCCACCAAGTCTGTGCCAACCATCAACCACCCATTTATACTAATCCTACATTAATCCCATATTTCTACCACATCCCCACAATTCCCCTACCACCTACCTATACTAGGGGCAATACATGTGGAAGCTGACCCTATGTTTGCAATTATTACCATTACCACTTGCAAAAATATAATCCAAAGTATATACACCAAACTTAGTGGTCACAAGGTTTAATTTCTGAACATCTCTGAAGTGTAAGAGATTTTCTGCCTAAAAGCAATGGATTTGCCAGAGAAATCTGCTTGTGGATAACTTCTGCTAAATGCGTGTTGCACTTGTTAGAGAAATGTGTTTTAATTAACTATTAATGACTGCTGGAAAGTTTAATGTTGCATACATAAATCAGGATTATGTCACCATGAATTTATTTCTGAAGCAAGATCTACCATCTGGCAGTACTAAACAAATGTGAAACCTTACTTCCTAAGTCTCAAAAGGTGTTGTAGACTAAATAGATATTTGACAAGTTTAAATGTTATATTTTTGGCTTTAGTTATATAAAAATATACAAATTAGTTATGATATTGATTTTGCCATGACAATGGACTTTGATAATTTCACAAATTCAAGCACAAAAGCAGATCACTGATTAATGATGACTGCCACAAATCTTCTATGCCTTAATGCATAGGCTCACATAAAGAAGCAGTTTGAGAATGTACTTGTTAAAACACAAGAAATGTAGTTGGAATTGACCCTATAATAGGAAGAATCATGTCATTTATTCTATTGAAATTGGCAGAGATATGGGTGCTGTCTAGGTCAGTTCATGATCCTAAACTTACAAACATAGTCAAGGATATACTTTGTTGTTCTCTAATCCTTCAATTCAAACTGAATTCTATACATCATAATAGTAACAACTATAGTCACTAGTGATGTGTATGTACAGTAGTGCAATATAATCAAGGAAAAGTGCATCATCTGTTGGAAAGAGTAACTGCACATTGGTCTACCTTGTTTGCCAGGCACCTGTCTCACACAGCCACTGCCTTTTGGGGAATGAACTATCAAGGTCAAATACTTTGCTTGCATCTACATCATGTGTGCAGTAACTTTAACCCTTCTTGTGTTCTGTTCTGTACATACTTTTCAAACAGTTTGATAATTTATGCTGTACTCACTTCGCCATGTTGCTACAAAAGCAACTGTGACAATGTTGTACATGGACCGGTGCTGCCTCATTTTTTTTGTGGGTGGCTGTTAACCAGTATATACCACCACTAATTAATAATTGAGGTCGGGTTAATTTTACATAACCGAGTGTTGCAGACTGGCACATTCCAAGATCCAGGACTATGTGCGGAGGGACGCACAAAAGCTTGGAGCAGCCGCCGCAAAGACTCAATGGGGAAAGGCCACTGTGTAAGGTCTTCCTGCCATAGTATACAGAGGGGCTGGAACCCCCGTAAAACTCCTCGTGCTGTATGCACCAAAATACGATTTTGCTGTGTAGTGCAAATGTACATTGCATGTAAAATGGAATGGAAGGAGTTATGAGGCAACTCACTTTCAGTATGGAAGGAAACTGATTTCTTTTGCACTTTCTGGAATTTCAAATTGGAACTGGTTTTTAATTTTATTTTTACAGATTTTTATGAATAAAGTATATTTATGGAAAATAACTTTATATGCACACTCAGATTCCCATTATTTTCGTTTGGAGAATAGAAGTACTGGAGTGAACATCATCTGTTCGGTTTTTAAGGGAGTCAGTCTACACAGGGTCCACTGTGTTCGCCAGGTACCTGTTCCACAAAGAAATTGCCTTATCGCACATGGTCGTGGGAGGGACAGAGCAGTGCAGCACATTTTCACTTGTTGCTCAATCAGTAGGGAAGCTGAGGCAGTTTGAAACGATGTGCAGCGAGGGAGAGTAGTTCATTTTACTGCCGTACAAACGAGCCGGTTTCCATAGCACCCGGGGTGGAGAACGCTAAAAGCAATGAGATAAAGACAGATCCGCTTCTTCAAGAGGCTCTGCAGTGTGAATACACCCATTGATGTGCAACATAAGATGTGCTGAATGGTGTATTCGTGGGGGGGGGGAATGGCCGGTTCTTTGCGAATGACGGATCTGGACTGGAATGCAGTCTGCCTGCGGGGTCGGTGTGGTGCAGGACCGACTGACAGATGCAGCATGTTATGTAACTGGGGGAATGTGGTGCTGTGCGGCGCGGGCTCAGGTTTTCACTCGGTGTGACGCGCGGGGGTGGCTGGGTGGTGGCACGTGGTGCGAGCGCGTGCCGCCCGCGCGCCGACCTTCAGTTTGCGCCGCGCATACAGGTAGGTCCCGGTCAGTGCGGTGCGGTATCCCAACCCCCGGACACGGAACGGCATTTGTTCTGAAACATTTTGCCTTATCTCTCCTTTTCCATTCCATCGTTTGCCGGCGCCTCGCCTTTTGGATGTCTCTCGGAGAGGTCGTTCCCGAGCGAGCTGCCCGTTCCCTCTGAGAACAAAACCCACACCAGCGACGAAAAGGTTTAATTTTTTTTTCTGTCAGGACGCTGACCAAACGTGACTCTTGCTGAACTCGGCTGTTTTCAGGTTTGTGTTGATGTTGTTTCAGTGACAGTTACATTGCTGGGTAAGTCTCCAACGTCTGTCTATACCTATTACCCCTGCCCCCATCCTCGGTGTTATATAACGGCCTTCCGTTCGATGGCACCGGCCATGGTGCAGCTTTCACCGGCACCGGCTGCTGCGTATCATCCGCAGCTTCTTGTCCCCTACTGGTGAAAACCTCGCCGGTGAGTCTCAACTCCCCCTGTTCGTGATTCATCCGTTAAAAGCACCCGAGCTGAATGTCCGAATCAAATGTTTCGTTTTTGTATAGATTTTTTTTCTCTCTTTAGGATAAGCGTCTAATGATAAAATGGAAGCTATTTTCACAGAGATCATTTTAAGGAGGGCCCAGCATGTTTGCAATCAGGAAGGGGGTTGAGGGATGCCTGCATCATAAACCACAAACGTGACAGTCCAGTTTAAGGGATATGAGATTTGCCCAAACAGAATGTTTTGAAATATACCATGATTGAATTGATTTTTACAAAATGAAATATCCCAACATTCTAGAAATTCTCATTTTGGTGCTCTAAAAGATGCTATAGATAATATCGCCAGGTATGAATGTGAAGTGAATTATGAAGATCGACCAGGAAGGGGAATTAACTAATTGTCACTCTTATCCCATGTGCAGTTTTTGGGGGTTGGCAGGTGGATTGGCCACCTGGGTGACTGACATCCAAAGAAACTTACCAGCATGCTTAAAAGTCTCCAAATCAAGCTAACAAGAAAACTATGCAATTAGAGTATATGTTTCCCTGCGGTGAAGTGTATATTCTCTTTGGACTGCACACTGGTAACCATTCACCTAACTACCCAGCTAGGATCATGCTTCTCAGTGAGGCATTGGGTGGTGGAGTTATCTGGAGCTAAATGATAAGAATCCCAGCTCTAAGTGACAGATTTACCCTCTCTAGTCCCATTAATGTGCTGGGATAGCTTCTAATTATCAACATTGCCTTGGAGTACCGGCTCAGAGTGTTAATTTGGTTCCAATTTATAATCCCAGATGTGTCGTGTTGAAGCTACAAAGACCCTCGTGTAATTTTTGCAGGGATTATCTTTGTGTTAGGGTCAAGTGGGGAAGGGTTGCAGGGCTTCTCTCTTTTTCCCTCTCCATGTTAGACCACAATAGGTTTAATTCTTCAAGAGGATGTACTGTCCAATTCAGTAGGTGTTTGGTTATGATCATAGCAAGTAATCAAAGAGAGGTTATCTTGAGTTAACAAAGAAAGAGGTTAATTTATTGTACCTAAACCAAACTAAGAAAATAATAAACAATGTGCCAACTTTCACTGTCTCTCTTTCTCTCACATACATACAAATAGGTTACAGAGTGGGGACAGGTCGATTGGTTGAGTTAGAGGCCATAAAAAAGATATACAGTCTGTGGAGTTTGGTGATTCGGCTGGCTTCTAGATGAATTCATTGGTCCTGAGGCTTTTAGTTTAAAGAGGTAGATGACTGGTTTGGTGAGTCTCTTGGAAATGGTGAATGTGGATGATGTGAGGGGCTTGTCACTTGACAGTCACTCAGTGATTCAGACATAGCAGTTAGCAATATTTCTTTGCTTGCTGAAAAGAACAGGTAGTTCCTTTAAATTTTTTGGGACCTTGGGTCCTTGCTGAGAATGCATATTCTTTTTATCTCCCTCCTCAGTCCTTTGCAATGTAAGGTACAGTGTACCAAACTAGATGATCATATTAAGCTACCAGCAGTCATCCTATTTTAAATGGGCTTTTTAAATTTCTGCCAAAAAAATATAAATTCAGATCGCCAGTCAGTGAACCAAAGAAAATTATCATTCAACAAAATACATTGGCGTAACAATTGTGTCCCATATCTTCAGAAGAATAGCAGAAATCGCAGAAAAACAGTGTAAATGGCCTTCTATGCTGTTTCTCTTGGATAGCCATTGATCTGCTGAAGTTACGGTAGATAATCAGGGAACCCCTGTGGAAATCCTACCCCCTTGTGTTTTAATATTCTCTTTGTAAAAGTTTAGAAGTGAAATTTGCAATGGGTCTTTTAAAGAATATTACACAGCAAGATGTAATAATGCAATGTTGTTATCCTGGACAACTCTTTTCATTAATTTAGTTTTTGATAATCATTTAAAAAAAAAAGTTACTCCGGACTACATTTGCAATTTGGTGCCATTTTGAAGGTAGAAAGAATCTGGAGCAATGAGGCTTAACATCCTACTTGGCCTAACTTTGCTTGCACTGCATCCTCTTCATTTGAATACACATTTGGGGCGGCGCAGTGGTTTGCATTGCAGCCTCACAGCTCCAGTGACCCGGGTTCAATTCTGGGTACTGCCTGTGTGGAGTTTGTAAGTTCTCCCTGTGTCTGCGTGGGTTTCCTCCGGGTGCTCCGGTTTCCTCCCACATGCTAAAGACTTGCAGGTTGATAGGTAAATTGGACATTAGCAATTGCCCCTAGTATAGGTAGGTGGTAGGGAAATATAGGGACAGGTGGGGATGTGGTAGGAATATGGGATTAGTGTAGGATTAATGTAAAATGGGTGGTTGATGGTCGGCACAGACTCAGTGGGCCGAAGGGCCTGTTTCAGTGCTGTATCTCTAAAACTAAAAACATTTCCTTTAATGTGCAATTCAACATATTTTGTGTCATCTTCAATTTCTACATTACTGTCAGAGACAGAAACAATCGACTTCATATCCTCCCAGTCAGTCCATTGCAGCATTAGGTTTTCTTGGTTTAGGGCCCTTTACAGTAGATTATTTGAGTTCAAGATCTCTCGATATTTGTCCCTTGGTAGAAATTTGTATCCAATGTACTGGTGTTCGAGGAATTCATAACTTTCCTGTGTTTTGGGAAGGAGATATTGAGATTTCTAAACTTCACTCGAGAAAATGTGGAATGAGCAAATACTATCCTTCTAAGGGCGGCGCAGTGGTTAGCACTGCAGCCTCACAGCTCCAGCGACCCGGGTTCAATTCTGGGTACTGCCTGTGCGGAGTTTGCAAGTTCTCCCTGTGACCGTGTGGGTTTCCTCCGAGTGCTCCGGTTTCCTTCCACAACCAAAGACTTGCAGGTTGATGGGTAAGTTGGCCATTATAAATTGCCCCTAGTATAGGTAGGTGGTAGGGAAGGTGGGGATGGGGTAGGAATATGGGATTAATGTAGGATTAGTATAAATGGGTGGTTGCACAGACTCGGTGGGCTGAAGGGCCTGTTTCAGTGCTGTATCTCTTTAAAAAAAAAAGACCATCTAATCTGTCATGGACTCTTCTCGCACTCATTTTATTTCCCAAAGGAAGTTTCTGCATAAATATTCCCAGATTCCCAAAACTTATCAATCAGAATTTTGAAACATTCATTAGTCCTCATATTTTTGTTATTCAACCATGGCCTGTTGTCCATCAAAAATAAAATTTCTGCACCCAGCAGCTTAGCAACCATTGTCTAAATGGAGTAGAGGAAGATAGATCTTGGAATACAAATAAATACATCACAAAGAGTATCAAGGCAGTTTGATAAAGCCATAAAGAATATTAACAAAATACTGGAGTTCATTTCTAAAGAAATAGAACACAAAAGCAATGAGATCATTTTATATAGAACCTTGGTACGACCATGTTTGGAGTTGTGACTGGATTTCGAGAGCACCATTGCCAGTTGTCACATGTGGCCAGCCCACCGCAATTACTATAATGGAGGCCTGGGGTCTGGCCAATTACACGATGGGGGCGAGTTTCGAGGCACCGAATGTGGCGTCTGATGATTCAGCAGCAGGTGCCAGTGCCATAGTTGAAGCCCTGCCAGCCATGCTTTCTTTGCTGCCTTTGAGTCATTCGTTGTTTGCTGCTGGAGTGACTCCTGAACCCCACCCCGCTGACATGGAAAACGCAGTATGGCTCAGTCAAGACACTGGGTGGCCTTACGATATAGCGATGCCTCCGTTGAGATTCCCCTCCAGGCTGAAAGTGAAAGGCATGAGGTCCTCTTCCCCAGCGATGGCAAGAAGTGGTCTTCCTGCCTGAACAAGCAAGCAGAAAGATAATGGCTTCGTTTCAGTCTGCCAAGGTGAGTGCTACATACCACTCTCCTTTTTGGGGATTGCATGTGGCTACGTGGGAGGATGTGTGACATGGGGAGGGAGACACCACAAAGGTGCTGGCAAAGGGCATTAGTCGTCATCACATTCTGCCAGATTCATGGTGACATCTCGGCCAAAGGCCACTTCTTTCACAGATCACCTCCATTACCTCCCGAGAGTTGACATGGGGATGAGCCATATAGAGAACGAGGAGCTGCCACTAGCACACCTGTCCTGTAGTTCTTCCTGTGAAGTATGACCATCTCCCTCTTTCTACTTGCAGGACAGGCGGACCCATAATAACAGGGAGACCTCGTGGACTGGTGGAGGAATTGCTGACATACGGCCAGTGAAACACTGAAGTTAGCGGGGAGCCCAGGTGGAAACTCAATCACGGATGGTAAGGCTGGAGTCACCATGCAAGAGAGTGAGAATTGACTTCCATCGACATCCAGCCCACTTCTGGAGATTCACATAACGCATGGATATCATGACAAGATCTGCAATGCTTAACCCACACATTTGTGTTCTCTCATGCAGGTTGACGTCTACAGGAGACTCCATCTAAAGGGGGACAGCCATCAACCTCTGAGGACGAACAGTCAGAGGATGCACCATTCCATGACTCTTCTGTACCTTCCATCAGCGCAGATACTTTCACCTCGGTTGATTTGTGCTCGGCTTTAGACTCTGGGTCACAAACAGATGCGAGCACCATATATGCAGCCGAGCAGCTGGCTGAGGCAGCCGCGGGCTCTGATAGTCGGAGGACTGTGGGTGGCCAGGCCCATGCTGAGTCCCAGGCTGATGATGAGCCTATGGTGTTGACAGTACAGGGCATGCTGGAATTGCAGAGAGAGGTAAGGCAACATCTGGCAGAGATGCCAGAGGCCATGCGCAGCCATGAGTCGATGATGAAGTACTCCATCCATGCAATGAGTGCTGCCATGTCTCAGGCATGTGAACGCATGGTTTCCTCCATTGAGAGGTTGGTGACCCTAATGGAGAGCCAGACCCCACAGATGCACACAGACCTGCACCTGCAAAAAGAGGTCCTCCTGCCTGACCAAGCAAGCCTGGATGGAGGTCACAGAGGAGGTAAGCAGCCATGGGGTCACCCCCTGCCTCCACCCCCCCCCACCTTCGAACATGGGTCCAGTGCAGAAAGAGAGTCAACAACCTCATTTGGTCTACAAAGGTCTGGGTGATAGGTATAGAACCCTAATAGAAAGGAAGCAACAGACTGAATGCTTTTAGGTAAGTTTTTTTTATTGCTTTCACACTGAGGTAAGCATGGTGGCTGGAAGTGGGCAAGTCTCTTGCTGACTGTCCCTCCCTCCATCGGGGTCCACAAAGACAAAGTGTATGAGACACATGCCAGTGAATTAGTAGGCGTCAAGAGTGCTGTCCTTGCAGAGACAAACATCTTGCCCTAACATCTTTGCTACTCCTCTCAGCATATGCGCTGATGGCTATCAGTGACCACCCTTGCTGATAGCCAACCCTCTCACCCAGCTGTATGCCCAGCCAAGACCAAGGCCACCTATGCCGACAGCCCAAGACTAAGCCCAACCGTGTAGAGCACGCAGCATTGCGCACGACAATGGCCACCGCTGCTCCCCACCCCCCCACCCCCCCCTTCCCATATCCAGTACTGTTCATAGCTGCCTTCCCGTTGCGGCACTGAGGCCTCGCCTCGTGCCACCAGCTTTCAACAGCTGGAGATCCAAAGGCACGTGAGAGCCGCCCGTTGTTCACTCAATTCCAAACCCCCCCCCCCCCCCCCCATTGAATCACGATCAAATGTATTAAAACTAACTGTTCAGCAGTTCAAATGGCAGTCCTGTCACATCGAGGTGGCAACGCTGCCTTGTTGCTTTTCCACCACTGACTAAACTCAACTGACGACACAATGTCGTATTTCTGGGCAGACACGCGCCTCCATTGCCACTCCACATGGCCTCACTAAATTCAGCTCACTGTGTACAGTTCTGGTCTTCATAAGAACATAAGAAATAGGAGCAGAAGTAGGCATACAAGCCCTTGAGCCTGCTCCTCTATTAAATCAGATTGTGGCTGAACTTCTATAACAACTCCACTTTCCTGTCCTACCATATATCCTTTCATTCCCTTAGTGCCTAAGAATCTATTGATCTCAATCTTGAATATGCTCGATGACTAAGCATCCACAGCCGTCTTGGTTGAAAGAATTCCAAACATATACAACCCTCTGAAAAAATTTCTCCTCATCAGTCCTAAATGGCTCACTCCTTATCATGAGACTGTGGCTCCTAGTTCTAGACTCTCAAGTTTGGGAAAACAGCCTCCCAGCACCTCCTCTGTCAAACCTTCTAAGATTTTTATATGTTTCAATGAGATCACCTCTCATTCTTCTAAACTGTCCATAATATAGGCCCATTCTGCATTCTTCATGCTACAAATAGGATATTGAAGCACCAGAGAAGGTGCAGAAAAGATTTACAAGGATGCAACCAGAATTGAGATGGTACAACTATCAGGAAAGTTAGAAATCTGGGACTTTTTTTCCTCTCAAGTAAGTAACTTGAAAATACATTGTCTTATTCAAGAAAGACAGTTGGTGAAGTAGAGAATTGGAGTCAATCTTTACACACTTTCATATTTATTTAGAGTTGCACATTACAAGCATATACCTCTGAATCCAACCACCACAGTTTTAGCCTGTGTCTATTTATAGGGGGCTCGAGAATGCCCAGTTAATGCCCACCACCTGCATACAGTTAAACACAATGAATATACCATTAACAGACATGATACATCTCTCTAAAATTAATGAAGGGTTTTGTTAGGGAGGATGTGGAGAAACTGTATCCACATGGGTGAGTCCAGAACAAGTGGGCATAAATATAAGATAGATACTAACAAATCAAATAAAGAATTTAGAAGAACTTTCTTTACAAAGGTGGAGTTTTTGAAGCAGATGAGCATTAACACATTTATGCAAACATGAGGGAAATGGAAATACAGGAATTTGAGGACAGAGTAGCAAGAAGTAATTATCGAGGGAAGAGGCTTGTCCTGAGTATGAACACCAATATAGACCAGTTGGGCTGAATCTCCTGTTCCTGTGCAGTGGATTCTATATAATTATTTGACAATTTCAATCTATGTCTATCCCAGACCCTTTAATCAATGGTCCCTCCAAGTTGTATCTGGTAGTTACCGTGCAGGTCGGGCACAAGTCATCCTTGTTAAGATACCATATGCCACCATGCAAAAAAATTTAAAGGTACCACACACTTAAATCGGCCAAGATCAACAAAGTAATTACAGTGGATATTACCTTCAATCCTGTTCCGAACCAAATATTTACAAGCTCCCTCTTAAAGGAATTAGTGAATTCTGCCTTCATTGCCTTTGCTGGTGTCAGTTACCAATATCTGCTACTTTGGGTTTAAAAAAAAAAGTTTTTAACTTTCTTGTCCCAGTTTAGGCATATTCATTTTAAGCTGAGTCCTCTAGCTCTCTGCCAGTAAAAACTGAAATCTTACATTTCAATATATCATCAATGCCTCTCAACTTTTTAAAGTTCTGAATCAATTGTCTCCTGAGCTTTTTTGTAGTGAAAACAAGTTCAATTCAACAAGTCTTTCCAAATAACTAAAAGTTTCAAGTCCCAGAAGATCTCTACCTGACATACCCTGTCATTTACATAGACAAAGTGATAAGGGTATGATTGAAGTTTTCTTAAATTTAAAATGTACTTCTCAAAAAAAAGAGAAAATCTACAGTCCTTTCCGAGTGATGTCATTGTCACTATCAGAGAGTTGAAAAATCACTAGATAGGTCACCTTTTTTGTAGTTGTCCTTTATTGCTAAAGTATTTTTTGCAACCAGCAGTTCTTACTGCAGTTGTAACCATGCCCACTGATCATTGAATTCCGTGTTTTAAATTATTTAGTTGTCTGTTTTCTAGTTCAGTTTTCAGAGGTTTCATTTAACAGAAGCCAGGCACTGCCCAGCAGGTTTCACTCCCTGTATGTTTTCCAGTAGATGTTCTATTTAGCTGTTGTTTTCATTTTTTTTTTCTGTTTCTTGGTGACTTAGACTGATTATTACTCCTTTCAGAACTGGGAGCATTTACAATATTTCTGATTTTCTGTGACTAAAAATCTAATTTTGTTTTTCTAGTACCCTGTAATTAACCTATTCCTGACATTTCTCTTTAGACATGACTGATTTATGTAAAACTTTGCAAAATTGTGATCATGGTGCAAATTTGGTCACCAGTTGTCTAAATCAATGTATTTGCACTTAAAATAATGGTACATTTGAGACTTCATTAAAGGGATGTAACTGCTGTCATGTAAACTAATGCTATGCTGCAAATTTGGAAAAGTGTATAAATCTAAAATAAACTACAATTTTTTTTAAAAGATGGAAAGGCAAATATCACGTTAGAAAATTAATTTTATGGTGTAGCTTGTATGTTAGATTGGCCACATTTGGGATATTTTGGAGTCGGTTCATAAAGTAATTTTTAGGATTTGTTCTCAGTTCGGAAAAACAGGTGGAACTATTTAACTCTGATCATCTCAATGATTCCTTGTTTATTTTGGGCTTGGCTGTGGGATGTGTCAAATTCACTCATTTGGTAGTATACGTGGCTCTATACAAAGGTATAGTATATTTTATTTAAGACGGACATTTTTTCAAAGTAGCTCAAGATTAGAGTTGCAGCTGTTTGATGGTTAAACAAACAGAATTATACAGTGGGGCAGTTTTTCTCCTTATGGTTAAAAAATGGCAAGAGTAGACAAAAAATGGAAAACGTATACCTGCTGCCAGCTTAATTGCCTCCTAGCCACTTTGTCATCCCATGTGTGCACGGATAATATTCAAATCAGATTTTACATGACACTTAAAGCTCCTATACATATCCATGAATGTAAGATATAATTACTTGTTTAAATTGTGCCAGGTTTTAACTTGTCTCTGGACAGGGGATTACTCCCTGCCCTTCAAAATAGGACCTGAGCAGGTAGATAGGGCCTTGGATTAGCGTCTCATCTGAAAGATGCTACCTCTGACAGTACAGCACTAGAGTGTCAACCTTGATTTTTGTACTCCAGTCCCAGAGTGGGACTTGAACCCAGAATCTTGTGATTCAGAGGCAAGAGTGCTGCAACCTGAATCACAGCTGACATTATAAATATGTACTCAAAGAGTTATAAGATATAGTAAAGGTAAATCCAGAAAACTACTTCAAACTAAATATGACATGAAAACAAACAAATAAAAGGCAAATGCAGTACTGATGCATTGAAAATGGTGTTTGGGCAGCAACCAACATAAGTGTGCATCTTCAAGAAAAAGGGAATGGAACTTGGAGGTTGGGGAAGGTACTGGTAGTTGTGAATTTTTTTTAAAAACTGTGCATGTGGCAACACTCTCTCAATGCACACTGTTTTGACAGAGATGTAACATTTTTAAATTTAAAGGGTCAGGTTCAACAATGCCAAAATGCTGGTCACACAGAAATCACTTTATTTCTGGGTAGGCAATAGCAGGAGGTTGGCACATAGGAATCTTACCAATGGCAGCTACACCTTTTAGTACCATCAATATTTTATCTAGCAACAGTTTGGAATGAATGTAAAGTCAATATTAGGTTTTCAAATGCTGGTGTTTCAAAACTCAAAGGTAGTTTTCATTTAATGTAATTTTCATTGTTTCACAAAGTTTTTCGTGGCAAATAGAACTCAAATTCACTTTTTCCATTGATTGCCTGTTTGCTTATAGAAATGAAGTATAGGTATGCTGATTATGTCTTGGAACCCCAGAGTTCTCTATTTTAATCCTTACTATTTCAAATTTACTTTAACAACTTGGATTTGGCAGCTCAATTTGAAAGAAATGGTAAAATTCAAAATCACTTTCAAACTCACTGGCAGTTGAATCTGAGGAAGCAAAATATTACATAGAATACACTGCACAGATGCAGGCCATTTGGCCCAACTAGTCCATGTGGGCATTCATGCTCCCCTGGAGCCTGCTACCATCTTTCTGGAGGTTTACTAGTGTGGTTGGGGGGTGGGGGAGGTTAAACTAAATTGGCAGGGGATGGACACCAGCATATAGAAGTAGAAAAGAGGAATAAGGTGAGAGTGTAAAACAGTACTACCAAGGTGCACAGAATACTGGGAGAGAGAGATAGCACTGGAGTAGGGAATAGTAAGTCATTAGGTGGGGGCAGACTCAGGGAGGAAGTAATAAAGTCTAAATCAGGGTTAATGTGCATGTATGTGAATGCATAGAGTGTAGTTAAGATTGGTGAGTTACTGTTGCAGATTGACATGTGGGAATATGATGTGGCTGAAAGAAGGTCAGAACTGGGTGTTAAATATTCCTAGATACAAAGTGTTCAGGAAAGATAGGAAAAGAAGAATGGGGGGGGGGGGGGGGGGGGGAGGAGTGGTGGTATTGATTATAGAGCGTATTACAGTGCTTGAGAGAGAGGATATCCCAGAGGGGTCAAGAACAGAATCTATTTGGCTAGAGCTAAGGAACAAAAAAGGTGCAACTGTATTGCTGGTGTAGTCTATATATTACAAAGAGGTGCAAGAATTATAGCATAGTTATAATGGGGGACTTTAATTATCTGAATATAGACTGGGAAAGTAGTAGTGTAAAGGGTAGAGAGGGACAAGAGTTCCTACAGTGTGTTCATGAAAATTTTCTACAGCAGTATGTTTCCAGTCCAACGAGCAAGAAGGCACTGCTGGACCTAGTTCTTGGGAATGAGGTGGGCCAAGTCGATCAAGTGTCAGTACGAGAACATTTAGGGGATAGTGATCAATATTTCATAAGGTTTAGGTTGGCAATGGGAAAGGACAAAGAACAATCTATAGCAAGAATAATTAGCTGGGGGAAAGCCAACTTCAGTTGAGTAAGAGGATCAAGAATGAGACAGCACAGATTTAAGGTAATTGGCAAAAGAAGCAATGGTGAACGTGAAAAACTTTTTCACGCAGTGAATGGTTAGGGTCTGGAATTCTCTGGCAGAGAGTGCGATGGAGGCATTCAAATGGGAATTAGTTACCTGAAAAGCAAGAATGTACAGGGTAATGGGGAGAAGGCGGTGGAATGGCACTAAATGAATTGCTCACTCGAAGAGCCAGAGCAGACACGATAGGCCAAATGGCCTCCTTCTGTGCTGTAACGATTCTGTGATCAACATAACCTCTATTCCCTTCACCCTCATATGCTTATCTACCTTTCTCTTAAAATATCAGTGGATAAATCAACTGCAGATGATACTTATGGAAAAAATTATAGTACTGTACATAATAAAATGGGTAACACAATGAGTGAAATAAAAATAGCTAAAGATGAAGTTCAGAGATTGAGGAGTTTTAGTAAATTCAATGCTGAACATGGCCAATCAGTGCAGAGCAACAATCAGCAAAGCAATTATAATAAACTTTACAGCCGAAACAAGAAGTTAGAGGAAGTCATATTGAAACGACTCGGTGCTCGAGTCAAATCGCGAGTACTGTACTCTTGTCACCAAGAGAGAGATGAAGCCCTGGAAGTGATTCAGGAGAGAGTCATGAGACTGATCCCTAATGTTACAAGCCTGAGTTATGAAGAATAACTAGAAAAACTTGGGCCCTTTAATCTTGCAGATAAGTGATTGAAATGTGAACTCGCGGTTATAAGATGGTAAACAGTATAGTAAAGGTAAATGCAGAAAACTAAACTAAATGTGACATGAGAACATGAATAAAAGGCAAATGCATCACTGATATCAAGAAATTATTTGAGTAAAGAATGATTCGTACATGGAACGGACTGCCAGGCAGGATAGTAAAGCAACCACCCTAGAATTATGTAAAAGGCAGTTGGATGGTAAGAAAGGGGTCTTTCTGGATGAGTCAGCTAAGAAGCATTGAATGGCCTATGTAATCAGGATCAATCTTGTGAATATGCAATGATTTCCTAACTTATAAATGCTTCCATGGCCTTGCTCCATCTTAACTCAACTAACTCTGACAGGTTTGCATTTCGCTCAAGTTAATTCTTCTGATTCCATTCAACAGTATTTTACACTCTCCTTCACTCCACCATCAATGGCACAACCTTCCATAATTTTGCCTCCCTCGCCCCTGAAATTCTATACCCTCTACTGTCTTATGGTTGGCCATAATCGAGGTATTCAACATAAAAAGTGCATAAAAATAACTCGCAGCCATTGGTCTGGTTAGCTCTCTTAAGAGTACACGTGTTCCAGCGCCGCATCCTTCACAAACCATCTTCAGAAGCCTCCTTAAAATATTCTTCAACCTCACGTTTGGTTGCCTCCACAAGTCTCTGTTTAGGTCTGGTTGGCCACTTATCAAGCAGCTTAATGTATTTTCTATATTCAATATATTATGTAAATGCGAATTGTAATAATGTAAGTATAGTTCGGGGAAAAATCATTTTCCAGCTATAGAAGTTTACTAATGAGTAATATGATTTAGCCAAGAGGATACATATATAAACAGGCAAGCAATGTTGACGAGTTAATAATTTAGAGATCAAGTAACAAAAACAAACGCAGCAGTAATGTTATACACTATTAAAGGAAGGACGGTAAAGGGGCGTATGAATAATACATTTTAGAAATTTGAAGCTACCTTTCTGTAAAATGTTGTTTAGATCTAGCCATCTGGTGCACTGGAATCGCGCAGTGCCCAGCTCACACAGAGACGGGAGGATGGATAAGTTTGATAACCAGGTCTGAGTCAAGTGATGAACATTTCGAACACATTTTAGCACAGCGTGTGTATCACGGACATCTGCTTCTCTGTGATTCGATCTGATTTTTCATCAACTTAATTATATTTTAAGCAGAATGAAATGTCTGTTTCGACATTTTGTATTTAAATGAATTCGCTGGCACTGGGGCGAGAAGGCTCCAGTAAAACTGACAATAGGTGTCCATAAATCTTTATAGTTGCCTAGCAACTAGTACAATGAAATTCAAAGTTTTAAAAAAAGGAGTCGGTGTCAGTAGTTGCAATGGCTTACAACTGCAAACTTTTCATTTCTTAAAGCATAACTTGGCATATGAAACTGTACGACATTATTTGGGAAAGAGTTAATTCCCAATAGTTTATTAATAAGTAACGCTTGCGTGACATGGAATAATATCGGTTATCCAAAAAAGATAGATTCCCAATGGGTTTTACAGTGAATTTTCCCTCAGCTACTTTTGACTTGATTACAGGATTATTGGGGTTGAAGAAGCGTAAAGAAAATAATGGATTGAATTTATTGCAAACAATTATAAGACTTTACTGAAAAAGAATTGCTGTCAAAAGATGAGACTGACAGTTTCGAGCTATCATTTACTTTAATCTTGCCTTGAATGTTAAGGTTTTGTCACATTGTCATGTCCCGCAGTGCAATACGGATGACGACCTAAACACGTGATTATTGACTTTTTGTTCCGGCTGTTGCCCTAATGTAAATACTTTAAAAGTCAACACGCGGATATACTTAGAATGACGCGATTGATGGGAGGAGCCTTTTAGAAACTAATTTTCAACAAATAGTTGTATTTGTGGGGATCTTTGCATACTTGCAATATGCAATCAAGGAGGGTACTGGGCAACGTGCAGCGAACTGTATTTAGAATGCAAATCACCATCAGCAGCATTTGCACAACAAATGCCCTTTCGCATTGAGCAGAAAAGCTCTATGTATTTATGGAGGTACTGTCTGTTCTCACTCACCTTTGATGAGTTGCTATTCAGTGTTGAGTCTTAAATTTTTTGGCTCCACCTTTAATCCATTTTCGTATTGTCATTCTGACTTAATTTCTCTGACCCCAAATTGAACCCCTGCATTTATTTAATTGCTAAAGCTCCAAGAAGCTTTTTTTTTAACGTTCTTAGCACTTTTTTCTCTCAACAATACTGATTCTTTAAACCCCAAGTCCTCTTCAGCCTTGAAAACTGTTGCCATATCAGCGAAGGTTTTATAAGCACCTCTGAGCACCCCGGACATTGATGGGCGAGAAGAGGCAGAAATGAGCATGTCTTTTCCCTGCAAATACTTTCGGTTACGGATTATGTTGCCCCTCCGATCCACTCATAACTTCTGTAATTGCTGCTGATGTTCCTTCTGTTCTAACTCTATATGTTGTACAACTGTTTCTGGTAGGAAACTAGAATTTTTTTGTCATCTGGTAGTTGATTCCCTACAATCTCTGTTTTATCAATACTGCATGATGGTCTGTGTGTCTCAAAATTTTCCTATATTCATTCTTATTTCTAAAGACTTCTTCAGTCTCCTGTTCTAATTTACTATTTCTCAGGACCTCAAAACTGGAACCTATGATTTCCATGAATGTTCCTTTCCTCTTGCAGTTGGGAGAAAAATCACTTTCCGACGTACTCTATCCTTTTCAACCTTTTATCAGCCTTGGTTCTTCATGTTAGTTTATTAATGTAAAGAGGTGTTATCCTCTCACTCCCTTATCTGGTTCACTTGAAGATGAGCTGTCTACCCCTTACTTTCCTGCTATTTATCGAGGAAAAGCAGTTGCCCGTTAAATCAGATTGAGTTACAGTGATTAAAAGGAAGAAAAGCGGAAATCTATTTTTAAAGGAAAGTGCAGCACGAAATCTAACGTCAAAATGCTCTATCTGGTGAATAGTGCTGCTGCTATTAGTTGCAGGGGCGGGGTGAGTGACCGGAAGACGGGGAATTTCCATTCACAATATTGTCGGGAGCCGGTGGGAACTCGAGCGCCGCTCTCAGGAGCTGTAGTTACGGAGTCATCTACTTTCTATTGTAGAGTCGGTTTTAACAGCTCTCCGACTAAGCGGCACTGACCTACTTGGACATGTTCAGTCGTAGCTCGAAAAAGCGAAACTCAAGCAGATTGGTGAGTATGTTGGGTCGAGCTACGTTGCTTGTATTCGGGTTCCCAGTTTCACCTTGCGCGTTGGTGTCTTGCAGGGCAGTGTGAGCCGCCCTTCCCCCATCGAGGACATTACCGGGACCGAAATATCCTGCAAAGGTTGAGGACATCGTCCGATTACAGTAGTGTCATCATTGCGTTCTTGTGGAGCCCGTAGGTCGAATTTTAGAACCATGAAAGCCACTGTTCGAACCTGCTGCTCTATCCGTTCTGCTTGCGCTAGCAAGTTTTTAACGCCATGGTATCAACCTTTTATGTGCTCACCTTTCACTAGCCTGCTTTTGTTTTGTGTATTGGATTAATGGGCATGAAATGCGAGTCAAGTTCTAAGAACTGCCAGTTGCTTAGGGAGTAGTACAGTATGTCAATCAGATACGGCTGAAGGAGACTGCTTCAATTGTGGATTGGAATGATCCCATTAAGATGTCTGGGAAGCGGAAAGAGATCCCATTGCGTGCACAGTACGTGCAAATTGTATTTTTTGCGATGTGATTACACTATTTTTGTTGAACTGCACTCTTGCTGTGAGCACTTCGTAAAAGGAAAATTTTTAACAGAAACACTTCGTTTTTAAGGTAAAAGATGTTAAAGTCGGAATTTTCCAACATAAAGGTCCTTTTGGTTGCATGTTGAAAGACTGATGATTTTTTGGGGAAAAAGGATCAATTTATATTAAATGTTTAGAAATAAAAATTTGGTTCAATAGTTTCGATTTATGCAGATAGGATCTTGCCCTCAGTGGTAAAATCCATTTTCCTTTCAAGTCCCTTTTCGTTCATCAACCTAATTAGCCCTTCAAGATGGAGTCTTTGAAACTTCAAAGGGGATTACTAATTAACATGTATCAAAAGTGAGGGAAAAGGTTTAAATAATCCAAATTAACGGGCAAAACAGAAACTGAAATTCAAGACGATAATAAAAGGCGGAGCCTCGACGGTGAAACGGACCTGTACTTCAATTTTGGTTAAAATAAATGTTATAACTAACAGTTATAAGCAGTTGACTTCAAAATTTTCAATTTCTAAACGACAGATGCACCTATCCAGACGAGAAGACATTGGTAATTGGTTATATTCCTAAAAAGAAATGTAATTGGTACATTTAATGGACGAATCAGTGCCATTCTTATCTAAATACCTTGCTTTTAGGAATCAAAAAGGTGTAATATTTGTTCTTGTTGCATACTCTTCGAATTAATCTGTTCAGCTAAGTGGTTCTTTTCTGTTTGCTTTGAAGCCTGAATACCTATACTTGGACAAGTTTACACTGTGGTGAAAATCTTAGATATAAATTGGATTTTTTCAACTGCTAGGACTTATCAGAACTTTTCTCATTTGGGGTTTGTTGTTATTAATTACATGAGATTTATTTTATATTAGCATTTAGAATAAATTTTGCATTTGTTGTTTCCCTGATTCTTATCCCCACCTCTCAGGAAAGAAATAAATTCCCTGTATTTACACTGCCGTTTTTATGGAGGCAGGGTTAAGTAGTTTCACAAGATACTATTTTCCTAGATGTCATTAATCTAACTGACTTGGTAAGGAAGTTTGACCACCTCCAGTCCTTTCATGGTTTAAGAAAGAACTTGTATTTATCATAGAATCTTTGCAGCACAGAACGAGGCCATTTGGCCTATTATGTCCATGCCAGCTCTCTGCAAGAGCAATTCAGCTCGTCCCATTCCACCGCCTTTACCCATAGCCCTGTAAATTTTTTCTCTTCAGGTGCTTATCCAATTCCCTTTTGAAAGCCACAATTGAATCTGCCTGCACCACACTGTCAGGCAGTGCATTCCAGATCCTTGCTGAGTAAAAATGTTTTTCTTTATGCCACCTTTTGGTTCTTTTTTCATTCACATTATATCAGTGTCCTCTGGTCTCCATCCCTTCTGCCAATAGGAACAGTTTCTGTCTATCTGCTCTGTCTGGAGCCCTCATGATTTTGAACACCTCTATCAAATCTTTTCTCAATCTTCTTTAAGGAGAACCGCTCAGCTCCGTCAATCTATCCAAATAACAACTACCTCATCCTGGAACCATTCGTGTAAATCTTTTCTGCTCCCTCACTTAAAACCTTCCCATCCTTCCTAAAGTGCGGTGCCCAGAACTGGACACACTACTCCAGTTGAGGCTGAATCAGTGTTTCATAAAGGTTTATCATAACTTCCTTGCTTTTGTACTGTATGCCTCTATTTATGAAATCTAGGATCCTGTATGCCTTTTTAACCACTTTCTCAACCTGCCCTGTTACCTTCCACGATTGTGTACATATACCCTCATGTGTCTCTGTTCCTGCAACTCCTTTAGAATTGCATCTTTTATATTGCCTTTCCTCGTTCTTCCTACCAAAATGTATCACTTCACACTTCTCTGCATTAAATTTCATCTGCCATGTGTCTGCCCATTTAACCAGCCTCTCTGTCTCTTGAAGTCTATCACTGTCGTCCTCACAGTTCACAGTACCACCAAATTTTGTGGCATCTGCACATTTTAAAATTTTGCCCTGTACCTCCAAGTCTAGGTCATTAATATATATTAAGAAAAGTAATGGTCTTAGTATCCAATCCCTGGGGAACCCCACTGTATACCTTCCTCCAGTTTGAAAAACAGCCATTCGCCACTACTTTGTTTCTTGTCACTCAGCTAGCTTTGTGGTCCATGCTGTCACTGTCCCATTTATTCCATGAGCTTCAACTTTGCTGGCAACCTGTTCTGTGGCACTTTATCAAACGCCTTTTGGAAATCCATGTATGCCACATCAATGGCACTACCCTCATCAACCCTCTCTTACTTCATCCAAAAACTCAAGCAAGTCCGTTAAATATGATTTTCCTTTAACAAATCTGTACTGGCTTTCTTTAAGTAATCCACACTTGTCCAAGTGATTCTTAATTTTGCCCTGGATTTTTGTTTCTAAAATCTTTCCCACCACTAGGTTAAACTGGCCTATAGTTGCTGGCTTTATCCTTACACCTGTATTCAAAAAAAGGAGTGTAACATTTGTAATTCTCCAGTCCTCTCGCACCACCCCTGTATCAAAAGAGGATTGGAAGGTTATGGTCAGTGCCTTTGGAATTTCCTCCCTTACTTCCCTCTATCCTTCGATGCATCCCAACCGGTCCTGGTGGCTTATCAACCTTAAGTACAGTCAGCCTTTCTCATACCTCCTCTTTATCAATTTGTAGCCCACCCAGTGTCTTAATTACCTCTTCTTTCACTACGTCTTGGGCAGCATCTTCTACCTTGGTAAAGACAGAAGCAAAGTATTCATTTAGTACCTCAGCTGTGCCCTCTGCCACCATGCGTAGATCCCCTTTTTGATCCCTAATCGACCCCACCCCTTCTCTTAATACCCTTTTATATTTATATGCCTTTGGAAGACTTTTGATTTCCCCTTTAAGTTAGCTGCCAGTTTATTTATTTATTTAGAGATACAACACTGAAACAGGCCCTTCGGCCCACCGAGTCTGTGCCGACCAACCACCACCCATTTATACTAATCCTACATTAATCCCATATTCCTACCCCATCCCCACCTTTCCTCAATTCCCCTACCACCGACCTATACTAGAGGCAATTTTCAATGGCCAATTTACCTATCAACCTGCAAGTCTTTGGCTATGGGAGGAAACTGGAGCACCCGGCAAAAACCCACGCGGTCACAGGGAGAACTTGCAAACTCCGCACAGGCAGTACCCAGAATTGAACCCGGCTCGCTGGAGCTGTGAGGCTGCGGTGCTAACCACTGCGCCACTGTGCCGCCTTCTCATACTCTCATTTGTCTAACTCCTTACCTTTTTCACTTCCCCTCTGAACTTTCTATACTCAGCCTGGTTCTCACTTGTATTAATCAATCTGACACCTGTCATATGTACCCTATTTCTGCTTCATCTTGCTTTCTCTTTTGTCATCCAATGAGTTCTGGCTTTGGTTGCCCTACCTTTTCCCCCTGTGGGAATGTACCTCAACTGAACCATCTCTTTAAAGGCAGTCCATTGTTTCATTACAGTTTTCCCTGCCAACCTTTGATTCCAGTTTACCTGGGCCAGATCTGGTGTCTCCCCACTGAAATTGGTCCTCCTCCAATTAAGTATTTTTACTCGAGATTGCTCCTTGTCCTTTTCCTTAACTAACCTAAACCTTATGATTCAATGATCACTGTTCTCTAAATGTTCCCCAACTGACACTTGATCCACTTGACCCACCTCATTCCCCGGATCCAGATCCAGCAATGCCTCCTTCCTCATTGGTCCAGAAACATACTGATGTAGAAAATTCTCCTGAATACACTTCAAAAACTCTTCCCCATCTCTGCCCTTTGCAGTATTACTATCCCAGTTTATATTATCACTACTGTATAGTTTTTGCACCTCTCTAATTTCCCTGTAAATTTGCTCTTTTTATATCTTTCCCACTGGTTGGTAGCCTATAGATTACACATCTAGCACTTCATATAGCACTTTTCACAAGCTTAGGATGTTTCAAAGCACCTCACTGCCAATGAAGTACTTTTGAAGTGCAGTTACTTTTGTAGTGTCGGGAACGATCATGATTATTTGGGGATTATGGAACTTATTTGCACAATTTAAAGGTTTTTTTTGCTTTTGAAGGTTTCTTTTAATATTTTGTTTGTTTTTAAGCTTCTACTAAATTGTTTAATATATTGGAAAACTTCCCACAAGCCATATTAATAAATCTTACTTTACAGCTCTCTTCAGTGGATGACCCAGAGAAAGGGCAACCTTGTAATGTATGTGGAGACCAGTGTCCTGGATTAACATTACATAATTGGAGGTATTAACATTTTTGGTCCTTTTGAACAACTGTTTATAAATGAGCAACCCATTTGTTATATTTGCAGAATTGTGTATCTCACTTGCCTATTATAATGCAATTCTAATCCTGATTTTTCAGAGCAAATGAAGATGTAATTTAAAATGATCTTAGAAGTGAATGCTTCTAATTATTCGTTACTTTTACTGTACCTTGGATGCATGTAGTACTAAGTTGCTTCAATACTGTTCTTAAGTATACTGGAGCTAAGTTTATTGTGAGGAAGAAACTTAGGTAGGGTGTTCTGTTTAGTGAACTATAACAGAGCTGTGTAAAGGTGGTTGGCTGTTTCATTGCAAGGCAGCACTGGGACTCTTAAGGTATAGAACTATGGGATTGTGCAGGAGGGTCTTAACCCTTTGGAAACAAAATCTTTGCAAATATACAACTTGAAGGTGCACAATATTGTGCTACATTGCCATTGAAGTTTCACAAAAATGAAAAAATAAAATAATTTTGGTTTGTATTTTTTCATAGCATTCACCTTTTTCCAAAATGTTCTGAATGATGGATGCTAGAGTGAGTCCTATTCATTCTTTGGCACATAAATGACATTTGAACTGTTTAAGTACACAGGGAAGTTGTATCTTCAAAAGAGCCAATATTGTACATTTGTACTGAGGTGTGTCCTGTATTGTATCACTTCAGTTGTAATGAGGGTAATCAAATGCTTGGTAAATATACATGGATTATATATGTACGATCTAAACAAAACATGAGATGAAGTTGGGGGGGGGATGTGGAAGAGAGAGTAAGCAGCCTCACTCTGCAGTTGCCATAGCTATCAGAGGAACAGCTGGCCCTCCTTTATACTAGGGAAAACAACAAACATGAAGGAATGTTTTTCTGGGTTCTGCATTTGTGAGGAAACCATAGCAAACTTTTAAGTCAGAGGCCCTTGCCTATCAAAGTATGTTATAAAAGATTGTACTCTATTCTGAGTAAAATTTCATCATTAAAGATGTTTATACCCAACACTCTTTGGTATATATTTGGGAATCTAATTTCTACTAGTTAGAGGTTAGGAGGTGCTTACTCCTTTTTAATGGATAACTTTCAGAGGGCAAAGAGCAATACAGTGCTACACTAGCCAGCACTATTGACAGTAGACTTTCTTCTAACGTCTAGGTGAAACAAATTGTTTATTCTTCATTTGTTCTCCACCATGACCCATTGTGTTTCAGCAGAAATAGTGCAATTATCTGAGGATGTTTTTTGGGATATTTGATCCTTCATTCCAACACTTCCCTGTGGCACATGTATCTCTTCCGTAAATCTTCTAATGAATCTAAAATGAATCTTCTAATTATCACTTTATAAAGTTCTAATTTATGCACAAAATAGTACAAACAAAATGTTGGGCTGCATTTTAAGACTGGTGGCGGACGTAAAAAAAAATGCGGCCCGCACGCATGAACACCACATCATGGCAATGGTGTCCGGTGCAAATGCGCAGGCGCCAGTGCCATTTTTAAAGGGCTGACAGTCCTGAATGAACATTTAAAATTTAAAGGGCAAGTTAAGTGAAAGTTTTGTTAAAATAAATGCTGTGAGCTTTCCAGGCATTCTCCCACGCCGCCCGCCATGGCAATGCATAACATTCCTGCCCTTCCCCCCCCCCCCCCCCCCCCCTCCCCCCCCACCACCCTGGAATTCCAATATTGAAACTTTGAAGGTACCAGTGACATAAAGAGGGCAGTTATTTAGGTCCTATGGTCAAATTTTCAGAAGTTAGGGAGGAAGTTAGAGTAGACTCTCGAAGGTAGTAACCTGTGGATTATTTCAAGTGCCATGCCCTAACTGGAGTAGAAATAGGAAGCTAGGGAGGATCGATGTGTGGCTTGAAGCATGGTGCAGGAGGGAGGTCTTCAGGTTCTTGGGGCATTGAGACCAATTCTGGGACTGAAGGCACCTATTCCAAAGGGAACGGGTTGCACCTCAACAGGACTGGGACCAATGTCCTCATGGGGACTTTCACTAGTATGGTTGGGGAGAGTTTAAATTTGCAGGGGGGTAGGTATCAGCATATAGAAGTAGAAAAGAGGAATAAGGTGCATAATTGAGAGTGTTGGACAGTACTAAAGAAGGGAGTAGTTTCATATTAGATGGGAGTGGACTGAGGAGGACTATGAGTAATGCAAAGCCAGGATTACACTGCATGTCTGTAAATGCACAAAGTATGGTGAATAAGGTTGGTGAGCTACAAGCACAAGTAACGGTATGGGAAAATGATGTAGTGGCAATAATGGAAACATGGCTCAAAAATGGTGAGGACTGGGTGCTTAATATACAAGGATATAAAACGTTGAGAAAAGATAGAAAAGGAAAAAAGGGAGGTGGGGTGGCAGTACTGATTAGGAAAGACATTGTACTGTTGGAAAGAGGGAATGACCTTGATGGGACAAGGACAGAATCTATTTGGTTAGAATTGAGAAGCAAAAAGTGAACAATGGCGTGACTAGGGGTATTCTATAGGTCTCCAAATAGTGTGAGAGAGAGAAAGATATAGGAGCAAATCTGCAGGGAAATCACAGAAATGTGCAAGAACTATAGAGTGTGATATTGGGGGACTTTAATCACCCAAATATCAATTTAACATAATTTTAGAGTAAAGGGAAAGGATGGGGAGGAATTTCTGAAATGTGTTCAGGAGAACTTCTTTGATCAGTATGTCCTCAGTCCAACTAGAAAGGAGGCATTGCCTGGTGCTGGGAAGTGAGGTGGGCCAAGTGGACGAAGTGGCTGTGGAGGAACACTTGAGTAAGAGTGATCATTGTATCATAAGGTCTAGAGTAGTAATACAGAAAAGCAAGGAACAAAATATGGTAAAATTTCTAGATTGGAAGAGGGCTAATTTCAATGTGATGAGAAGGGATCTAGCCAGGGTAAAATGGAAGCAAAGACTGACAGGAAAAACTGTAACAGAACAATGGGTTATCTTTAAGGAAGAGATGCTTCAGGTACAGGCTAGGTACATTCCAACAAGGGCAAAAGGTAGGGGAACCAAAAACACTGCTGCTTGGATGACGAGGGAGATAGAGATTAGGATGAAGCAAAAAATGAGTGCATGATGCACGTCAGGTGAATTCTTCAAGTGAGAACCAGACCAAATACAATAAGTTTAGAGGGGAGGTGAAGAGGAAAATAAGACTGGCAAAGTGAGAATATGAGAATAGAATGGCAGTTAACATAAAAGGGGACCCAAAATTCATCTTCCAGCATGTAAATAGTAATAGGTGGAGTGGGGCCTATTAAGGGCAAAGAGAGTAACATATGCTTAGAGGTGCAGGGCAATTCTAGAATACTTAATGAGTACTTTGTATTGCATTTACTAAGGAAGAGGAATCTGACAAAATACCGTTAGAAGTGGAGAGAGTAGAGGCAATAGGTAGGTTTACAAATTGAAAGGGAGGAGGTAGATTAGATTAGATTAGAGATACAGCACTGAAACAGGCCCTTCGGCCCACCGAGTCTGTGCCGAACATCAACCACCCATTTATACTAATCCTACACTAATCCCATATTCCTACCAAACATCCCCACCTGTTCCTATATTTCCCTACCACCTACCTATACTAGTGACAATTTATAATGGCCAATTTACCTATCAACCTGCAAGTCTTTTGGCTTGTGGGAGGAAACCGGAGCACCCGGAGAAAACCCACGCAGACACAGGGAGAACTTGCAAACTCCACACAGGCAGTACCTGGAATCGAACCCGGGTCCCTGGAGCTGTGAGGCTGCGGTGCTAACCACTGCGCCACTGTGCCGCCCTAAAAAGGTACTAAAAAGGCTGGCTATGCTTAATGTAGATAAGTCACCTGGTCTGGATGGCTTGCATCCCAGGTTGCTAAAAGAAGTAGGGATGGAGGTAGAGGAAGAGCTTGGCATAATTTTCAATCTTTCATAGATATGAGGAAGGTGCCAAAGGATTGGGGAGTGGCAAATGTGACAATATTCAAGAAAGGGTGTAAGAACAGTCCTAGCAACTACAGGCCAGTTAGTTTAACACCAATTGTCGGTCAGTTTTAGAAACAATAATCAGGGAAAAAATCAACAAGCACTTGGAGACGTTTGAGTTGATTAAGATTTGTAAAAGGCAGATCATGCTTGACTTATCCAATTGAATTTTTTGATGAAGTAACAGAAGGTTGATGAATGGGAAGTAATGAATGTTGTGTATATGGATTTTAAGGAAGCGTTTTACGAAGTACCACATGCAAGTCTGGTTAACAAAACTGAGGCTCATGGAATAGGAGGGTCAGTGTCCAACTGGATAAAAAAATTGGCTTAAGGATCGTAAACAGTGAGTCGTGGTAAATAGTTGTTTTACAGACTGGAGGATGGTAGTCAGTGCTAGGGCCACTTTTTTTTTTTGCTATATATAAATGATTTGGATCTTGGAATATAGAGTAGAATTTCAAAATTTTCCAATGATGCCAAACTTGGAGCAATGGCAAACAGTGAGGATATTACAAATTGACTGCAACAGGACATAGATAGGCTGGCAGAATGGGCAGGCAAGTGGCAGATGGAATTTAATACAGACAAGTGTGAGGTGATGCATTTTGGCCGAAGAGAGACAGTGAGGCCATATAGACTTAATGACACAGTTCTAAAGAGTGTGCAGGAATAGAGGGACCTGGAGGTGCATATGCATTGATCTTTGAAGGTGGCAGGATGTATTGAGAGAGTGGTTAGCAAAGCATATGGGATCTTGGGCTTCATAAATAGAGATATCGAGTACAAAAGCAGGAAAGTTATGCTGAACCTTTTATAAAGCTCTGGTTCGGTCCCAACTAGAGTCCTGTGTCCAGTTCTGGTCACCACACTTTAGGAAGGAAGTGAGGGTCCTTGTGAGGGTGCAGAGGAGATTTACCATAATGATTGCAGGGATGGTGGATTTTAGTTACAAGGTTAGGTTGGAAAAGCTGGGGTTGTTCTCCCTGGAGCAAAGGAGTTTGAGGGGACTTGGAGGAATTTGATAGACGTGCACAAGATTATGACAGGCTTAGTTAAGTTGGTAAAGGAAAAACTGTTCCCATTAACTGATGGTACAAGGATTCGGGGACACAGATTGAAGGTTTTGGGCAAAAGATGCAGGGGATGTGAGGAAGCACTTTTTTATGCAGCAGGTGGTAACGACCTGGAACTCCCTGCCCACAAGGATGGTAAAAGTGGAAACAATCAGTGATTTCAGAAGGCATGTATCTGCTGTTGTGGATAGAGTTGTGTTGTGAATATTCTTCTGGTTTTTATTGCCTTACACCCAAACTGACTTTGCTATGTAATCTACCCTGAGTGTCTCTGGTGCCAATTTGATTCAGGTAGTTTATAGGGGCAAACACAAGTTAGGTTTTTAAACTATATTTTAGTTGAATTTACTAGTCTTTGTTTCTGTTCTGTTTTCGGAATTGTATTGCTTTATCTTGAGAATAAAGTAGCTTCAGCATTGTACATAAATCCAGTGTCTGAGACTGGATTTCATCAGGTATTCATTGTGTGCTTTGTCATTTCAGTTATAAAGAAATAAGTTGTTTTTATGTGCTGGGTGTATCAGTTGGCCACCGTTGACATGGAAATCCCTTGGGCTGATGTTGGTGTCTTATTTACATAATTGAGTTACCCAAGTCTTTTTTTTGATTTTGATCAATGTTTTTTTGACATCAATGCAAAGTGATCTTGAAACTAAGTAGAACCTCTCAATGTCTGGCTGTTTAAACATGATATAGTTACAGTTAATGCCGTTCTGTCTGATGCATAGAATCATAGAATGATTACAACACAGAAGGAGGCTATTCGGCCCATCATGTCTGTGCCAGCTGTCTGCAAGAGCAGCTCAGCTAGTCCCACTCACATGTTTTTTCCATAGCCTTGCAAATATTTTCTCTTCAGATAATTAAGCAATTCCCTTTTGAAAGCCACGATTGAATCTGCCTCCACCATACTCAGGCAATGCATTCCAGATCCTAACCACTCGCTGAGTAAAAAGGATTTTCCTCATGTCACCTTTTGGTTCTTTTGCCATCCACCTTTAAGTCAGTGTCTCCTGGTTCTCAACAAATGAGGCCAGATGGGTGGAGCTCAGAAATAAAAAAGAGGCAGCTGCACTACTAAGTGTACTATAGATCCCCAAATAGTGAGAGGGAGATAGAGGAACAAATATATAAGCAAATTTGAGTGTAAAAACTATAGGGCAATAATAGTTGTGGATTTCAACTACCCTAATATCAACTGGGATACAAACCGTGTGAAGGGCACAGAGGGTACAAAATTCTTGAACTGCATTCAAGCGAACTTTTTTAGCCTGCACTTAACAAGCCCAACAAGAGGGGGTGCAATTCTGGATTTAGTCATCGGTAATGAAGCTGGGCAAGTATATGTAGTAGCAGTGGGTGACCATTTAGGAAATAGCAAACATAATACAGTTAGTTTTAGCATAATCATGGAAAAGGACAAAGATAAGACAGGAGTTAAAGTTCTAAATTGGGGGAAGGCAAATTTTATGAAACTGAGAGACAATCTGGCGAAAGTGGACTGGATACAGCTACTGGAAGGAAAATCAATGGCAAACCAGTGGGAGGTATTCAAAAGCGAGATTCTACAGGCACAGTGTAGGCATGTTCCCACAAAAATAAAGGGTGGTACGGCCAAATCTAGAGCCCCCTGGTTATCTAGAGGCTTACAGGGTATGTTGAAGCAGAAAAAGAAAGCTTATGACTATCACAAAAATCTTAATACTTTAGAAAGCCTAGAGGACTATCGAAGTGTAGGGGTGAAGTAAAAAAGGAAATTAGAAAAGCAAAGAGAGGACATGAAAAAAATATTGGCAGGTAAAATCAAGGAAAACTCAAAGATGTTTTATCAGTACATTAACAGCAAGAGGATAACTAAAGAAAGGGTAGGGCCTATCAGATATGCAAGGGAACTTGCACTTGGATGCAGATGAGGTGGGCAAGGTTCTTAATGAGTTTTTTGCTTCTGTCTTCACAAAGGAGAGGGATGATGCAGACATTGTTGTAAAAGAGGAGTGTGAAATATTAGATATGATTAGCATAATGAGAGATGAAGTACTAGAGGGTCTGAGATCCTTGAAAGTGGATAAGTCACCAGGGCCGGATGGATTGCATCCCAGGTTGTTAAAGGAAGCCAGGGAGGAAATAGTGGATGCACTGAGGATCATCTTCAAATCCTCACTGGATACAGGCAAGGTGCCAGACGATTGGAGGTCTGCGAACATTATACCATTGTTTAAAAAGGGTGCGAGGGATAGAGCGCATAATTATAGACTGTTCAGTCTGGCCTCGGTGGTGGGTAAATTATTCGAATGAATTCTGAGGGGCAGGATAAACTGCCACTTAGAAAGGCACGGACTGATCAGAAATAGTCAGTATGGATTTGTTAAGGGAAGGTCATGTCTTACTTACTTAATTGAATTCTTTGAGGAAGTAACAAGGATTGATGAGGGTAGTGCAGTGGATGTGGTCTACATGGATTTTAGTAAGGCATTTGACAAGGTCCTGCATGGTAGACTGGACAGTAAATGAAAGCCCATGGGATACAGGGGAATGTGGCAGGTTGGGTCCAAAATTGGCTCAGTGACGGGAAGCAAAAGGTAGTAGTTGACGGATGTTTTTGTGAATGGAAAGCGGTTTCCAGTGGCGTTCCACAGGGCTCAGTATTGGATGTGGGAGGCATGATTGGGAAATTTGCTGATGACATAAAAATTGGTTGTGTAGTTGATAGTGAGGAGGGTGGCTGTAGACTCCAGAGTGATATCAATGACTTGGTTGAGTGGGTGGAAAAGTGGCAAATGGAATTCAATGCGGAGAAGTGTGAGGTAAAGCAGTTGGGGAGGGCAAGTAGAGCGAGGGAATACACAATAAACAGGAGGATATTGAAAGGGGTAGAAGAAGTGAGATACCTTGGACTGCATGTCCACAGGTCCCAAAGTGGCAGGACAGGTAGATAAAGTGGAGAAGAAGGCATAGGGAATGCTTTCTTTATTTGCCGAGGTAAAGAATACAGAAGCAGGGATGTAATGCTGTAATTGTATAAAACGCTGGTTCGGCCACAGTTGGAGTATTGCGTACAGTTCTGGTCGCCACATTACAGGAAGGACATAGTTGCTCTGGAGAGAGTGCAGAGGAAATTTGCAAGAATGTTGCCAGGGCTCGAAAGTTGCAGCTATGAGGAAAGATTGGATTGGCTAGGGTTGTATTCCTTAGAACAGAGGAGGCTGAGGGGTAACTTAATTGAGGTGTGTGAAATTATGAGGGGCCTAGATAGAGTGGACAGGACGGACTTGTTTCCCCTAGCAGAGAGTCAGTTTCCGGGGACACAGAATTAAGTAATTGGTAGAAGGATTAAAGGGGGCATGAGGAGAAACTTTTTCACCCAGAGGGTAGTGGGTGTCTGGAATTCACTGCCAGGAATGGTGATGGAGGCAGAAACCCTCAATTCTTTTAAAAGGTACCTGGGCATGCACCTGAAGTGCTGTAACCTGCCAGGCTATGGACCAGGTGCTGGAAAGTGGAATTAGATTGGGCGGCTAGTTTTTTCGGCTGGCATGGACACGATGGGCTGAATGGCTTCCTTCTGTGCTGTAATTTTTCTATGGTTCTAACCCCTCAGCCAATGGGAACAGTTTCTCCCTATCTACTCTCCAGACCCCTCATGATTTTAAACACCTCTATCAAATCTCCTCTCAAGCTTCTCTAAGGAAAACAACCTCAGCTCCTCCAATCTATCCACGCAAGTGAATTCCCTCATCACTGGAACCATTCTCATAAATCTTTATTGCACCCTCACTAAAACCTTTGCATTCTTCCTAAAGTGTGATTCCCTGAATTGTCTCAATACTCCAGTTGAGGCCGAACCAGTGTTTTATAAAGGGTCACTATAACTTCCTTGCTTTACTCTATGCCTGTATTGAAAAAGCCCAAGATCCCGTGTGCTTTATTAATTGTTCTTTCAACCTGTCCTGCCACCTTCATGATTTATGCACATATGCAAGCAGGTCCCTCTGCTCCTGCACCCGCTTTAGCATTGCGCCCTTTATTTTATGTTGTCTCTCTGTTTTCTTCCTACCAAAATGAATCACTTCACACTTCTCTGCAGTAAATTACGTCTGCCACTTGTCTGCCTATTCCACCAACCTGTCTATTTTTTTTTTGCAGTTCTACACTAACCTCCTCACAGTTCGCAATGTTTCTAAGTTTTGTATCATGCGCAGATTTTGAAATTATGCCCTGTGCACCAAGGTCTATGTCATTTAACATTGCCCGAATTCTCCCCTGTCTCAGCTCATCTGCTGAAACCCTTGTTCAAGCCTTTGTTACCTCTAGACATGACTATTCCAATGCATTCCTGGCTGGTCTCCCATATTCTACTCTCCGTAAACTTGAGTTCATCCAAAATTCTGCTGCCGTGTCATAACCTGCACGAGGTCCCATTCCCCTGTGCTCTGGAAGGAGAAAAAAAGTCAAGTGCTGCTGAAGTGCCAAAGAAGGACAGAAAAAGGAAAGAATTCCAAGGAAGAACGGAAGACTACAATCCATCTCGTTTTCTCGCAATTCCCTAAAAGCAGGCCTGCTAAATTGCTTTTCAACGCTGCCTGAAAAAGAACTCTTAAAAAGACTTGCCTATGTGCTCAGAAGGTTGGACTGAATACCAGTTTGGAACAACATATCTGCTGCTTACTTCAAGGAATGAGCAAGTGATGTATTTATGTTTTTTTTTGCCCCTGTCACAGAGCTCTGATGGAAAAAATCCTTTTCTTTCACTTTTTCCGGTTAACCAACTTAGGTATAGGAATATATGTGTGTGTGTGTGTGTGCGCGAGTGTAAAGGGACTAAGGTTAAAAAGGGACTTCAAAAATTGGTTAAGATAGAAAAGAGGACTTTTTAAAAATTAATGTTGGATGTTTAAAAATTTGAACTATGTGCTATTGTTTTACTTCTTTACTGGTCAAGACTTGTTTTATAATCTGTTAATTTTGTTGTTCAGTAAAGAAACCTGGTTTAATGTGTTCTATTCTGGGGGAAAATAGTAGTATCCTATTGACTTTTCCATTTGTTGGAACACTTTAAAGAATATGTTATGACTTGTGGAGAAGTGGGACTGAATTAACAATGCACTCCTCCTGCCTTGTCCTCTGCATTAAATTTCTTCTGCCACGTGTCTGCTCATGCGATCAGCTTATGTCCTCTTGAAGTTTATCACTGTCCTCACAGTTCACAACACTTCCAAGTTTTGTGTCATTCACAAATTTTGAAATTGTGCTCTGCACATCTAAGTCTAGGTCATTAATATAGCTCAAGAAAAGCAGTGGTCCTAATACTGACTCCTGGGGAACCCCACTATATACCTTTATCCTGTCTGAAAAACAACCATTCATCACTACTCTCTGTTTCCTGTCAGTCAGCCAATTTTGTATCCATGCTGCCACTGACTTTTTTATACCACGGGCTTTAACTTTCCTGACAAGCCTGTTATATGGCACTTTATTAAACAACTTTTGGAAATCCACGTGCACCACATCAACTGCATTACCCTGATCAACCCTCTCCGTTTCTTCATCAAAAAAATCGATCAAGTTAAATAGTAAATAATAAGACTTGCAATTGTATAGCACATTTCACCGCTATCGGACGTCTCCAAAGCCCTTTACAGCCAACAAAGTACTGTTGTTGCGCAGGAAATGCGGCAGCCAATTTGCAACCAGCAAACATCCACAAACAGCAATGTGATAATGACAAGGTAATCTGTTTTTGTAATGTTGATTTGAGGGATAAATATTGGCCAGGACACCAGGGATAACTTTTTTTATTCGTTCGTGGGATGCGGGCTTTACTGGCTAAGCCAGCATTTATTACCCATCCCTAATTGCCCTTGAACTGAGTGGCTTGCAACACCATCTCAGAGGGCATTTAAGAGTCAACCACATTGCTATGGATTTGGAGTCACATGTAGGCCAGACCAGGTAAGTAAGGATGGCAGATCTCCTTCTCTAAAGGATATTAGTGCACTAGATGGGGTTTTACAACAATCGACAATGGTTTCATGATCACCATTCGACTAGCTTTTTATTTAATTAATTAATTGAATTCAAATTTCACCATCTGCCCTGGTGGGATTCAAAACCAAGTCCCCAGAGCACTAGTCTGGGCCTCTGGGCTGCTAGTCCAGTGACATTACCACTACGCCTCCGCCTCCCCTATCCTTGAAATAGGGCCATGGGATCTTTTACATCCACCTGAGAGGGCAGACAGGGCCTTGGTTTAACATCTCCTCCAAAAGAAGGCACCTCCGACAGTGCAGTACCCTCTCAATACTGCACTGGAGTGTCAGCCTTGATTTTTGTGCTTAAGCTGGCTAAACATGATTTACTCTGATCAAATCTGTACTGGCTTTTCTCAATTAATCCGCATTTGTCTAAGTGACCGTTAATTTTGAAGTTTGGTCTCAAGATGTATAGCCCATTTCTTGTCTCTGCGTCTCATGGGTACACTACTACAGGTGAATATCTCTAAATATTGTTCTTGCATTTTCTTCGTTGAATAGAATGGGCGGCGCAGTGGTTAGCACCGCGGCCTCACAGCTCCAGCGACCCGGTTCAATTCTGGGTACTGCCTGTGCGGAGTTTGCAAATTCTCCCTGTGACCATGTGGGTTTTCGCCGGGTGTTCCGGTTTCCTCCCACCGCCAAAGACTTGCAGGTGATAGGTAAATTGGCCAGTGTAAATTGCCCCTAGTGTAGGTAGGTGGTAGGGAATATGGGATTACTGTAGGGTTAGTGTAAATGGGTGGTTGTTGGTCAGCACAGACCCGGTGGGCCGAAGGGCCTGTTTCAGTGCTGTATCTCTAAATAAATAAATAAACTTGTTCTAAAATTAATTTTCAGTATATTAAGCCTGGCACATGCGTGTATTTTTTTAATAATTCCTTATCTTTCTTGCACATTGCTTAAAATCACATTTGCACTCTTATTTTGGTATTTGTGCAGGTAAACAGAGCCATAAAGATGATAGATTATATTTACATTGCATCATGGTAACTGCGTATCACTTAAGATTCACTTTTTAAGATTAGTTGACTAGCAAAATACAATTGGATTCATAAATTTTTCTATTCATCTTTCCAATCCCAAAACTATTGGGAAGTGGTGACAGAGGAGGTCAGGACCAGAATAGCAAAGATTATATGCTGAAACATACGGATGTAGGAGATTGTAGAGTTAGGGAGGGGGAGGCCAAGGAAGAACTTGTAGACAAGGACAAAAATGTTGAAATTTAAGTGTTGGGAGATGGCAAACCAATTAAGTTAAGGAGGAGAAAGATGAAAGAGGACCAGGGCTTAATGTAGGATATGGCGTGGTGGCAAGAGTTTTGAATTGCAATTTATGAAGGGTTGAACTTGGGAGACCAACAAAAACATTGGAATAAAAACAGAAAATACTGGAAATACTCATAAAGTCTGGCAGCACTCTGGAGAGAGAAACAGATTTTGCATTTCAGGGTGATGATCTTTTGACAGAATATTTATGTACTATATTGTGTGTGTGTGTATATATATTTCAACATCTAAGCCATTTAAAAAAAAAACTGAAATTGCTGTTATGACTGGTTTCAATCTTTCTGTAGTCCATATTACCTAAAAATCTTGGTCTTTTCAGCTCTTTCTTTGAGTGAGAAAATGCAGCTTTTCTGGCAATTGTGAACTATTCTAGCTTTTATATTTTTATGTGGAGATATCTATGCTGTTTTTAAAAAAAAAATCTAGAAGCATGTTGAAGTCAAACCTGGATAATTTCTGCTGATAGCCAGGTAGGATTGGAAGGTTATGGCACCACATCATAAGTAGGTGTCCTATTGCTTGTAGAGTTATATATTAATGGCATTGAGTTACAGGCCTATCAACCTATTTTTGCTTTTATGGTTTACAGTTATTTTAAAAAGTCAGATGAGCTATATAATTGAATTTAAATTTTAATCTCCATCCCAGCCATTTATTATTAGACAGAGCATGTACTGATTTATTTAGAGAAAATATTTTATTTCTTTATTGGCAGTAATTTAGAATCCTGCAGCGTGTGCATATTATTTATAAAAGACTTGCATTTATATAGCACCTTTCATGATCTCAAGATATCCTAAAGCGCTTTACAGCCAATTCAAATCAGTTGTCCAGTAGTCAGGCAGCCAGTTGGTATACAGCAAACTCCCACAAACAGCAGTGAGATAACGGTCTGATAATCTATTTTAGTGATGTTGGTTGAGGACACCAGGGATAACTCCTCTGCTGTTTTCTGATAATGTGCCCTGGGATTGTTAACGCCCACCTGAGAGAGCAGACAGGGCCTTGGTTTCACATTTCATCTGATTGATGGCACCTCAGTGCAGCACACTCCCTCAGTACTGCACTGGGGTGTCAACCTAGATTTTTGGCCTAAAAACTCTGGAGGGGGACTTGAACGCACAACCTTTTGACTCAAAGGCAAGCGCGCTACCAGCTGAACTGGGGGTCTGAGAGAAGGATTGAAGCAGTTCACAAGAGGAACGGGGAGGAGGGAGAGAAAGCCATCACCATTAATGTCCCCACACCCTTTGCAAAGGCTTCACTCGCTGGATCCAGACTGCCTCCTCCCCTGCGACAGTGACACTGCTTTAACCTGGGCTTATATTCAATGTGCTGCTGAAGCTGAGCTGCACAGTAGGGACCAGCCAGCTCTGCCCCTCCCTCCCTGACTATTGGCCTCTCACCTGGTAGCTGTTAGGTGTTTGGAGAGGAAGCAGAACCACAGGGACATCATCAACCATCACCAGTGTCCCTCCCACTGTGGCTGGCAGCAGAGAGGGTTAAAAATAACACTGAGATGTGCTTTGAGTGAAATTAAACTTATTTTGAGATTAAAATGAAACTCTAACCCAGTTTTAAAAATAAATGGTGTCACGGACTTGTAATTATTTTTCTCCTCGGGTTAAAAATAGTGTTTGTGCCTTTAAGACGCTGTTAAAAACCGTGCACCTTTACGGGAGAGAAGCTTCTGGAATTCCTGAGACACAGTGTGCAGCAGCTGCATTTTTGTTACCTTAGGCAACGGCAGGAGAGAGAGAGAGCGCATCACATAGTGATGTTTCCACTTGGCTGTGTGTAAAACTGGCAGAAACCAGAGAGATTTTCCAGTGAGGTCTATTGCAGAAAAGGAACTGTTTTATTCTCTCAAAGTTCTACAAGCAGCTACAAGCCAAGTTAACTCCCTAAGTAAAGAAGAAAATCCTTTTTCAAGAAACAGTTTGTATTGCTGTGCTCATCATTCAAAGAACTGTTCAATGCTTTGTCAGGCAAGCACCCCACCTGCCAAGAATGAGGAAAAATTAATTTCGCCGCATGAACATTGATTTTAAATTGTTATTGTTGAAGCAAGAACTTGCTTTAAAAAACAGTTGGAGACTTTGGCTGGAGAGAGACATATCAACAGACAGTACTTCAAAGGACAAAGGAGCTCCAATTTAATCCACAATGGACTTTTGATTACCAGATGTTGAAGCATTCCAGGTTAACTACTAAGATGGTCGAATACACACACACACACGATCAGACCAGTCTAGTCACAGGACTAACTGACTGTTGGAGTTTTTTGAATTTGAACTGGCCACAGGGTTAAAACTTAGAAGGCTTTTAGCTCCTGGACTGAGACTACCTCTCTCCTGTCTGCTCTCATCTCGCTCTCACCAGCTTCAGAAATCATTGAAGACACATGAACTGTAAGAGAAAAGTCTCCTACAGTGAACAAGGTTTAAGAAGAATACTGGGCCCCAACGAAAGGCAAGACTACTTACAAAAGGACTACAGTGAGCTCGAAGCACAGTAAACAAGCAACTCTTCTGATGTTGCCTCAAACATCTCCATTTTATTTTTCTTTTTTCTGTCCCTATTTGTGTGTATCGCGTATGCATGCTAGTGTGGGGCGTGGCGTGTATCCGTAGACGTTAAGCGAATTGGAGTTTAAGTTTTAATTTCATTTTTCTTAATCTAAGAGCCTGTTTATGCTCATTTCTTTGCCTTATAATTGGAAAGTTGTGAACAAAGATTCACCGAAGGGGAAACTCAACATGCAGTGTGTTTAAAGTCAAACCCTGTTACAATAAGACCAGGTGAAGATAGCAGAAGACGCTAGACACCTTTCTCACCTGGTCATAACAGCTTGCTGCAGCTGAAGAGTTGAATGCCTATCTTAAGGACTGTTTTCATCAAATCCACGTGAAGACTTCGAGTGACCTTTGATTATTTTTCACATTAGAAGACCTCATCCATCGGGAATGTAACCTGCAAAAACTTATTTTATTTATTAAAACTCCACTTTTTAACTGTTAGTTTTTGAGTGTGTGTGTATGTGAATGCAGGAGTTAGGTTAAAATAAGAAGTTATAAGGTCTTTAGACATAGATTTATCTTGTGTTTAGGATTTAGTTTTTTCATAAATAGTTAATTTGTTGTTGTCTAAAGATACCTGGGGTTACTGGAGTGTTTAATTTGGCTGTTTTTTGATTGGGTGTGAAAGCTTCATAATATGCTGCGACTGGTGGAGTGACGGGATTGAATTGACAGGGCGTTTCTCCCGCTGCAGTTGTAACAATGGGCAAGGTGCAAAAAAAAAAACGTGATCCTAAATAGATAAAGGGGAGCATCTAGAAAGTCCACCTTTTGATGGACAGTAATGTTGTCCAGTCAGAACATGCACCGTTTCATGATGTGACGCAGACATGCCAGGAGCAATCGAGCACCTGGCAGGTGCTGTAGTCGCACAAATCTCTGGGATTTGTTGAACATCGGCTACACTGGAACTCCTATGAACCCTGCATGTTCTGTTGCAGGGGCAAGGCAGCAATGCTTTGGGCAGTGTTTTTCTGGCCATGCCTACAATCAGTGATTTGCACTCAGTCGTGCATGCAAGGCGGGTTGTGGATGCTGCTGCTGTATTTCCAAACACTAAGTGTTGGTGCCATTTAGTTTCACAATAAGTAAGTAAATAATATATATATTTAATTGTATAACTAATTCTTTTACATAGAAAATACGTATGTTGTGTTACAAAGGGGCCGTGGAAGTTTTGTAACACAGGAGAACAAAGAACAAAGAAAATTACAGCACAGGAACAGTCCCTTCGGCCCTCCAAGCCTGCGCAGATCCAGATCCTCTATCTAAACATGTCGCCCATTTTCTAAGGGTCTGTATCACTTTGCTTCCTGCTCATTCATGTATCTGTCTAGATACATCTTAAAAGACGCTATCGTGCCCGCATCTACCACCTCCGCTGGCAACGCGTTCCAGACACCCACCACCCTCTGCGTAAAGAACTTCCCACGCATATCCCCCCTAAACTTTTCCCCTCTCAATTTGAACTCGTAACCCCTAGTAATTGAAACCCCCACTCTGGGGAAAAATCTTCTTGCTATCCACCCTGTCTATACCTCTCATGATTTTGTACACCTCAATCAGGTCCCCCCTCAACCTCCGTCTTTCTAATGAAAATAATCCTAATCTGCTCAACCTCTCTTCATAGCTAGCGCCCTCCATACCAGGCAACATCCTGGTGAACCTCCTCTGCACCCTCTCCAAAGCATCTACATCCTTTTGGTAATGTGGCGACCAGAACTGCACGCAGTATTCCAAATGTGGCCGAACCAAAGTCCTATACAACTGTAACATGACCTGCCAACCCTTGTACTCAATACCCCGTCCGATGAAGGAAAGCATGCCGTATGCCTTCTTGACCACTCTATTGACCTGCGTTGCCACCTTCAGGGAACAATGGACCTGAACACCCAAATCTCTCTCTATATCAATTTTCCCCAGGACTTTTCCATTTACTGTATAGTTCACTCTTGAATTGGATCTTCCAAAATGCATCACCTCGCATTTGCCCTGATTGAACTCCATCTGCCATTTCTCTGCCCAACTCTCCAATCTATTTATATTCTGCTGTATTCTCTGACAGTCCCCTTCACTGTCTGCTACTCCACCAATCTTAGTGTCGTCTGCAAACTTGCTAATCAGACTACCTATACTTTCCTCCAAATCATTTATGTATATCACAAACAACAGTGGTCCCAGCACGGATCCCTGTGGAACACCACTGGTCACACGTCTCCATTTTGAGAAACTCCCTTCCACTGCTACTCTCTGTCTCCTGTTGCCCAGCCAGTTCTTTATCCATCTAGCTAGTACACCCTGGACCCCATGCGACTTCACTTTCTCCATCAGCGTACCATGGGGAACCTTATCAAACGCCTTACTGAAGTCCATGTATATGACATCATCAATCAACTTTGTCACTTCCTCAAAGAATTCTATTAAGTTGGTAAGACATGACCTTCCCTGCACAAAACCATGTTGCCCATCACTGATGAGCCCATTTTCTTCCAAATGGGAATAGATCCTATCCCTCAGTATCTTCTCCAGCAGCTTCCCTACCACTGACGTCAGGCTCACCGGTCTATAATTACCTGGATTTTCCCTGCTACCCTTCTTAAACAAGGGGACAACATTAGCAATTCTGCAGTCCTCCGGGACCTCACCCGTGTTTAAGGATGCTGCAAAGATATCTGTTAAGGCCCCAGCTATTTCCTCTTTCGCTTCCCTCAGTAACCTGGGATAGATCCCATCCGGACCTGGGGACTTTGTCCACCTTAATGCCTTTTAGAATCCCCAACACTTCCTCCCTCCTTATGCCGACTTGACCTAGAGTAATCAAACATCTGTCCCTAACCTCAACATCCGTCATGTTCCTCTCCTCGGTGAATACCGATGCAAAGTACTCGTTTAGAATCCCACCCATTTTCTCTGACTCCACGCATAACTTTCCTCCTTTGTCCTTGAGTGGGCCAATCCTTTCTCTAGTTACCCTCTTGCTGCTTATATATGAATATATAGAAGGGCCTCGGAAGTAAATGGTTGAGAACCCCTGCACTGAGCCACGGCAAATTGACCATCTTTAGATAATACAGTAGTAAGAGTAATGTCTTGCTATAAACCCTTGCAGCCTTTAACATGCTAGTAATTAGACAGATAATTATTTTTATGCAGTGCTGCTACAGCAATAAAAAAATTAAATGGAAATAAATTTATAGGAATTGCCACAATTCTCTACAAATGCCTTTTAAATGGATTGTTTTTGTAAGGCAAAACATTTTTCTTTTCCTCCATTTCAGTCGGAACCTAGCACGTTTAAGAAGAAACAATGAAGCAAAACTTCAGTGCTTTTACTAACTAATGATTCAGCAACAGTTAGTAAAGAAATGTGGCAAGGTGAATGTGAAATTCTGTGTTATGTTTGCTCTACTGAAACAAGTAAATCCAGGGTCTGAGGGTTTCCTAAACATTGAATGAAAGTAGTCAGTGTTTTTTAGAATATGAATAGTCTTTAACAGATCATTACTTCTCACCAGAAACGACAAAGCCAATGGTAACTTTAGCTGACAGTGAGAAGAGAATGTACAGCTTTTTCTTAACATGAACACAATTGGTATGAATGTGCAGATTTGGGATACCGAAAGGTGACACATGAGAATGTTAATTATGGAATAAAGCTGCCTCTTTCCAGTGAAAAGCTTATTTTTATATGGGTAAACTCTCGTTCAATATGCAAAATGGGGTTTCGAGGATACTCCAGCCATACCTTCCATCCTCTCCCTGCCTGAGGATGTTAACAAAGAATCTTATATTTGTTAGACCCAGAACAGTGAATGTTCAAAAGTTTTCATTTTCATGATCTGCAGCTTTTGGAATAGTGTCCTTTTTAGGGGCTGTAATGTTTTAGTTTTATGATTTAGTTAGTATTTTTCATCTTTACTGCCCTCAGTGCTTCACATTTGCAATTCATTTGAATATTTTGTCAAATGCTTGGGTTTTTCACCAAAGTGCAATGGTTTAGTATGTTCGTACTGCAATTTTTAAACTCTTGTCCGATACAACATCCTGCAATTTATTTTTTTTTGGAGAAAATAAATTGTTTTCAGTTGGTAATTCAGAACCCTGCAAAATCATCACTTACATTGATAATGAAAGGGAATCTCTTCAACGTGGGCATGGAAATATGATATTGTTGCAATCACCCTCGACTTCACACACAAACAACTTAATGAAACTTATTAATTTAATAGTACATTTAAACATGAAATACATTGTATTGAGTATTTAAGCAACTTTTTAGTTTGTTTGCCAAATATTTTTACATTATAACTAGATCCTTTTGAATATGAAATTTTTTCCCTTATTTTGATCACGTCTAGGTTGGGTTTTGTTTTGCATTTTTGTCTAATAGATGTGAATATGATCTACCATTCAGCTGTAGTCCTTCAACTACATTGACCCACATTTCAATTTTCTTGTGTAATCTGTGTCAATGAAAAGAGCTCAGTTGCACACTTCAGATAGTTTATCTTGCACTATATTTTCAACAGCAGATAAAACCTGAATTCTTAGTTTCCCTTTTGAAAAGAAGCACTTTTCTGAATGTGGTCACATACGCAAGGATTGTGATAGCATTCATGGTGGCTATTGAAGCATACAGTCACTCACACAAAGGGTAAATTCATGGGAGACAGTGCTTTGGTTTCTAGGCAATATATTGAATGTTCCTTTTAAATGGATCTCTAAGTGGATGGGTAGCCCACATGTAAAATTTCAGTATTCAAGCCAGGACAAGGTAATAATATTGAGGTGGTATGGTTTTAACATGCCACTTTAATGTGACCTTTTAATTACTCTCTATACAGTTGATGCCATGTAAACTTGCTGCAAGAGATAGGGTGTTACTGTATGAAGTATTTCCCAGAAATTTATTCTCCCCCATTTGTCCATTATAATTTTGATTTAAGCTTTTTATTTTTGGCATTACTATTGGTGCCTACCAAGAATTTGCCAAGACTATCCTGGTATGGTCATAACATTATTTTTCCATTGTTTTTCTCCCACCTTCCCTTAATGCAACCCACCTGGTGACTGAACAGAGAGGAACTTGAATCTTTGTCCTTCCTTATGTTATGCTACCCCTCCAGATTTATTTATTTAACTGTGTTAAGATAATTAAAGCAACAAGGAATGGTTGAAATGTAAAGTAATTCTACTTATACTCTCCTCAATTCAGGTATTTGTTAGAGATTTTGTGGTCATTATTTTCACGAATAGGGCCCAAATACGAATTGTCTCAACATATGCTTTCAGCAGAAGCTCGTCTAAAAGTGGTTAGCTGTTCCAGACAATCCAATGCCGAGTTGCCAAACTAGTGCAGAGGAGAAGGATTTTCAATGTGGAATGGGCAGTTTTGAAGTATTCTCAAACAATGGTCCATTTCTTAGCAATATGTGTTCATCTTTGAGACATCTAGCACCTTGTGTGGATACATTTCTTTGAAATCTGCTAGTATTTCAATAGAGGGTTTTTAAAAACCAACGCAGACACCAGAAAGTCAGTCAAGCAGCAGAAAGGCTGTGAAAGGAATTGGGCAGCAGAAAAATGAGTGAAAAATAACCTCTGCATTGTTGGCAGGACAGAGAACAGAGGGAATATGGGCTAGATTTTGCAGTAAGCAGCAAAGCAACAGCGCTCATCACTGACTTCAAAGGAAGTTTCCCACAAAGATCCAGCGATCTCTGTGGCTCAAACTGCCCCTTTGCCGATGGCAGTTTAAATCTGGCACCAAGTCAAGTGCATCAGCAAGCAGTATAAGCAGCCAATCTCATTGAAGTATTTTCATAGCAAACCAAGAAGTTAAAAGCACTTTATCTTTTAGTTTTAGTTTAAATTTTCAGATAACAAATTGATTGATTGGATTTAGATATAACAAGCTTTAAAAACATTATTTTAAAAATGTTGATTATTTTATCATAATGGAGAAATTTGACATTCCACAAATATAAAATTAGCTTTTCAGTGCAGGTGCTTTGTAGTAATTATGAGTTTAGTACACATGTTAAAAACCCAGTTATGCCTCATTCAACAAAGTGTAACTTTTTCAAGGGTTTTTATAGCAAGCCTAACAGCATAAAAGCGGAAGTGTGAATTCACTGCTTGGGAATTGGACTCTAGGGGGACTTCAACACGCATCCCCTGAAGGAGTGTAGAATAGGGGTGTCTAACCTTTTCATGTGGGGAGCCACATTACAATTTTTGTCTTGGGTAGGGTGCCGGTGAGAGAATTTTGGAAAGATAAAGACATTAAAAATTTATCTTAACTGTTAATCAAAACAACAACAAATGTGTTTTTTGTGAAGAAGCTTCAAATGAGAAGACTAATTTATTGCTTACTTTCTCTTCGCTATGTTGGACACTAATTTAGTGAGATACCTGGAATTTTTTTTTGCTTACACAAGTAGTCGGTGTCTACCTGCACATTTGTTGCAGCAATGCGGAGTATTCTGGAGCAATGTCCATCTGTCAGGAGTGATCTTGATTGCTCTCCCTCCTTCCCATCACTCTCTCTTTCCCCCACTGTCCTGCCACCCTCTCCCTTTGCCCCCTATCTCTCTCAGCTCCCCCACGCGGGCTCTCTGCCCCCCCCCCCCCGCACGCGCTCTGCCTCCTTGTCTCTCCCTCTCCACCCTTCAACTAAAATTGTGTGAACTGAGAGAGTCCCTGGTTCTGTTCACTCCCATTTGACAGCATCCCTTGACTGACACACCTCGGCCGCTGCTTATCCTGACTCCAATTCTGATTGATTTATTATCACGTTATTCTTTTTCTCTTCTACATATTCTGTTTATTTTTGGCAGATCCCTTAAAAAGGGCCACAGACCTCCGGTTGAGAAACCCCTGCTGTGGTTCAGTATTCTTCTTTGACATGTTAAATAAATAGCCCAGTTGCACCTCTAGATCTTGCTTAACCCTAACAAAACTTTAACTAGTTCGCCATCCTTCATAAGTGAATGCACCTACATTACAACAGTGTCTACACTTCAAAAGTAATTCATTGGCTTTGAAGCGCTTTGTGATTTCCTGAGGGTGTGAAATGCACAATATGAATGCATGCCTTTTTAAACTATATTTTCTTCCCAGTATGTAGTACGTTGCACTTATGTATCAGGATGAAATTTCATCTGCCAATCTTCTGTCAGTTACAGATTTTATCTAACTCCTTTTGTTAGCGTTGACAAAGGATCCCATACAAAATGTCAACTTGTCTGGCCCAATACAATTGCTGCCAGACCTACTGAATGTTTCCAACATTCTCTCTTTTTGTTCTCTAGTTTGGTGTTATCTGAAAATTTTAATGTTGTTACTTCATACTAAATTTAGTCATCATATATATCGACAGAAATTTATACAAATTGTCCTAACTCTTGATCTTAAATCCACTGTTTATAACTGTCCAGTCCAAAAAACATCGATTAGCCCGACTGTTTCCTGTCATTTACCCAGCTTCCTTGCATTTTCTGTAAGGATTCAAATCCCTTCTCCCAGTTTTTCTCTCTCTGATCCATCTGCTATTCCACATCAAAGCTTCCAAAATGTCATTTTTCTTTAACTAAAAATTTTCCTCCGCTATGACGGGGCCCCTTGGCTCCCCATCCACTGCACCATGAGGGCATTCCTTTTGTTCTCCCTTCCACCCTATCTACTAGGCACTTTGCAGCCACCTGGTCTTAACTTTGACTTGAACGACTTTAAATCTTAACTATAGTTCCTATTTTCTCTGGCAGCAAGTGGTAACAACGTAGAATAGGTGTACTGGCATTTCCAAGCTTGGGAGGATGGATTGGGGTGGGGACTCCCCATTGGAACACTGCTGACAAGGTAGTCTGCACGCTTGGTGTCAATTTTGTTTTTTTTTCTACTACCATGTTGTTGGGCCTCTGCTGCCTGCTCTACTTTGCCAGTTAGGTTTCCCTCTTGACCTTCAGCTATCTCCCTTCATCTATTCACACACTTACTCTGCATCGTGTATATGTCTTTGTTTTCTTTGATTTCTCTCATGCCTCCTATTGTGACACGCTAATATCATTCTGCTGTTTAACTATCTTCTGTTTTCTACTTAAGCACATTACAGGTCATTCTATTTCATTTCCTGGGCGTGTTTGTAGTACTTGGTAGTCGTGAAATCTAAGAATTAATCAGATCTGGAACACTGATGAGATTTGGATTTTTGACATTACACTTTAAGCTTCAGAAACCAAGATATTTGGCTGGATAATGTAGAGAAGAGATAGAAAAGTAATTAAACTTGCTATAGTATGAGTTTATGATTTTTGATAAAGTGTAACTGAGCATATGATAGTCGCAATCTGACATTTTATTTTTAGTTCTTTTAAGATTTCCGATATTCACTATTCTGTTAAGTGCCAATGTTCTAAAACCCAGAGTAATTTCTTAAATTATTGATGTTCATTGGGAGTATGGAGCCATATGATCTAGGGAATTAAACAGGCTGGAAGTACACTCCTTGAGTTGCTTTACTATGTACAATTTGTTTTTAATTAAAGAAAATTAACATGTAAGATCATTTTAATAGTTGTGCAGGAACTAATTACTTGCAATGAGATACAGTAGAAATCAAATTCAATTTTCCTGTTTTTTTTCTGAATGCCTTTAAAGTTCAAAATAATATAACAGCAGAATCATAGAAATTTACAGCACGGAAGGAGGCCATTTGGCCCATCGTGTCCATGCTGGCTGACCAGCAGCCATCCATCCGAATCCCACTTTCCAGGTTTTGGTCTGTAGCCTTGTAGGTTACATCACTTCAAGTGCAGATCCAAGTACTTTTTAAATGTTATGAGCCTTTCTGCCTCTACCACCCTTTCAAGTAGTGAGTTCTAGATCCGATCACCCTCTGGGAGAAAGAAAATTCCCCTCTAATCCCCTCTAAACCTCCTACCTCTTAGCCTCAATCTATGCCCCCTATTTATGGACCTCTCCACTAAGGGGAATAAGGCCTTCCTATCTAGACCCCTCATAATTTTATACACTTCAATTAGGTCTTCCCTCAGCCTCCTCTGTTCCAAAGAAAACAACCCTAGCCTATCCAATCTTGCCTCATAACTAAAATTCTCCAGTCCAGGCAACATTCTTGTAAATTTCTTTTATACTCTCTCTAATGCAATCTCATCTTTCCTGTAGTGCAGTGACCAGACTGCAAACTCCAGCTGTGGCCCAATGAGTGTTTTATACAGTTCCAACATAACCTCCCTGCTCATATATTCTGTACCTTTGCTAATAACGGCAAGTATCTCGTATGCCTTCTTGACCACCTTATCTACCTGTCCCAGCCACCTTCAGGGATCTGTGGACATGCACTTCAAGGTCCCTCTGCTCCTCTACACTTCTCAGTATCCTACCATTTATATTGTGTATTCCCTTGCCTTAATTAGCCTTCCCATAAAATGCATTACCCCTCATTTATCCGGATTGAACTCCATTCGCCACTGTTCCGCCCACCTGACCAGTCCATTGACATCTTGCAGACTGCAGCTTTCTTCTTCATTATCAATCACATTGCCAATTTTCATATTGTATTCAAAATTCTTAATCATACCACCTGCATCTAAGTCCAAATCATCGCTAACTACCACACAAAAAGGACCTAGTACTGAGCCCTGCAGAAGCCCACTGGAAACAGCCTTCCAGTCACAAAAACACCCATCGACCTTTGCTTCCTGCCTGAGCTAATTCCAACTTGCCACTTTGCCTTGAATCCCATGGGCTTTTACTTTCGTGACCAGTCTGCCATGTGGGACCTTATTAAAAGCCTTGCTGAAATCCATATCGACTACATCAAATACCTTCATCGATCCTCCTTGTTACCTACTCAAAAAATTCAATCATGTTAGTCAGACTTGATATTCCCTTAACAAATCTGTGCTGACTGTCTTTGATTAATGAATGTTGTTTTAAATGGTTTATCCTGTCCCGCAGAATTTTTTTCCAGTAGTTTTCCCACCACCGAGGTAAGGCTGACTAGCCTGTCATTAAGTGATCTATCCCTTTCTCCCTTTTTAAACAATGGTACAACATTAGTTGTCCTCCAGTCCTCTGGCACCACACCTGTAGCCAGAGAGAATTGGAAAATGATGGTCAGAGCCTCTGCTATTTCTTCTTTTACTTCCCTTAACAGCCTAGGATACATTTCACCCAGGCCTGGGGATTTATCCACTTTCAAAGGTGTTAAACCCCTTAATACTACTTCTCTCACTATGTTAATTTCATCTAATATTTCACACTTCTTCTCGGTAATTACAATCTGTAACATCCCTTTCTTTTGTGAAAACAGATGCAAAGCATTAAGAACCGTGCTAATGTCCTCTGCCTCCACACGCAGGTTACCCTTGTGGTCCCTAATAGGTCCTACTCTTTCTTTAGTTATTCTGTTGCTCTTTATGTACTTATGAAAACATCTTTAGGTTTTCCTTGATTTTACTTGCCAATTTTTTTCATGCTCTCGCTTGGCTTTCTTAATTTCCTTTTCAATTTCACCACTGCACTTTATATACTCCTCTCTGCTTTCTGCAGTATTCAGCTCTCTGTACCTGTCGTAAGCTTCCCTTTTTTTTCTTTATCCTCTCCTTTTAAGCCCCTTGACATACAGGGGGCTCTGAATTTGTTAATCGCTCCTTTTCTTTCTTTTAAGTGAACGTACTTGCTCTGAACCCTCGCTGTCTCTTCCTTGAATGCCTCCCACTGATCTGGCACTGATTTGCCTTCAGGTAGCTGTTTCCATTCCACTTTTAGCCAAATCACATCTCAGCTTAGTAAATTAGTTTTTCCCAATTGAGAACTTTTATTCCTGGTCTAGCTTTGTCCTTTTCCATAACTGCCCTAAATCTAACTGAATTATGATCACTTCCACCAAAGTTCTCCCCAACTGATACTCCTTCCACCTGCCCAGCTTCATTCCCTAAAACTAAGTCCAGAACCACCCCCTATCTTCTTGTGCTTTCTATGTCCTGGCTTAAAAGTCGATCTCCTGAGTGAATCTTCAGAATTCTGCTCCCTCTGTGCCTTTCACACTGATTCTATCCCAGCTAATATTAGAGTGGTTGAAATCCCCCACTATTACTGCCCTGTTGTTTTTGTACTTCTCAGATATTTGCCTACATATTTGCTCTTCGATCTCCCTCTGACTGGTGGTTTATAGTACACTCCCAGTGCTGTGATTGCTGCTTTTTCGTTGTTCAGTTTAACCCTTATGGCCTCATTTGATGATCCTTCTACCATATCACCTTCCTCACAGTTATAACTGTTCCTTTAATTAATATTGTGACCCCTCTCCTTTTTATCCCTCTCTCTATCTTGTCTGAAAACTGTGTAACCAGGAATGTTGAGCTGCCATTCCTGCTCTACTTTTTATCCATGTCTCAGTAATAGCTATAATATCATACTCCCACATGTCAATCTGTGCTCTCAGCTCATCTGCCTTATTCCCTACACTTCTTGCGATGAAGTATATACCAGTTAGCACTGCCAAACTCCCTTCTTGTCTATATTCTAGCTTTTGTCGTCTCTGCTTTCCAAACATGTTTACTAAATTTCTGCCTTCCATTTCCAACTTTTCTTCTCTCCCTTCTGTATCTACTTTCAGGTTCCCACCCCCCTGACAAGCTAGTTTAAACCCTTCCCAACAACACTAGCAAAACCCGTCCCAAACGAAGATTTTGAGCCCGGCCCTGTTGAGGTGCAACCTGTCCAGCTTGTACAGGTCCCATCTCTCCCAGGAGCGGTCCCTATGCCTCAGGAATCTAAAGCCCTCCCTCCTGCACCATCTCTCCAAACATGTATTCATCATCTCTAACTTCCCATTTCTGTACTCGCTACCACATGGCACCGGGAGTAACCTTTCAGCTGCTTTTTAATCTCTCTCCTAGCTCCCTGAATTCTGCCTTCAGGACCTCGTCCCTCTTTCTGCTTATGTCATTGTTGCCAATATGGACCACAGCTGTTCACCCTCTTCCCCAACCCACCCCCCCGCCCCCCCTCAATGTCCTGCAGTTATTTGTGGGAATTATAAAATCCAAATGAAATTCATACAAAATGCAGTCTTTAGCTTTAGTTTCAATAATATTGAAATGCAATAAATACTAAAGATTTTCTTCAAATTATGTTGTATGACTATTGACATAAGCATGCTTAAAGACTTCATGTGAAATTCCTTGGCTATTTTAGTGGAGACATTGAAATTGACTGGAGACAGTCAAATGAATTACATATAATTGTATTAATTGTTCAGATGTGAATATTCGCAGTTTAATTTCAAGTCCATGAATCCTGAAATGTAAACTGTACAAAATGATAGAATTTCATATTATTCAGTGCGTGCTCAAGCTGTACTTCGTACTTTTATCAAGTATATCTTCAATACAAAAAAGTATCCAGTTCGATTCTGTGGTAGTTCAGATCTATTCTTTATCAGAGTGTAGTTTGTACTTCACAAGTATGCCAAAGCATACCTATCCAAGCATGTTCTATACTAACAGATGTTGCCTGCTGCTTAATCAGTTTTATTTTGCACACCTGGGATATATCTGCAAGATTCATTACAGTGTATACTATAGAAATATAGAGTTGAAATCACCGGGTTGACTATTCAAACTGCATATGATTGATAAACAAACTTTAATTTAAAAAAAGAGATTGATCCATTTAATTCTTGTCTATATGTGAGTAAAGTTTAATAGGTAAATGGAGATGGAGTTTAATTCGGACAAATGTGAGGTAATGCATTTTGGAAGGTCTAATGCAGGTGGGAAGTATACAGTAACTGGCAGAACCCTTAGGAGTATAGACAGACAGAGAGATCTGGGCGTACAGGTCCACAGGTCACTGAAAGTGGCAACGCAGGTGAATAAGGTAGTCAAGAAGGCATACGGCATGCTTACCTTCATCGGTCGGGGCATAGAGTATAAATATTAGCAAGTCATGCTGCAGCTGTACAGAACTTTAGTTAGGCCACACTTAGAATATTGCGTGCAATTCTGGTCGCCACACTACCAGAAGGACGTGGAGGCTTTGGAGAGGGTACAGAAGAGGTTTACCAGGATGTTGCCTGGTCTGGAGGGCATTAGCTATGAGGAGAGATTGGATAAACTCGGATTGTTTTCACTGGAACGACGGAGGTGGAGGGGTGACATGATAGAGGTTTACAAAGTTATCAGCGGCATGGACAGAGTGGATAGTCAGAAGCTTTTTCCCAGGGTGGAAGAGTCCGTTACTAGGGGGCATAGGTTTAACGTGAGAGGGGCAAAGTTTAGAGGGGATGTGCGAGGCAAGTTCTTTACACAGAGGGTGTTGAGTGCCTGGAACTTGCTGCCCTGGGAGGTGGTGGAAGCAGGTACGATAGCGACGTTTAAGAGGCATCTTGACAAATACATGAATAGAATGGAAATAGAGGGATACGGACCCCGGAAGTGCAGAAGGTTTTAGTTCAGGTAGGCATCAAGATCGGCGCAGGCTTGGAGGGCCGAATGGCCTGTGCCTGTGCTGTACTGTTCTTTGTTCTTTTTGTAACTATTGGAGCACTGTGACTTTATTAGAGCTTTTTAAAAGGAAGCATCATATTGGGGTATACATCCTTTATGGTATATACTGTCTTCATTGAAGTATGCAAAAATAAATCAATTCCTTTTCCAACTGGAATTTTAGGAAGATTGATTTTAGATTTTAAAAAATTTTAAAAAAACAGTGGAGTGCAATACTTGCATGATGCCAGATGGGATGAAAAGCCTTATTATACTACATATTTTGTGAAATTGTATGTAAATTTCCTGATTAGACAAGCTGGCATTTGCCAGTTTCAATCAGATATTGAGTACCAGATGGTTTGTAATAACAATGAATCGAGTATTTCTGTGGGCATTCTTTTTTCTTTATAATGCTAATAGCTCCCAAGGGCTAGCAATAGTTCTGTTTCCACCCCTACACGTTGCCTCTGGAGTCTCTTGTGGATCTCTGTTCAGCTAACTCCTCTTCCTCAACTTTACGCTGATCTTTGGCAACACCATCCACAGGTATGGGATCATCATCCATATGTAAGCTGTGACACCCAGCATTTTCTTCCCATCACCTCTCAACTTGTACTGTCTTTGCTGTTAGACTGCTTGTCCAGCATCCGATCTTTGCTGAGCTGCAATTTCATCCAGCCATACATTGGGAAGACTTCAAGTGCTGCGTATCCTTGCTATTAAACCTCTGCCAGCCACTGCCTCAGGATTAACCGGACTTTTTGCACCCTCCATATCATACTCAAACTTTAGCTGTGCTTCCAATCCCATGTCCTCCATCACCAAGATCAGCTGTCACCACCCCTGTAATTGTCTGTCGCTGCCCCATCTTAGCCCATCTGCCAGTCAAACCCTCACATGCCTTTGCGCTTCCAGACTTGACTAATCCAATGCTCTCCTAGCCAACCTTCCATCATTCACTCTCTGCTCAGTTCAATGCATCCAAAATTCTTTCCATAATCTTTTCACACCTGCTTGCCCATCACTCCATCCTCGTTGAACTGCTTTGGACTTCAGCCCCCTGTAGTCTCCAATTTAAAAACTCATCCTCGTGTTTAAATTCCTCATGGCCTTGTACTTCCCTATCTCTTATATTTGGGATGGAGGAGACAGGCCTGTTGAGTTGCAGTAGTGGAAAGAGAGCAGGAGTGGCTCTATTTTAGGTTGATGGAGGAAGACCCAGGAGGGGGAGTGGTATGTGGGGGCGGTGGCGAGACTCTTAAATTGGGAGGAATGAAGAGTAATATTCATGATCGTGAGGAGGGAACCATCTCTAGTTCTGCTGGGAGCAGGAACACCGAGTCCCCTCTGGTTTTGTGGCTTTATGCTAGCCTCTAAGGGCACAGTGATTCACCAGTTTTTCAATAGAAATGTAAATGCTGAAGTGTTTCCTGAGAATTTTTAAAAAAAATGCCATCATAGAATTTTAGGGTACATTTCTTAAACAGATAATTGTTTGTGATGTATAATTCTTATCAGTAGTTTTTATTTTTGTGTTTTTTAGCGTGTTTTGTCTTCTGGGAGTAACTACCTGGCAAGATACGTGGGTTATATTACAAATTATTCTGCCACGTAGCCAAAGTTGGTTGATTTTTCATTCCATTGAAAATAGGCTAGAAATTATTTTTCCTCCCCTTCTGTATTGAAAAACAAAACTCTTTCAAAACTGAATTGAAGTAAATAAAAGGTGTCATTATTTTAACACTATGTTGCAGGGGTGAAGCTGTTTTCTAGTTGTACAGCAGAGGGTGCTACTAACTTTTCATGAACAAGCCTGAATCATGTTCTGACTAGAAGCAGAACTCTTGAGTGAAGATATCCATTCCCTTTTTTTTTCATAAAGGTGTATTATTTACTTGTATTGCTAGTACAGATCTTTCAGTTTACTTTTGTACTTGGGGAAATTCTGGCTATGTGGTTTGAGTCGTCATCTGTTGATGAGGATATTGCAGTCTGTTTTGGAGTGAGTGCTTGTATCCTGACTATTTCTCAATTTTAAAATTGCTACATTTGTTGATCACTATTGGTGTCATTATGACTTAATGATCAGGGGTACAGTGGAAGTTGCTGTCAGTAGAGGAGGACCAAAATTGAATAAAGTCATCCTGTGAAGTGGTGGTATCTATTGTCAAAATAAATTAAACATGACCTGATTTTAGGGATACCAGAGTATATTTTCTGAATCCTTTTGGAAAATTTCCCCTATAGTCGTGGGGGAATGGGTTCAAATTGTTTTTCTCTCTTGATTTTATGTCATCTGAAATGTCAGTCACATTTTTTTTTCTTTGGCCTCCTTATCTCGAGAGACAATGGGTAAGCGCCTGGAGGTGGTCAGTGGTGTGTGGAGCAGCGCCTGGAGTGGCTATAAAGGCCAATTCTAGAGTGACAGGCTCTTCCACAGGTGCTGCAGAAAAATTTGTTTGTCGGGGCTGTTACACAGTTGGCTCTCCCCTTGCGCTTCTGTCTTTTTTCCTGCCAACTGCTAAGTCTCTTCGACTCGCCACACTTTAGCCCCGCCTTTATGGCTGCCCGCCAGTTCTGGCGATCGCTGGCAACTGACTCCCACGACTTGTGATCAATGTCACAGGACATCATGTCGCGTTTGCAGACGTCTTTAAAGCGGAGTCAAGGACGGCCGGTGGGTCTGATACTAGTGACGATCTCGCTGTACAACGTGTCTTTGGGGATCCTGCCATCTTCCATGCGGCTCACATGGCCAAGCCATCTCAAGCGCCGCTGACTCAGTAGTGTGTATAAGCTGGGGATGTTGGCCGCCTCGAGGACTTCTGTGTTGGAGATACGGTCCTGCCACCTGATGCCAAGTATTCTCTGGAGGCAGCGAAGATGGAATGAATTGAGACGTCGCTCTTGGCTGACATACGTTGTCCAGGCCTTGCTGCCATAGAGCAAGGTACTGAGGACACAGGCTTGATGCATTCGGACTTTTGTGTTCCGTGTCAGTGCGCCATTTTCCCACACTCTTGGCCAGTCTGGACATAGCAGTGGAAGCCTTTCCCATGCGCTTGTTGATTTCTGCATCTAGAGACAGGTTACTGGTGATAGTTGAGCCTAGGTAGGTGAACTCTTGAACCACTTCCAGAGCGTGGTCGCCGATATTGATGGATGGAGCATTTCTGATGTCCTGTCCCATGATGTTCGTTTTCTTGAGGCTGATGGTTAGGCCAAATTCGTTGCAGGCAGCCGCAAACCTGTCGATGAGACTCTGCAGACACTCTTCAGTGTGAGATGTTAAAGCAGCATCGTCAGCAAAGAGGAGTTCCCTGATGAGGACTTTCCATACTTTGGTCTTGGCTCTTAGACAGGCAAGGTTGAACAACCTGCCCCCTGATCTTGTGTGGAGGAAAATTCCTTCTTCTGAAGACTTGAACGCATGTGCGAGCAGCAGGGAGAAGAAAATCCCAAACGCTGTGGGTGCGAGAACATAGCCCTGTTTCACGCCACTCAGGATAGGAAAGGGGTCTGATGAGGTGCCGCTATGCTGAATTGTGCCTCAGTCACATTACTGCCTTATAATTGCTTGCATCAGTCATTCTCCCTGCAGTACTTTAAAACAGATAGGTATTCAGTTTTGTGATATTTTCCTTAATGAGCTGAGAATCATTAGATTGTAGAGCCTGCCACTGAAATAATATTGTAGTCCCCTCCAGAGACTTGAACACATAGGACTGATTTTGTTGTGAAGACGCCAGTCTCAAACAGTGCATGGCCAACCACACGTGAGCCAGTGGTGGCAAGCCAATTAAAGGTCTTGAAGCCCGGGACCCCATCAATTGCTTAGTCGGAATCTGGTTCAGAGGCAGAGTGGCTGGCGTCACTTGATGCCGTGGCAGGTGCTGGCGCCATTTTTAAAGTGCTGTCAGCCCTACACTTAATCTTGCAGTCTGCAGGCCTAGGAGAGGAAGAAGTCATAGAGAATGCAGAGAGATGGTGGATTGTAGACCCCAGGTGGCCCCACGCTTCCCTGATGCCTCCCTCCAGGTGCTGTGACAGGCTGCCAGGGAGAGGAGGTGTATTCTATTCCTGAGGGAGGGGAGGAGGAGATCTGGCAGCCTCACCAAATAGTCCTGGCTGCAGATAGCTGAGGTCAGCAGCTGTGGGGTAACCCCAAGGACTTGGATGTGGTGCCACAAATAGCTCAATGACCTCAGCCAGGCAGTCAATGTGAGAACTCCTTAATGTCTTCACCTCTTGGGCCTTGCATCTGGTGAAGCAGAATTGAGCATTGGGTTGAGAGGGACTACTCACCCAGTTGTGAGCAAAGGGTCAGGAATGCATGCAAAATGACTGGGCATGACAAAATATCCCTGAAAGGAAGCATCAGGTTCCAGGAAATGGGCCACATGCAGGAAGCATCTGTGTGCCCCCATCAGTGACAGTTGGACTACTAGCAACCTATGTCTTGGAATTGTTCTTGCTGGGTGACCAACAGCTTCCATCCCTCTGTCTGCAAGTGAAGACTGCTCATCATTGCAGAGAGTGGGCCAAGACCAGCGGTGGGGCGCCACATCTCCATGTCTTGACCCCGATGGAGGAGGAGGCCGTGGATTTGGCTGGACCGCAGGATGGACGGAGGACGGGCACCTTCCCAAGACACTGAGTAAGGTCGTCATGGGGCACAAGGATGTATCTGCAGCTATGGAGCCATGCTGCTCATCAGGCATCCAGTGCCTACAGGGGTCTCCAATGTAGGAGTGTTTGCTATGTTGGGACGGGAGACCCTTGACCTTTACAAGTTTCTGTGTTCTCATGTAGGTCACGCTAAAGGCCTGCTCGGGTCTGCAACTGAGACCCGACCCGGCCCAAGTCCTTCCATTTTTTTCCCGCACCCAAACCGACTATCAGTTAACTTACCTTCCGTTTTTCACTTTGTTCCTTACCTGCACAAGCTTAAAATAGCTAACAAAACCACCTTTAAAGTCCCAAAAGTAAATTAACATTAGAGTCACCCACCTGAGTTGGCGATAGAGCGTATCTGATCCAGCCCAGCCCGAGCCCGAATGCCGGACCCGGAAGTGCGACCCGACCTGACCTGAACCTAACACATTGTCGGGTTCCTTCGGGTTCGGGTCGGGTAGCAGGCCTTTAAGTCACGCAGTGCCTACTTAAGGAGCCTCTGAAATTGCAGGAGTGCCTGCCACCTCTGGGAGGGAGGACGGGCTTCAGAGGGTCCAGCATCACCTTATGCCCCAGCACCCTCCACTAGCGCAGATAGTTGCATGTCGGTGAGGTTGCACTCGCGGTTGGATCTGGGCACACAACTTGGTGAGCACAACACACTTGCGCCCGAACAGGTGACAGAGGCTGTGACAACCCAGGCCTCTGACTGTTGGAAGACTGTGGGAGGCCAGGTCCATACTGAGCCCCAGGCTCATGCCTTTGGTATTGCCAGTATCACAGGAAATGATTGAGTCCATCCAGTCCTTGAGCTCGGCATTGTCTCTGATTTGGTGTAAAGTGGCATCCTCCATTGAGAGACTGGCAGCTCTGATGGAGAGCCACATCCAGCAGAGCACTCAATGTCTGCAGGACAGTCGTGCAGACTTGCATAGCCTCGTCTTGACCAATAGAGCATGGCACCAGTGGCAAGGCGAGAGGGTGATGGGGGCCTGGAGTCACCACCAGGTCCTCTACACTCTCAAGTTAGCAGGGATGCATACGCTTGCTTTGGTAGGGAGGAGGAGCGGCTGCCTTCCATAGCTGTGGGCTCCTGAGTATTCCTGGTGCGGGCAGCAGCTCATCTACCCCTCTGCCAGTGACACCAGATCTTCCTTCGTCCCTGCCAACAGAGGGTGGTATTTCTGTGCATGAGGCTCAGCATGCAGGGCCCTTCCAGGTGTAAGGCATCCAGAGGATGATTGCCAAGGTCATCCCTAGCCAAAGGGCAGCAAGGTGAGCAGCCTGAATCCATTTCAGCTGACAGTGCAGGAGGGGAGGAGCATCTTGTAGTAGTTCATGCAAGAGAATAAAGAACACCTGGATTCACAAGGCTCTGTGTGCACAGGGTAGCGTCTGCCGTAAAGTTGATTAAATCATTTTTCTTAAACATCGACAACCTTCCTCTTCTTCCGTTAGACCTTCGGCCCTTTGTTGCAGTTTAGCCTCTGTGAAGCAGCTGAAGGCAAAACATTGTGCTGCAAGGGGTCAAGTCTGGAGCCTGGACATCTCAGTGCTGTGCAAATGATTAGTGAGCGAATACTTCCTGAAGGAAGAAGGGCGACAACAGGGCTGCATAAAAGGTAAGTCTTTTTTGGTAAAGGTACAACTGGCAGTAAGGATCAAAGGAAACTTGAATGTATAAAGGCATCGCAAGCCTCCCTTGCATGTAACTCATGGCCACTTTCCTGTTGTCCCTGGGGCCCTACATCTGGCATTGCTTGTCCATCTTTCGCCCCCCCCAACCTCTGCATTCTCATCATCCAAGAAGGCATTCCACTCCTCGTTATCTTCGTTGCTCATCAACTCGCCCCGCTGCAGCACAGGTTGTGCAGTACACAGGAAACCACGACAATAAGTGAGACCCTCAGTGGGGCATACTGAAGGGCCCCACCAGACCGATCTAGACACCTGAATCTCATCTTCAGCAGACCAATGGTCTGCTCAATGGTTTCTCATGTTGTCCCGTGGCAGGCATTATACCTCTCCTCTGCATCTGTGCATGGGTTCCACGCAGGCGTCAGTAGCTATGTCCTCATTAGGTAGCCCTTGTCTCCGAAGATCCATCCCTGAAGATGCGCGGGAGGCCGGAAAAGCTCTGGCACCTTGGACTGCCTCAAAATGTAGACATCGTGGTAACTACCTGGAAAGCGTGCACAGACCTGCAGAATTTGCTTACCAGTTCGCAGACCAGTTATACATTGAGGGAGTGGAAGCCCCTCCTGCTGATGAAGGTTGCTGGGTGGTGTTCAGGAGCCTTGATGGCCACTTGCATGCAGTTGATGCCACCTTGCACTTGGGGGAATCCAGCGATGGCCCCAAATCCTATAGCCCTCAGCCTGAGAGTTGAGATCTGTGCAGAAGCCCACATAGTTGCTTGTCCTCCTTGATGCACCACTGGGCCACTGACCTGTGAGATGCCGCACATGCTCCAGTGGATCTCTGGAATGATCCAGAGGTGTAGAAGTTCAGTGACCCTCAGTGCCACTAGATTTCCACCAAGTCCCCTGGGGCACAGCTCGCCCTTTATCATAACACAGAGGTCTGTGATAGAGAGGCGGAGTCTTCATTAGCACTGCCTTTCAGGCATCTGCAGGTATTTGAGGCTCAACCTGTAGACCTTCTCTGGAGGATACCTCCTACTGTGTGTGGGAGCCACCTCTCTTCTTCCTCTGCGCCCTTCACCACTGTCTGGAGGCCGCTGCTAATCTTCCTGTGGCCTCACAAGTTATTGTGGCACTGCTGCCGGTGCCTGGCCCTCCCTCCCATTCTGCTGCACCTCTTCAACAGGGTCCCTGAAGCCTGGATCACTGAGGCCCATGATAGGTGACCTCTCCCAAAATGCAAGTTCTTCCTTGCCAGCGGTTCCCCCCACCTCCTTCCCTTCCACTTGTAAATTCTGATGAGGTAGCACTTGCCTGTTGCTCCCCCTTGCAATGGCCCTTCCACAGTTCTGAAACATTTGCCCTCACTCCTCACATGAACAAAGGAAATTATGAAGGTATGAGGGGCAAATTAGCTGAGGTGGATTGGGAAAATATATTAAAAGGTATGACGATGCATAGACAATAGTTAGTTTTCAAAGAATTATTACATTGTTTACAGCAGGATAGTGTCAGATACAGCAACTATACATTCCTTTAAGGCACAAAAACCCTAAAAGTAAAGGCAGTTAACGTGGCTAGCAAAGGAAGTTCAGGATTGTATAAGTTTAAAGGAAAAGGCCTATAAAGTTACCAGAAATAGCAGTAAAAATTAGGATTTCAGAATACAGCAAAGGAGGACCGAGGACCAAGAAACTGATAAAGGGCGAATAGAATATGAATGTAAACCAGCAAAAAACATAAAAACGGACTGTTAAAGCTTCTATAGGTATGTAAAAAGGAAACGTTTGGCTACGACAAATGTGGGTCCATTGCAGGCAGAGTCAGGAGAATTTATAATGGGGAATAGAGAAACGGCAGAGAAGCTAAATGATTACTTTGTGTCTGTCTTCACTGAGGAAGATACAAGAAATCTCCCAGAATTAGAGATCCAAGGGATTAGGGAGAATGGGGAATTGAAGGAAATTAGTATTAGTAAGAAGGTTGTCTTGGAGAAATTAATGGGGCTGAAGGTTGATGAGTCCCCAGGACCTGTTGTTCTACATCCCAGAGTGTTGAAAGAGGTAGCTGTGGAGATAGTGGATGCATTGGTGATCATCTTCCAAAATTCTATAGATTCTGGAGTGGTTCCTGCAGATTGGAAGGTAGCAAATGTCAACCCACTATTTAAGAAGGGAGGGAGAGAAAAAACAGGGAACTATAGACCTGTTAGCCTTACATCAGTAGTAGGGAAAATGTTAGAATATATTCTAAAGGATGAGATAAATGGACACTTGGATAATAATGATCTGATTGGGCATAGTCAACATGGATTTATGAATGGGCAGTCATATTTGACCAACCTGTTGGGGCTTTTTGAGAATGTTACTAACAGAATTGATAAAGGGGAGTCAGTGGACGTGGCATACTTGGATTTTCATAAGGCTTTTGATAAAGTACCCCACAGCAGGTTGGTTAGCAAAATGAAAGCACATGGGATAGGAGGTAATATACTGGTTTGGATTAAGAATTGGTTAACAGGCAGAAAGCAGAGAGTAGGAATAAACGGGTAGTTCTCGCATTGGCAGGCCATGACTAGTGGGGGTACCGCAAGGATCAGTACTTGGACCCCAGCTGTTCACAATATATATAAATGATTTGGATGTGGGGACCAAATGTAATATTTCCAAGTTCGCAGATGACACAAAACTAGGTGGGAATGTGTGTTGTGAGGAAGACGCAAAGTGGCTTCAAGGGGATTTGGACAGACTGAGTGAGTGGGCAAGAATGTGGCAGACGGAATATAATGTGGAAAAATGTGGGGTTATCCATTTTGGTAGGAGGAACAGATGTGCAGAGTATTTCTTAAATGGTAAGAGATTAGAAAGTATAGATGTACAAAGGGTCCTGGGTGTCCTTGTCAATAAGTCACTGAAAGCTAACATGCGGGTGCAGCAAGTAATTAGGAAGGCTAATGGTATGTTAGCCTTTATCACGAGGATTTGAGTACAGGAGTAGTGAAGTCTTGCTTCAATCGTAGAGAACCTTGATTAGACAGCACCCTGGAGTACTGTGTGCAGTTTTGGTCCCCTTACCTTAGGAAGGATATTATTGCCACAGAGGCAACGAAGGTTTTTCCGGGGATGGCGGGGCTGTCCTATGAAGAGTGATTGGGGAAACTGGGCTTGTATTCTCTCGAGTTTCGAAGAATAAGAGGTGATCTCATTGAAACCTACAAAATACTTAAAGGGGTAGACAGGGTAGATTCAAGTAAGATGTTTCCTGAAAGACCGCAATTGTTGACAACGCGATCGGTAGGTGGCGCTGTTTTGGCATATGCGCAGATACAGCATGTGCCACAAAAACGTCACAGCCTGCGACTGTTGCAGCTGCCAGGACTAAAGATGGCGCTGCTCAAAAAATCACAGAGATGAAACCTAACAAACACGTGGCAGAATACAATGGCCGGAGTCAGAGAGTGGAGCGGGCCGGGGAGATCAACGCGGGGGCCGGGGAGATCAGCGCGGGGAGACCAGCAGTAGCGGTGCCGGGGAGGGGGGGGGGGAGAGAAAGAGGGAGGGGGGGGGGAGAGAAAGAGGGAGGGGGGGGGGGAGAGAAAGAGGGAGGGGGGGGGGAGAGAAAGAGGGAGGGAGGGGGGGGAGAGAAAGAGGGAGGGAGGGAGGGGGGGGAGAGAAAGAGGGAGGGAGGGAGGGGGGGGGAGAGAAGGAGGGAGGGGGGGGAGAGAAAGAGGGAGGGAGGGAGGGGGGGGAGAGAAAGAGGGAGGGAGGGAGGGGGGGGGAGAGAAAGAGGGAGGGAGGGAGGGGGGGGAGAGAAAGAGGGAGGGAGGGAGGGGGGGGAGAGAAAGAGGGAGGGAGGGAGGGGGGGGAGAGAAAGAGGGAGGGAGGGGGGGGGAGAGAAAGAGGGAGGGAGGGGGGGGGAGAGAAAGAGGGAGGGAGGGAGGGGGGGGAGAGAAAGAGGGAGGGAGGGAGGGGGGGGAGAGAAAGAGGGAGGGAGGGAGGGGGGGGAGAGAAAGAGGGAGGGAGGGGGGGGGAGAGAAAGAGGGAGGGAGGGAGGGGGGGGAGAGAAAGAGGGAGGGAGGGGGGGGGGGAGAGAAAGAGGGAGGGAGGGGGGGGGGGAGAGAAAGAGGGAGGGAGGGGGGGGGGAGAGAAAGAGGGAGGGAGGGGGGGGGGAGAGAAAGAGGGAGGGAGGGGGGGGGGAGAGAAAGAGGGAGGGAGGGGGGGGGAGAGAAAGAGGGAGGGAGGGGGGGGAGAGAAAGAGGGAGGGAGGGGGGGGAGAGGGAGAGGGAGGGGGGGGAGAGGGGGAGGGGGGGGGGGAGAGGGAGGGGGGGGAAGGAAAGAGGGAGGGGGGGGAAGGAAAGAGGGAGGGGGGGGAGAGAAAGAGGGAGGGGGGGGAGAGAAAGAGGGAGAGGGAGGGGGGGGGAGAGAAAGAGGGAGAGGGAGGGGGGGGGAGAAAGAGGGAGAGGGAGGGGGGGGAGAGAAAGAGGGAGAGGGAGGGGGGGGAGAGAAAGAGGGAGAGGGAGGGGGGGGAGAGAAAGAGGGAGAGGGAGGGGGGGGGAGAGAAAGAGGGAGAGGGAGGGGGGGGGAGAGAAGGAGGGGGGGGGAGAGAAAGAGGGAGAGGGAGGGGGGGGGAGAGAAAGAGGGAGAGGGAGGGGGGGGGGAGAGAAAGAGGGAGAGGGAGGGGGGGGGAGAGAAAGAGGGAGAGGGAGGGGGGGGGAGAGAAAGAGGGAGAGGGAGGGGGGGGAGAGGGAGGGGGGGGAGAGGGAGAGGGAGGGGGGGGAGAGGGAGAGGGAGGGGGGAGAGAAAGAGGGAGGGGGGAGAGAGGGAGGGGGGAGAGAAAGAGGGAGAGGGAGGGGGGAGAGAAAGAGGGAGAGGGAGGGGGGGAGAGAAAGAGGGAGGGGGAGGGAGGAAGGGGAGAGAGTGGGGGGATGGACGAGAACGGAAGAGGAGTGCCTTTTTCTGTGCATGCGCCATAAACACAACAGCAAAAGACTTACTGGCCAGTCCCTGGACCCGGTGACACCAAGGTCTTCGCACGCTCACTCCCCGCGGCTCTCTACGGCCTCTCGCTTCCGGCACTCTCCATTCAGCCGTTCCCTCCAGCTGCGGATGCCCAATCCAGTTGCTTTCTCCCCTACTTCTCCACAGTACTTCAGGCATTGCAACTGTTTGGTCCCTGCATTTTGCATGCTCCCTCTCCCCACCCCTGCCCGCACTCCCCACCCCTGCCCCTCTTCACCCACCCCTCCCTCTACCCCCCCCACCATAGTTGAATATCTGAAGTGCAGTTGCAAAGTCGGGGAAATAGCATGCAAAACAAAACCTCAACAATTCTGGGTTTAATTATTGAAAAGTTTTATTAAGTTCATTAAGTATCCGAGGAACTGCTGTGCATGGATACATGAGTGTTGTGTCCAGCATTCCCGTTAGACAGACAGGCCGAGTCTCTGCTATGCACAGCTAAAGAGATTGTTCCTGGAGAGCCTTGTGGTGAATGAACACTTGGCTCTCTATTCCACTACTGTATTGTCCATGTGAAGAAGGCAAAGTCACAAGAGTCTGAGCTCAGTCTATTCTTGGTGAATGTTCCCCAAACGCATCCCAATGTGCATTCCCAATTCATCCATAAATGCAATGTTCCTTTCCACATCGTGATGAGCTACGCAGCATGATCCAGTTGCCTTCGTTGCTTGAATGCTGACCTTAAGTCTCAAGGATTGTTTTCTCCACGGCATGTTTTACATGAAAAGAAATAAAGCAAATCAGAGTCAGAGCTTGCCTCCCTCCATCCACTGAAATTACTGTTGTGCACACCTTTTTAAGTTCTGCAGTGAAGGCACCAATTGATAACGTCGCCAATGAAGCACTTATTACCCACCTCAGATGCAGGAATCAGCACATCCTTGCGTCCTCTCCTGCACTGCCTCGTTTGCTTGAATGCCGTCCTTAAGTGTCAAGGATGGTTTTCTCGACGGCACGTTTTACATGAAAGACAATAAGGAAAGAACATCAGTGTCAGAGCTTCCCTCCCTCCAATGGAATTACTGTTGAGCATGCTTTGTGTTCTGCGGCAAAGGCATGTACTGATAACACCACCAATGAATCAATTAGTACCCACCTCAGCTGTAGGAGGCAGGATGATGTTATTGCCCCTATCTCGTGATGGTTCATTGCTGCTCTCAGGGAACACATGAATGATGTGAGGGTGCTGGAAAAGAAGCACATTTCTTTTGGGCTATGAACCTAAAGCTGTCCATTTAGCCCAGCAGTTCCCTGCTAGTGGTTATGTTACTCGTGCATCTTCCCATCCATTCCCATTTAATCCTGCCTACTATCACCAGTTATGTTCACAGCAAGAGCATTCACATTTCTGCTACCACTGGACACGGCATGCTTGTTTCTTTTAGTGCTCAGTCTCTTCTTGCTGAATGTTCCCCAAGTGCTTGACCCCTTTGGACGCCCTCTCTGCTTGACAGGCAGCAACTGGCAATTGCGGAGTCTCACAAGGCTCTGCATGGTTGTTTCAAAGTCGGATGTGGAAACAGGTGGCTGTGTGTCCATGAGCACTGCCCTGATGGATGTAGGAACAGGTAACTGTGTGTCCATGTGCACTGCCTTGATGGGTGTAGGAGCAGGCAACTGTGTGCCCATGTGCACTGCCTTGATGGGTGTAGGAGCAGGCAACTGTGTGCCCATGTGCACTGCCCTGATGGGTGTAGGAGCAGGTAACTGTGTGTCCATGTGCACTGCCCTGATGGATGTAGGAGCAGGTAACTGTGTGTCCATGTGCACTGCCCTGATGGGTGTAGGAGCAGGCAACTGTGTGCCCATGTGCACTGCCCTGATGGATGTAGGAGCAGGTAACTGTGTGTCCATGAGCACTGCTCTGATGGGTGTAGAAACAGGTGACTGTGTAACGGAGCAGCAAGGAGAGGGTACCGCAGGTAGGGGAAGAGGAGATTTGAACAGGCAGGCATATGTATGGTCCATCAGATCATTAGGCCAGGGAGTGAGACGTTCAGGATCCAGGGTTTGTGACACGTGACTGATGTCCAGCGCGCGGCCACCTCCATCCGAAGGTGCTTCCGGGCAATTGTTGGGCATAGTAAATGGCTCCATCTCATCAGCCAGTCCTTGCTGCCAGCGGAGAGTCTGTCGCCGCAGCCAGTCCAGTCTCCTCATGAATGCTGCCGTTCCACTCTGCAGAACGGCCTGTTGTAGCTGGTACAATTGATCTGAAAGCAAGCGGTATTTTTCATTGTGGCTGAGGGGCCTTGGCTGTTCCTCTGTAATCACAATGGCAGCAGCCATGCCTGTCGTCGTTGGTGTCTGAGATGCACGCCAGCGACAATTGGGGGCGAGCCTGTCCAAAGGCAGCCCCCGATGCCTCTGCACAACAACAGCATGTTTGCAGGGCAACAAAGTCTGAATGGAGAAGATGCAGCTGCAGGTAGCCTGGCCATCATGTATCTGCAGTGTGTACTGTTTGGCACCAGAAATCACAGTCACTGTGCCTTCATCCTGCTCCTTGACATGTACTCGCTGAATGTGACTATGATCCTGATGCATCAGCTTCATAGCATGACCGGTGAATCCCGTGTAAAATGATTGCAGATCTGCTGGCGCCTCTGCGATGCGCTTGAAAGAGGCTCCCTGCAGGAATGTGTAATAGGCACGCTCCCGATCCAGGATACTATTGTGGAAGATCAGCGCTGAGATGCATTCCTTCATGGATGAAGAGGAGTGGAGCAGGTGCTTTATCTTGCCATTCTCTGACTCAATGCGATTGTTGGTGTTGTTCCCAAACGTTAGGACTTTACTGCGTGAACATGCTGCCCACATCTCCTTCTGTGGAATCCAGTTTGTAAGCAGGTAGTCCTGCAGGGGTGGGTAGAGGTGTCCAATCCTTTCTACACAACTAGTGAGCTTCTCCTCCAAAGGTGCATGAACCATTTCCTTGCAGATCATAAACAACTGATCCCTCAGTTCACCATTCAGTGGGTAGCTGCTGATCTTCCTCCTCATGCTCTGCATCACATGGAACTGACAGAGGAGAACCGTTGCAGCTGGGAGATGCTTTCTGATCGCATTGATCTCATTGATGTCTTTATCCACAATGGCTGATCTCACGCGGCAGGCGCTGGATCCCATGAAATCAACAAAAACACCCACAATCTCGTCCAGCATCTGAGCCGTCTCATTCCTCACCATGGCATAGAACACAGCCCTGCCCCTACCAACATTGTCCTGCACCATCACTTGGTACAGAGGGTAGCCGCATTTGTTCACCTTGTACGTTCCGTCCATGAACAGCAGTTCAGGAAAGGCCTGCATGTGGGCCTTCATGGCTGGTGTCATGAAGGCAATATAGAGGATGCTGCTTCCCTGCAGGCCAACCCGCACTGCAGCCCCGTCCTGCTGAATCTTCTCCAGCGTATCACACAGCGCATCCATGCTGTCATCCCCTGTCTTGAGCCGGGATTTTACATTTCTAATGTCACTAAGGGTCACGGTCTTATTGAATGAACGCTCAATATAATCCTTCAGCTGTTTGTTCCCAGCCTGCAGCTTGACCAACTCTTCTACCTTCTGCCTTTCATCGTGGTTCAGTTGTCGTCTCCTTGCATAGAAGCGTAAACATTCTGGATGCAAAACATGACCGGTATGCACAAGATGGTAGGAGCTGACACACAGTTTGTTCTTGCTCGGATTGAATTTCACACTGATGAAGACCTCACAGCCCAGGGCGAGATACCTGAAAAATAACAGACATTCAATGAGCACGCCCCACGTGCCTCGTGCCCTCACGAAAACGCCAGCCATCCCCAGGTGTGTTGCTGGCAGCAGTTAACATGTGCACCATGACAAGGTCCCAACATCTGGTGCGCACCTGTTTCGCAGTCCAGAGGAGGTTGCGCTGAGGTGGTCGCCCAGCCATTGGTCTATCCAGGAAATCACAACAAAGGCAGTCCGTAGACACGGGGGCGATATGCGCGTGGCTTTGTGGGCACAGGATCTCACTGACGAGATGTATTGATACTGCAAATCGAATCTTGGTTCAATGCACATCAAGGAACAGCTTTACAGGACTGACAAGCTACACAAGTGGAAATGTAGTGACCGCAGCACCTACCTCTGATTCAGTCTCACTCCAGTGGAACGGATGCGTGGCTGCCCATAGTGTACACAGCACAGCCTCACTGAGGCATACTTAAAGCGGATGGGAATTTCGACTCGCCGTCTCTTGTTTTCCCTCTCAAGCGTATGGGTGCTCACTTTTTTAAATAGACTCCCCGTTGCCTGTAAGCACAACAGCAAAGCGCGTTTAAATAGCATTGTTAACATAGTGAAACATAACAAGGCACATCACAGGATGTGCCTGCAGACCATGCTACCTGTTGAAACATCTCAAGTTTACTGCTGAAGTCGTCATAACTCTCGAACTCCTGGGTTGTGAAGGTGGCAAGGAACTGCTCTGTGGAATCTACTGACGTTGCCATGACCGAAGTTTGAGGTTCAGGAAGGCTATTAAGGGACCACACGGGAAACATGAGATGAGATAAGAAATACAGAATGCACTCCATTAAAACGTTACAAAAACGAAAGTGACCATTAAGACGGTAGGTTGCAGCACATGTACTGCCTGCAGACACCAACTCACAACAGGGACTGGAGAACATGCGGTGGCCCAGACAATGGAAATGTTTTCAGAGCAACTCACAACAGGGACTGGAGAACATGCGGTGGCCCAGACAATGGAAATGTTTTCAGAGCAACTCACAACAGGGACTGGAGAACATGCGGTGGCCCAGACAATGGAAATGTTTTCAGAGCAACTTACAACAGGGACTGGAGAGCATGCGGTGGCCCAGACAATGGAAATGTTTTCAGAGCAACTTACCTTGGAACAATCTCTTGTGTCAAATAAAAATGAAGCAAGTCTCCAAAACGAATAAATAATTCAGATAATATGCGAGAAAATGCCCGACGAAACCTCTCCTCCTTCCACTTTCAAAAAGTCGCGCCGAAGCTTTGACGCATGCGCAGAGGCCAACCGGGCGCGTTGCCCGAGGAAGACGACGTAACGCGATGACGTCAACTGCGCACGCGCACAACGGTCCTGGCATGTCGGACCACAGCGCATGCGCAGGGATGAGGAGACGGTGTGCGCATGCGCGTGCCGAGTCATCTGCGCATGCGCAAAGCAGTCCTGGCAAGTCGTACCGCAGCGCATGCGCAGTGGGCATGAGACCGTCTGCGCATGTGCGCACCGCGGCGCATCCTGATGACGTATGCCAGAACGGAGCGTTGTCATGAATTACTTTGTTCCTGAAAATAGAGACGTGTTGTTGAAGCTTTTTGTCTTGCACTCATTAAGACAATCTGCAAGAATAACCAATGTAAGTGTTACGACCCGGTGAGAAAGGGGTCTAGGGTTCCCTCTCTGCCTTCACCTGATCTTAACGTAACAGGGTTTAATTTTAAACACCGTATTTTTATAGCTCTCCCTTAGCGAATATTGTTCACTAACTTCCAATTATAAGGCAAAGAAACTAGCCAAACAGGTTTTCTTAAGTTTAAAGAAAAACGGTTGAATTTTATTAAACTTAAATTCTAATTCGGTTAACGCCTACGGATAAGCGATACGCCCACGCTAGCATGCATACGCGATACACAGATGCAGATAGAGATAGAAAAAAACAGAAGAAATAAAGTGGATAAGTTTGAGGCAGCATCTGAAGATGATTTTGGTTACTGTTCTTAGAGCTCGATGTAATGTTCTGATTGTAGGTAGGTCTTTTCGTTGAGGCCCAGTATTCTTCTTGAACCTTGTACGATGTAGGAGACTTTTCTCTCTTGAAGTTCATGTGTCCTCTGTGGGTCCAGAGGCTTGTAAGAAAGAGATGGGAGAAGACAGGAGAGGTCTTCCCACTCCAGGAATAAACAGTCTTTTTCTGCATCCAAAAAACCCTGGACTAGCCAGTTAGTCATGTGACCAGCTAGTTTAACCAGTCCTGGCTTTTGTGGATTATATCACCGTAGCAATCTCTGCAATGCTCTACCTTACACCTTCAAAATCTGGTTATCAAAATCCATTGTGGGGTGAATGTGTCAGGGAATGGTCGTTTTTTTTTCCACAAGCACTGTCTGTTAGTATGCAAATGTTTTTCAGCTAAGTGTCTGGCAGCCCTTGTAACAGTCCTTCTCTTCCCAGCAAGTTTAAAACCAGTGTTCGTATGACAAAATTAATATGCCTCATTCTTGGCAGGTGGGGGCCTGCATGACAGTAAGGGAAAACAATAACTTATACTGCATGAGAAGAGAGTGCTGTTTGGTTGACAAGTGAACTCTGGTAGAGGCATTGCCATGGAGAATGTACCAGTTTGCGGTGACTGACAGTTAACTGCCAAGCTTTGTTTGAAATTTAAACTAGGCAGCTTGACTCTGGTCAAGGCATTGCCCTGAGGAGTGAACCAGTGAATGGCTGTGACTTATTTTGTTCAGCTGAAACAGACGTGATGTTTGTTCACATTCTTTCTGTCTGAAAAGAACAGGGCCCTGTGTATTAATGCGCCACACTGCGAGCCCTACTGACAATCTTAAATTGGTTGTCAGCGTAATTCTTAGCATGCTGTGGGTTATTTAGCCTGTGCTTGCAAAACTCAAAACACAGTGTCCAATGTTAACTGTGATTCTGCGATTGTGCAACATTTACTAAATAATCCATAATGTGCTCAGAATTACACTGACAAACAATTTAAGATTGTCAGTAGGGCTCGCAGTGTGGCTCACTTGCGCGCACTAGAAGCTACAGACAGATAAAATATGTACAAACATTGCGCCTGTTTCAGCTGAACAAAGTAAGTGACAGCCATTCATTAGTCAAGGCATTGCGCTAAGGAATGAACCAATCAGTGTCAAGCACTCTCTTTTCATGCAGAATAAACTGTTGTTTTCCTTTACATTGGTTATTCTTGCAGATTGTCCTAATGAGTGCAAGACGAAAAACTTCGACAACATGTCTCTATTTTCAGCAATACTTCAGTTCTGTACTACTAAACGACTATAAGATGTTTCCATTGGTTGGGGAAATCTAGAACCAGGGGACACAATTTCAAAATAAAGGGGAAGCCACTTAGGACAGGGATGAGGAAAAATTTCTTTACTCAAGAGTGTTGCGAATCTTTGGAATTCTCTACCCCAGAGGGCTATGGAAGCCCAATCATTGAATATGTTTAAAGTAGAGATTGACAGTTTTCTAAATACCAATGACATAAAGGGGTATGGGGATAGTGTGGGAAAAAGGCATTGAAGTGAATGATCAGTCGTGATCGTATTGAATGGCAGAGCAGACTCGATGGGCTGAATGGCCCATACCTCCTAAGTTCCTATGCCCGATGTCCTCCATTCACCACCCTGCCCAGCAGTCAATGGTTCGTCTCCTGATCGCCTCTCCTTGCAACCAGCTATGATCTACCGCCTCCATGTCACCCTCTTGAAGAGGTGAACCTCTGAAGCCCGGTGAAACCCGTGTGTCGTTTACAAAATCCAAACCCGCCATTAAAATCACTTTCACTTGGCCTCTTAACAATCTTAATTACCTGCGCGTTGCTTCACTGTTTGAACTTCGCCCTCTATCTTTGCCACCATCGGTAAAATCTGGTTGGGACATCATGACGCTGGACTTCCTGTCCAACATGATTCGTCCCGATTTTACGTGATTTCCCCCCCCACCCCCCGCATCCGTTCCTGTCCCCTAGGTCCACATAAAATCCTGCCCATAATCTAGGCTCACATTTCAGTGCATTACTAAGGAAGTGCAACACTCTCAGAAATACTGTCTTTCAGGTGAGTCTTAAAACTGATGCCTTGTCTGCCTGTTCAGACCCATGTAAAAGAACCCATGGTACTATTTGAAGAAGAGGATGGAGGTTTTTATAGTGTTCTGACCAACATTCATGCCTCAGCCAACACTAACAGAACAGATTTAGCTACTTCGTTATCTCATTACTTTTCAAGGAACCTCACCATGCTTTGCAGTTTACCAAGGGTAAGTTAGGACATGGTGAGAATTCTCCAAATTGTTTAAACCATCATTCGTAACCATTGGCAGGTACGCCCCTATACTATAGGAGATCTTAGCTAGAAAGCGTTATCTGGAGAAGCCTATATTCATGCTTGTGTGCTCCATTGTAGCACAGGCCAGAAGATTGTTGTCACCCTCTGCAACTTTTATTAATTTTGAGACAGCTTGCTATGAAGTAGCAAATTGCAAATGAGCCTACAGATTTAAACATATCTGAATGGATATTACAAGCATAGTATTTTAAAGATTTGGGAAGTGGAGTACAGGGACATTGTAAGGGAGGGATTTTCAGCAGGTTGAAAGGGATTGTGTTGTGGAGTGAGGTGTTAAACTGTTACCTCCTTGGAAAAGTGAATCAAAAGTTGGGAGGACTCGAACCTTAGGTTTTTTGACCCACATATGAGGCTAACATGCCAAATGGGAAATATTAATTTCATCGGGTGGAACCTTGCCTTAGACTTTTGCTGGAAACTCTTACAAATAACTTCTTTTAAAAAGCAAACTGGCAGCCAAGATGGCCACTGCAATTTACATCCACAGAGCGTCTCGCGCTCGCTCTCTGTCTCGCGCTCGCTCGCTTTTTGTCTCTCTCTCTCCAGTAAAGATCCAGAGAAGCTCCAGCAGCAACTGGTGAAGCCTGCCGCCTACAGACCACCGCCACCAACAACTAGGGGGCAAGGATCGAACCACCTCCCTTACCTTCCAGAGCCTGAGAAGCAAGCCTGCAACTATGCACATGGTCCAGCGAGGACTTCAGGACTACACTTTCAACTGAACTCTGGGACCCATGTACAGTATTTAAGTTCCATTTATTCCGGACTCTACTCCAACCACCCAACTCTGTTTACCCTCTGTAATCTATTTGTGTGTGTATGTGTGAATCTGTGAAATAGGAAGTATGGCTTTTCCTATGGACATGCCCTTGTTTGCCATTATCAAAGAGGAGAAGCAGAGGGTAGAGCAAAGAAGAGTCATGCAGCATTTAAAGAGGATGGCCCACCCTCACTCCCAAGATATTGCCCCTCTCCATTGAACATACAAACAACAGAGATCATAAGGAAGACCTTAGAGAAATGTGTATAAGAGTGCACTTTTCTAAAGAGGCAATCGGGTAGATCTGTCATGTGCTGTGTTAATGAGGATCTGTAGCTATGATCATCTCCTGCACTGTTTCTCCTTGCCTATAAATGTGACAAATGACCAACTTTTATGACAGAGGCTCATTTTGGGTAGCAGCAGTTTGTAGAATTAAGACTAAAGAGGAAGTGCTGGAAAAAAGAGGAAATTAGTGCATATCAAAGAGAGAAAGGTGCAATATTTTGGTCACATCATTAGAGCAGAAGGTAGTCAGGCAATTATTGGAAGGAAAGATCAATAGAAAACATAGGAGAGAAGCAGAGGAGAAAATGGATGATGGATGTAATAGACTGGATGCAGTTGTCCTATGAGGAATGTGTAAGGGCAGCACAGGACAGAGCGAGGTGGAGATCCATGGCAGCCAATCTTCTGGGAAGATGATACTAATGAACGAACGAGTCCAGAAGGAGGTCATTTGGCCCATTGTGGCTGTACCAGCTCTTTGAAAGAGCTATCCAATTATTTCTAGTCCCCTGTTTCTTCCCCAGAGCACTGCAAATTTTTCCCCTTTGAGAATGTATCAATTCCCTTTTGAAATATTATCCCTGTAATATCAGACAGGTGCAGTAAGGGAATGCATTTTACAGGTGATTGACACAATCTACAGGAGAGCTGGAAAGCTCATCACTTTTGGCACCACAGAAAAGCAGCAGTGAAATAGCATTGTCAGATTTACAGGGTTCTGGGCTTTCTCAAGGCCCAGTGTGCAATCAGTGATACCCAATTGCTTTGCAAGGTTTTGCAGAAATCTGTCTCAACTTCCAGGCTTGAGCTGATAAATGGCAAGTGACGTTTGTGTCAGGCAATGACCATCTCCTCCTCTTGACATTCAAAGGCATTAAATCCCCCACAATTAACATCCTGGATGTCACAATTGACCATAAACTCAACTGGGCCAACCACAGAAATACTGTGGCTACAAGAGCAGGTCAGAGGCTGGATATTCTGCAGCGAGTGACTCACCTCCTGACTCCTGAAAAATTTCCCATCTACATGGCACAAGTCAGGAGCGTGATGGAATATTCTCCATTTTCCTGGATGGGTGCAGCTCCAATAACACGCAAGACACCTTCCAGAATACAGCAGCCCGTTTTGATTGGCACCCCATTCACCACCTTAAACATTTACTTCCTCAAACATTTACTTCTTTCACCACCAACGAAGTGTGGCTACAGTGTGCACAATGTGTAAGGTGCACTGCAACAACTCATCAAGGCTTCTTCGACATCACCTCCCAAACCCACAACCTCTGCCATTCAGAAGGACAAGGGTAACAGGCACATGGGAATATTGCCACTTCCAAGTTCCCCTCCAAGTTGCACATTATCCAGATTGGAAATATATCACCATTCCTTCATCATCACTGGGTCAATGTACTGGAACTTCCTACCTAACAGAACTGTGGGTGTACCTACACCAAGAGGACTGCACCAGTTCAAGAAGGTGTCTCGCCACCACCTTCTGGAGGGCAATTTGGGATGGGCAATTAATGTTGGCTTTACCAGCGACACCCACAGCCTATGAATGAATTAAATTGAAAGGAAGGGCTTTCACTCCTTGAATGTATAGATTGTGAAAATATTCAAAGGATCCTATACATCATTGCAAGATATATTGGAAGTTACAGCAAAATCCAATGTAAACGCATGCCAATCTTTCCTAACACTGTAATTTTCCCTGGGTGGCTATAGGTCTGTCAGTCTTCTCGGTGCAATCTAAGGGTCACTTTCACCAGGGGTGATTGCTCCTGCTCTGCAAGAGGGTCAGGGTGCTGAGGTGGCCCTCGTCTCATTGCACTGGCTTCTGGCAGGGAGCCATTGCAGACTGAATCACTGGCTCTTACAAAAGTATGAAAGTGACAGAAAAAGACCAGTTGCTCAGTCGAGCTTGTCTTGTACAATCGTGACGCAACTGAGTATACTGATCTCCAACACCCCTCTACCACCAGCCACATAACCTTCTGGGAGATGCCAGTGATCATAACTTCTGGGTCCCACAGCTCCAAACACTTGGCAGTGTTCTCTTTGGCTTTGGTGGTAAGGTAATACATTGTTGCTTATTCCCCACTCCTCCAGCTGTCATATTCTGTAAATCACCCAGTCCACATTTACATTACCTAATTCCCTTCAGGTGAAAATATCTGAGCTGGTGCTTGGTGGTAAGAAAGCAAGTGTCGTAGAGGGTGACATTGAAGAAGTTGTGGCAGAGCACTACTGGGGAGGATCATGCTAGAGGGACTTCTGTGCCCTTGTCATCACCCTTTTCCCTCCTCATACTCGATGAAGAAATTTATGCCCTGTTGCTTCATCTTATCATGGTGTTGGAGATAATAAACTCTGCACGTTATTTTAGCAGAGGGATCCATCAGAATCACAATCCAATTATGTAAAGTTTTATGCCATCTCCAGTTGAGATAGGGTATCATGCATTTGATGACATCAACTACTAATCTCTGGATACATACCCATGTCTCCTGATCAAGTTCACACACATTTGGATTTTGCCCTTAAGTTTTAGGGCAGTAATGACTTGTACTAGTTTATAGGACCTCCATTCTTGATATTTCTCTCAGCCATTCTTTCTCAGTCAATTCTTTCACTTTTTCTTGAAGTGGAATAAGAACAAAGGAATAGGAGTAGGCTATTTAGCCCCTCAAACCTGTTCTCTCATTCAATGGCTGATCTGCACCTAACTCCATATACCCACCTTTACACCATATCCCTTAATAGCTTTGGCTAACAAAAATCTATCAATCTCAGTGTTAAAATTCTCGCACCTACACTGTTTGGGATCATCATCTCCCTGCTGCTCTCGCATGCATTCTAGTCTTCAGAAGAAGGAATATTCCTCCACACAAGATCAGGTGGCAGGTTGTTCAACCTTGCCTGTCTAAGAGCAAAGACCAAAATACGGAAAGTCCTCATCAGGGAACTCCTCTTTGCTGACGATGCTGCATTAACATCTCACACTGAAGAGTACCTGCAGAGTCTCATTGATAGGATTGCGGCTGCCTGCAACGAATTTGGCCTAACCATCAGCCTCAAGAAAACGAACATCATGGGACAGGACGTCAGAAATGTTCCATCCATCAGTATCGGCGACCACGCTCTGGAAGTGGTTCAAGAGTTCACCTACCTAGGCTCAACTATCACCAGTAACCTGTCTCTAGATGCAGAAATCAACAAGCGCATGGGAAAGGCTTCCACTGCTATGTCCAGACTGGCCAAGAGAGTGTGGGAAAATGGTGCACTGACACGGAACACAAAAGTCCGAGTGTATCAAGCCTGTGTCCTCAGTACCTTGCTCTATGGCAGTGAGGCCTGGACAACGTATGTCAGCCAAGAGCAACGTCTCAATTCATTCCATCTTCGCTGCCTCCAGAGAACCCTTGGCATCAGGTGGCAGGACCGTATCTCCAACACAGAAGTCCTCGAGGCGGCCAACATCCCTAGCATATACACCCTACTGAAACAGCGGCGCTTGAGATGGATTGGCCATGTGAGCTGCATGGAAGATGGCAGGATCCCCAAGGACGTATTATACAGCGAGATCGTCATTGGTATCAGACCCACCAGTCGTCCATGTCTCCGCTTTAAAGGCGTCTGCAAACGCGACATGATGTCCTGTGACATTGATCACAAGTCGTGGGAGTCAGTTGCCAGTGATCGCCAGAGCTGGCGGGCAGCCATAAAGGCGGGGCTAAAGTGTGACGAGTTGAAGAGACTTGGCAGTTGGCAGGAAAAAAGACAGAAGCGCAAGGGGAGAGCCAACTGTGTAACTGCCCTGACAACCAATTTTATCTGCAGCGCCTGTGGAAGAGTCTGTCACTCTAGAATTGGTCTTTATAGCCACTCCAGGCGCTGCTTCACAAACCACTGACCACCTCTAGGCGCTTACCCATTGTCTCTCGAGACAAGGAGGCCAAAGAAGAAGTGTTAAAATTGATCTCTCATCAATTGGCATTTGTGGAAGAGAGTTTCAGACTTTTACCACCCTTTGCATACAGAATTGTTAACATGGAAATATTCTCCTGGTTCTTTTTATCATAGGTGCAGACATAATCTCCAAAAAAAACTTTACTTATTTACTTATTCTGTAAAACTTCCCTATCCTCCAGTTAGACTGTAAAAATGCTGGAAGTACATACAATCCCAAACCAAATTATATCTGCTTTTTCTATTTTAACAGTGACTCAGCATACCCTCTGCTGAAATAAAAACAAGAAATGCTGGAAATACTCAGCAGGTCTGGCAGCATTTGTGGAGAGAGAAGCAGAGTTAATGTTTCAGGTCAGCAACCCTTCTTCAGAACTCCCTCTGCTGACCTTGATTTACATTGCACATACATAATTCCTAATCCCACAATTTCCAACTAAAATTCTTCAGTTCATAAAAACAACATATTCTGATACTATTTTTAGCAAAATGGTAAAACAATTTCATATTTGTTTTAACAAAAAACCTCCTATCCAGATTTACAAACCATATTTCAAGAAGTCTACTTCAAGTAAGATGAGACAGTGGATTAAAGCAATACTGCATTGTAATGCATAATTATAAAGATAGCTCCTTACAGCAGAACCCTCCCAAAAACAAGCATCAGCAATAGTATACAAGAGGGTATGGGCTGACCCTTCAACATCTGCATGAGTTTCTAAAGGATCTGCAAAGAGGTTGAACTGTTTTCTGAGAATTTTAGAAATTTCTGTGGTAAAATGGAATTGGGTGCTTGATGTAAGCAAAACCAAATATTTATTTCTACAGTACCCACAATGGTGCAACACTGTGTTCTAGGAGCTGTTTTCACATATTTTAAAGATGTATAAATCTGGTCCTAATAATTGAACTGCAATTTGTTTTCTATTGAGTTTTCATATAAAGCAATGGAGAGCCTCATGATCGGAACCAAGATAGAGTAAAGGTCAGGCTTGAAAGACCAGTGCATAATTTCCAAAAAATAGAAAGTACATTGTGAGAGAGACACACCATAGATTTACTGCATATTCCATATTATTTTGTTCTGTTCTGCATCTTTAACTTTTTATATAAAGGAAATCTACGAGCTACATATGAAGGGATCAAGAGGGCACTTTGCTCTGCCATCGCCAGAGTTGCTCCCCTGAAGTCAGCAGATGGTGATGTACTCATTGACAGAAGTAAACGGATGCACGCTGAGCTGAACACTACTGTGTGTTGTACTTCTGTCAGTCGGACATCTCACAGTCTGCGCTTGATGCTCTCGCGCAACTTTCTGTCATGGATGAGTTAGATGAAGAACCCTCATCACTGAAGCTCAGGAAGGCCATAAACCGCCTAGCGAACAGCATGGCACCCAGCCAGGATGGAATCCCAGATGAACTACTCAAGCACGGAAAGTCCCATCTATTGCCACACCTCTGTGACCTCCTTCTCTGCTGGAAAGTAGGTTCTGTTCCACAGGAGATGCGTTACACAAAAATTATCTCACTATACAAAAACAGAGGAGACTGCAACAACTACAGGGCACTCTCACTGCTTGGTGCATGGGGAAGGCCTTTGCTAGGATCACGCTTAAAAGACTCCATTTACCTGCAGAACGACCGTATCCGGAAGCACATCGACTGTGGACATGATTGTCTCCATACGCCAGCTAGAAGAGACGTGTATGGAACAGATTATACCCCTTTACCTTACTTTTGCAGATCTCACTAAGACATTTGATACTGTCAGCAGAGCAGGGATCTGCAAGATTTTGGAAAATATTGGCTGTCCATCGAAGCACCTCCATCTCATCTGCTCCTTGCATGACAACATGCACTGCACTTTACAGTTTGATGGCTCCATTTCCGACAGTTTTGGAGTGAAGATTGGAGTGAAACAGGGTTGTGTCCTATATCCCACTCTTTTTGACATCTGTTTCTCCATGCTGCTGATCTTCGCCTTCCCTGCAGATATAGTAGGAGTCTCCTTGCACAATAGGTCAGATAGCAAGCTCTACAATCTATCAAGACTGAAAGTGAAGACAAAAACACATCGTGTTCTGACCAGAGAACTCCTCTATGCTGCTGATGCTGTGCTAGCTGCTCACACGGGAACTCAGCTACAAAGACTCATGGACTATCTCTCCTATGCCTGTAACTTGTTCTCCTTGACGATCCTTTTCCTTTTTGGCCTCCTTGTCTCGAGAGACAATGGGTAAGCACCTAGAGGTGGTCAGTGGTTTGTGGCGCAGCGCCTGGAGTGGCTTTATAGGCCAATTCTAGAGTGACAGACTCTTCCACGGGTGCTGCAGGTGAAGTTGGTTGTCGGGGCTGTTACACAGTTGGCTCTCTACTTACACTTCTGTCTCTTTTCCTGCCAACTGCTGAGTCTCTTCGACTCACCTCTTTTCAACCCTGCCTTTATAGCTGTCCACCAGCTCTGGCGATCGCTGGCAACTGGCTTCCACAACTTGTCAATGTCACAGGACTTCATGTCGCGTTTTAAAGCAGAGATATGGTCAGCCGGTGGGTCTGATACCAGTGACAAGCTCGCTGTACAATATGTCCTTGGGGATCCTGCCGTCTTCCATGCGGCTCACATGGGCCAAGCCATCTCCAGCGCCGCTGGCTCAGTAGGGCGTATATGCTGGGGATGTTGGCTGCCTTGAGGACTTCTGCATTGGAGATACGGTCCTGTCACCTGATGACAAGGATTCTCTGGAGACAGCGAAGATGAAATGCGTTGAGACGTCGCCCTTGGCTGACGTACGTTGTCCAGCCTCTCTGCAGTAGAGCAAGGTACTGAGGACACAGGCTTGAAACAGCTCGGACTTTTGTGTCCCATGTCAGTGCGCCATTTTCCCACACCCTCTTGGCCAGTCTAGACATAGCAGCAGACTCCTTTCCCATGCTCTTGTTGATTTCTGCATCGAGAGACAGGTTACTGGTGAGCCTAGGTAGGTGAACTCTTGAACCATTTCCAGAGCATGGTCGCCGATATTGATGGAGCATTTCTGATGTCCTGTCCCATGATCATTTTCTTGAAACTGGTGGTTAGGCCAGATTCGTTGCAGGCAGCCGCAATCCTATCGATGAGTCTCTGCAGACACTCTTCTGTGTGGGATGTTAATGCAGCATCGTCAGCAAAGAGGAGTTCCCTGATGAGGACTTTCCGTAATTTGATCTTTGCTCTTAAGACATGCAAGGTTGAACAATCTGCCATCTGATCTTGTGTAAGTGTGAAGAAAAATATGGTCATAGGACAAGGTGTTGTATCTCCGCCCCTGAGCACAGTAAATAACACCCCACTGGAAGTGGTTAGCAAATTCTGCTACCTTGGGTCCATGGTGACAGACAATCTGTCCCTTGATGCAGAGTTTGATAAACGCATAGGGAAAGCAGCTACCACCTTTGGCCAATTCTCAGAACGCACAAGGGATAACACCAAGCTGACCCATAGGACCAAGCTGATGGGTTTATAAGGCCTGTGTTCTCAGCCCCTTGCTGTACGGCAGTGAAACATGGGCAACTTGCAGCTACCAGGGAAAGAAGCTCATATCTTCCATCTTTGCTGTCTGCGGCGCATTATGGGTATATCCTGGCAGGACAAAAGCGGCAGTCCTTTCAAAGGCAGAGCTCCCAGGTGTGTTGGCACTAATCAAACAGAGGCAGCTTCAGTACATCGGACACATCTGCAGGATGGAAGACTGTCGCATACCCAAGGACCTTCTGTATGGTGAGGTAGCCAGTGGAGCGCTCAAAGCTCCGCTTCAGGGATACTTGTAAGTGTGACATGAAGGCCATAAATGTCAACTTTTGTACCTGGGAGTCACTAGCTGGCAATAGAGGGAAATGGCGATACATCCTATGGACTGACGTGCACTACCACAATGACCAGTGGCTACAGCAGCTTTGCAACAGGCACCAACGCCAAAAACAAAAACTCACAGCATCACTTGGCAGCTTCATGTGCAGCACTTGTGGCAAAATCTGCCTCAAGGATTGGCCTTAGCCATCAGGAAAGGTTAACGGACAAAAAACTGAGAGTAGGGATAAACGGGTCATTTTTGGGTCAGCTGGCTGTACCTAGTGGTGTACTGCAAGGAACAGTGCTTGGGCCTCAGTTATTTACAATCTGTATCAATAAATTAGATGAGGGAACTGAGTGTAATGTATCCAAATTTACTGGCGATGCAAAGTTAGGTAGAAAGTTAGCTTTGAGGAGGATGCAAAAGGTTATAGACAGGTTCAGTGAGTGAATGTGAATGTGGCAGATGGAATATAATGTGGGGAAGTGTGAAGTTTTCCAGTGTGGAAGGGAAAATAGAAAAGTAGAATTTTTTTTTTAAATGGTGAGAGACTGGGGAATGTTGATATTCAGAGGGGCCTGGGTATCCTTGTACATGAATCACAGGAAGTTAACATGTTGATACAGCAAACAATTAGGAAAGCAAATAATATTTTCGCCTATATTATAAAAGGATTGGACTATAAGAGTAAAGAAGTCTTACTACAATTATATAGGGTCTTGGTGAGACCACACCTGGAGTACTGTGCACAGTTTTGGTCTGCTTACTAAAGGAAGGATAAACTTGCTTTCAAGCGAGTGCATTGAAGGTTCACTGGACTGATTCCTGGGATGAGGGGATTCTCCAATGAGGAGAGATTGACTAAACTAGGCCTATATTCTCTAGAATTTAAAGAATGAGAGGTGATCTCATTGTAACATATAGAATTCTTAAGAATGGATGCTAGGAGGATATTTCCCCTAGCTGGGGAGTCGGAAACTAGGGTCACAGTCTCAATAAAGGGTCAGCCATTTAGGACTGAAATGAAGAGAAAATTCTTCACTCAAAGGTTTGTGAATCTTTGGAATGCTGTAAACTAGAGAGCTGTGGATGTTCAAACATTGAGCATATTCAAGACCGAGGATTGATAGATTTTTGAATATTGAATATTAAGGAATATGGGGATTGTGCAGGAAGGTGGAGTTGAGGTAGAAGATCAACCATTTTCTTCTTGAATGGCAGAGCAGGCTCTAAGGCCAAATGACCGACCCCTGCTCCTATTATGATCTTACGTTGCTTTTAGTCTGGAGTATTCCAGTGCACTCCTTGCTGGCCTCTGCTTTCCACCCTCTGTAAACTTGAGATCATCAAAACTCTTCTATCTGTTCTAAATTGCATCAAGTGCCATTCACCCATCACCCATATGCTCACTCACCTATATTGGTTCCTCCTGAAGCAGCGTAATGATTTTAAAGTTCTCAGCCTTGTTTCAAATTCCTTCATGGTCTTGCCCCTCTGTATCTCTAATCTCCTCCAGCCCCACAACCCTCTCAGATATCTGTGCTCCAATTCTGCCCTCTTGAGCATCTCTGATTTTAATCGTTCCACCATTGATGGCCTTACTTTCAGCAGCCAAAGCCCTAAACTCTGGAATTTCCTCCCTAAACCTCATTGCCTGTGTACCCCACTTTCTTCTGTTAGGTTTTAAGGAGCATCTTATCAGTTTGACTAACCTTTTGGTCATCTGTCTTATTAGCTTCCTATGTGACACTGTCAAATTTAGTTTTATTACACTCCTACAAGTGCCTTGTAATGTTTTACTACATTAAAAGTGCTATATAAATATTTGTTGTACTCTTAAAATTACATGTATATTGACATTGGTATATTTTAGGTATTGTAACTATGGCATGAAATGCACTAAGTGCTATTTTTATGTGCAATTTTCATTGAGTTGGAAATTCAGAGACATCCAAACCAATGCCCCTTCTAAGCTGCACAAATGCCCAGCTGCACAATAGCCTGAAAGATACTGCACATGCGCAGCTGTGAAAAAAAAATTAAAGGTACTGCATAGTTAAATGAACAGACAGCGTACAACAAATGAAAAGAAGGGACATTGCTTCAAAGCCCAAACAACCTGAGATGGGGATAGTCCTCCAACTGGCAACATTGATGGAGCTATTTCAAATGTGCTAAAGACTACTCTGTAGATAAGTTTGTGCCTTTATTTTATGTGAGAAACTTTATTTTAGTACAATAGTTAGTGGCAAAACAAAATGGCAGCAGATATAGTTTTCAAAAATTCTTGGATATCTTTGCTGTATAGGTTAACTGTTCACCAACTGCCTCTTCGTGATTAGTCATGTTCATTCCTCTTTGGTTTGTGGTCTTTATCCCCACTGGTCATTTATTGATTGCTATACTTCATCCCTGTTTAGTTGTGATTTGTTGGTACTTTATCAAAATTATAATGGAGTCAGTCATGTGTAAGTGACGTACACTTTCAAGAATGATATTTTGAAGTGTGATGGATGCACACTGAGCACAAAAGATACAAACACTTAGGTACTATATAAATGCAGGTTCCCTCTTTCTATCATGACCTCAGGAAGTCCCAAAATGCTTTATATAAATACATTGAGTGCAGTCACTGTTTATTGTTGTAGGGAAACACAGCAGCCATTTTGCATACAGCAAGGCCCCACAATCAACAATGATAGAATGACCAAATAATCTGCTTTGGTGATGATGTTTCTTCAAATAGTGCCATGGTATATTTTATGTCCACTTCAGAGGGCACACAGGGCCTTGGGTTAATGTCACATTGGGCATACAGCATCTCTGACAGTGCGCTGCTACCTCGAGCTGCATAAATTGTCAACCAAGATTTTGTACAAGTCTCTGTCTGGAGTGGGACTTGAATTCACAAACTTCTAGCTCAGAGGCAAAAAGCACTACCACTGAGTCAAGACTGATACCCAGAGGTTGAATTGCAGGAAAAAGGGCCATCTTGATCAAAATGCCCAGAAACAAATCAAACGAAACCACCAAATGTCAAGGCAAAAATTGGAAACCAAACGAACCCACTGCCACTGAAGCCAAAGCTGAATGCAAGTCATCAACTCCATTGACACACAAATTATCAGTGCAACATAACTCAGGCAGGAAACAAAGAAATCACAATGAAACACTGTCCCAGCTGAAGCAGATTTCACACAGACTTCCCTATGACACCCACTGAAGAAAAATTAACCTCCAGACAGCCCCTTTCCATTGAAGCAACATTCACACTCCGACAACTCCCATCCCAAATATGCTGAGCTGTACTTCTCCTTTCCCTTGCCCCTTTCCCTGTTTCTTCTCTACCCCCTTTACACTTTCCATCCTTTGTCTACCCTTTTTTAAATTCTTTCATCTGATGTGAGCATCGCTGGCAAGGCCAGCATTTGTTGCCCATTCCTAGTTGCCCTTGAGAAAGTGGAGGTCAGACGCCTTCTTGAACCACTGCAATCCATCTGGCATAGGTAGACCCACAGCGCTGTTCGAGAGATCCAGGTTTTTAACCCCGCCACAGTGAAGGAACAGCAATATATTTCCAAGTCAGGATGGTGAGTGACTTGGGGGGGAACCTCCAGGTGGTGGTGGTGGTCCCATGCATCAGCTGCCCTTGTCCTTCTAGGTGGTAGAGGCCACAAGTTTGGAGGTGCTTCGAAGGAGGCTTGGCAAATTGCTGCAGTACATCTTGTATATAGTACGCACTACTGCCACTGTGTACCGGTGATGGAGGGAATGAATGTTTAAGGTTGTGGATGGGGTGCCAGTCAAATGGGCTGCTTTGTCCTGGATGGTGTCGAGCCTCTAGAGTGTTGTTGGAGCTGCACTCATGCAGGCAATCGGAGAGTATTCCATCACACTCCTGACTTGTGCCTTGTTGATAGTGGACAGGCTTTGGGGAGTCAGGAGGTGAGTGACTCGCCACAGAATTCCCAGCCTCTGACCTGTTGCAGCCACAATATTTATATGGGTGGCCTAGTTAAGTTTCTGGTCAATGGTAGTTCCACCCCCCCCCCCCAACAGCTGCAGGATGTTGATGGTGGGGTTTTAGCGATGGTAATGCCTTTGAATATCAAGTGGAGTTGGTTAGATTTGCTTTTGTTGAAGATGTTCTTTGCCTGGCACTTGTGTGGTGCAAATGTTACATGCCACTTATCAGCCCAAGCCTGAATGATGTTCAGGTCTTGTTGCTTGTAGACACGGAGTAGTTCAGTATCTGAGAAGTCGCGAATGGAACTGAATATTGTGCAATTATCAGTGAACATCCCCACTTCTGGCCTTATGATGGAAGGAAGGTCATTGATGAAGCAGCTAACGATGGTTGGGCCTAGGACATTACCCTGAGGAACTCCTGCAGGACTCTCCTGGGGCTTAGATGTTTGGTCTCCAACAACCACAACATCTTTCTTTGTGCTAGGTATGACTCTAACCAGTGGAGAGTTTCCCCCCCCGCCCCCTGATTCCTATTGACTTTAATTTTTCTGGGGCTCATTGATGCCACACTCTGTCAAATGCTACCTTGATGTAAAAGCAGTCACACTCACCTCATCTCTGGAATTCATCTGTTTTATCCATGTTTGGACCAAGGCTGTAATAAGGTCAGGAGCCCAGTAGCCCTGCCGGAACCCAAACTGAGCATTGATGAGTAAGTTATTGCTGTTTGAGTGCTGCTTGATAGCCTTCCATCACTTTGCTGATGATTGAGAATAGACTGATAGGGTGGTGATTGGATATGTCCTGCTTCTGTCTACCAGGACAATTTTCCACATTGTCAGGTGTTGTAGCTGTACTGGAACAGCTTGGCTAGGGGCACAGCTAATTCTGGAGCACAAGTCTTCAACACTACCACCAGAATGTCGTCAGGGCCCTTAGCCTTTTCTCTATCCAGTGCCTTCAGCCGTTTCTGTATATGGAGTGAATCGAATTGGCTGAAGACTGACATCCGTGATCCTGGGGACCTCAGGAGGAGGCCGAAATGGATCATCCACTTGGCACTCTTGGCTGAAGATGGATACAGATGTTTCAGCCTTGTCTTTTGCACTGCAGTGCTGGACTCCCACATCATTGAGGATGGGATATTTCTGAGCCTTCTGCTCTGGTTAGTTATTTAATTGCCCACCAACATTCACAACTGGATGTGGCAGGACTGCAGAGCTTTGATCTGATCCGTTGGTTGTGGGATTGCTTAGCACTGTCTATCGCATGCTGTTTCCACTGTTCCACTCTGGTCCTGTGTTGTAGCTTCACCAGGTTAGCACCTCATTTTTAGGTATGCCTGGTGCATGCTCTCCTGCACTTCTCATTGAACCCACTCCCTTCCTCCCTCTCTCCCTCTCCCTCCTCCTATTCCCTCCCCTTTGTTTCTCTTTCTTCACCTTTCTCGCTCTCTTCCCCTTTCTCTCCCCCCTTTCTCTCGCTATGTCTGGCTCTCTGTATTCCCTTTTCTCTCTCTTTCCCACCCCCAACCCTCTAACCCTGCTTGATCTGAACTGTCAGTCTGGCCATCAAGTGATGTAATCTGATCATTCGATTGCACAATCTGGCTACTAGGTCCCCACAATTCTGTCAAAATGATTTCTAAGATTCATTTCTCTGATATTTTTCCTGCAATAACTAAAATTTCTGTCAAAATGACAGAATAAAATAGCTTTCACAAAGTTATTAACGTGTTTACTGAATTGGCTTTCATGTCTTTTATTGCTGATCAATAGTATATGTCCTCATTTTAATTTTATTTGCTTAAAAAATTTTTATTTTGAAAGGTGGTTAAGAAGGCATACAGGATGCTTTCCTTTATTAGCTGAGGCATAGAACATAAGAGCAGGGAGGTTATGCCAGAACTATATAAAACACTTGTTAGGCCACGGCTAGAATATTGCGTACAGTTCTGTTCACCATATTGCAGGAAAAATGTGATCATACTAAAGAAGGTACAACGTAGATTTACAGGGATGTTGCCGGGAATGGAGAATTATAGCTCTGAGGAAAGATTGTGGATAGGTTGGGTTAGTTTTCTTTGGAACATAAGAAGCTGAGAGGAGATTTAATTGAGGTGTATAAAATTATGAAGTGCTGAGATGGAGTGGATAGGAAGGACCTGTTTTCCTTAGCAGAGAGGTCAATAACCAGGGGCCATAGATTTAAAGTAATTGGCAGAAGGATTAGAGGGGAGTTGAGGAAAAATCTTTTCATCCAGAGGGTGATGGGGATCTGGAACTGTCGCCTGAAAGGGTGGTAGAAGCAGAAACCCTTATCGTATTGAAAAAATACTTCGATTTGAACTTGAAGTGTCCTAACCTAAAAGGCTACGGGCCAAGAGCTGGAAAGTGGGATTAGGCTGGATAGCTCTTTTTTGGCCGGCACAGTCATGATGGGCCAGATGGCCTCCTGTGCCATTTTTTTTAATGCTTCTATGAAAGCAAATAAAGCTGAGGGAAACAAACAAGAAGGTAGGGTTGTAGGAGGAGGGAAACCAAGGTGTCTGCTTGAGAGTGAGGGAGCCTGTGAGAAAGCATAGCTGACAATGGGAGTGATGGGATGGGAGGGAAGCTTGAGTGATTGACGAGGAGAAGTTGGGCAAGAAGCTGCTGAGGGCACATTTTCCTCAAAACTGAAACGATAATTGTAGGCACTTAATAATTCTTCAACAGGGACGGTAAATTCCGAGATATTTCTTTGAGTTCAAGGGTTAAGGATTCATCTTATGTCTTTTCGTTAATATTTCTTACAAGATTTGCAGGTTTATTAATTACATCATTTTTCCTCATCTATGGACAACACCCATCCACAAGTGGGACTTCTTCAATAGGGGAAGCAGAAAAGATCATCTACACCAGAAAAGGAGATTATGTTAAACGTACCAGTATATAGTTAACATATCCAATGTACACGGGAATGCAATAAAATGTAATTCACTCTTAATATGGCTTAGAATCTGTCTTTCTTTTGTTGTGCAAAAAATACAGTGCAAGTTGTCCGAAATAAATCTAGTAGAACATACGTAACTCTTTGAAACAAATATACAGATACAGTTCATAGCAATTCTGTTACTGTGAATAGATCTAATAGAATCTAAGGGGTATAAATTTGTCTTGAATGGTAGAGCAAAATGGACGATAGCAAATCAGCAGCCCGTTTTCCACTCACCCAATGTTCTTTTGAAGTCAATGGAAAAATAAATTGGACAGGTTATAAAGTAGGCTGTTGATTCGCTATCTCACTTTGTGTGAGATGGCCCAAGCCGAATTTGTAGCCCAGAGCTGGTCTAATTCTAGTGGTTGCTCTGCATCATAATCTTCTGCACTAATGTGGCAGGTGGTCATTATTTAGATGTGTGGTGAGGTAACTGATTATAACAATTTTGTGTAGTATGCACTATAAAGCAATAATTTTCCACACCTTTTCTGGAACATTTTGTAATCCCCCTAGCCACCCAAATCATTCAAAGTATGATTCTGGCACTCCAAATATTTAGTCATTGAGAGCTTAGTTTACCAACATGATTCATATGTAACTGTTTACAGCTGGGGTACAGAAATTATGTAGGAGGATCACAGCCATTGGCACAGCACATGGACCATATCCACTCGACACCAACCATTCGTCCATCCTTTTGCCTATAAGTGTAATGCCATGTTTCCTTGGAACTGTGCATCACTTTGTGCGTGGATCACAATACCATTTATGTGGTTATGGAACAATAGCATTATGTGTAACATTACTGTTAGGGTCAAATGAGGCGGGGTCGAAGGGCTTCCTTCTTTTCCTTCTTGTTTGACGACAACAGGTTTAATTCTTTCTTAAAGTGGATGTACTAGCCAATCCAGTAGGTGTTTGGTTCTTGTTATGATCAAAGCAAGTAAGTAATCGGACAGGTTTTCTTGAGTTTAACAAAGAAAGAGGTTAACTTTGTTATAGCTAAACCAAACTAATGAAAATAATAAACAACACGCCATCTTTCACTCACACACGCACTAGAGGTTTACACACATACAAATAGGTTACAGAGTGGAGCAAGGTAGATTGGTTGAGTTAGAGTCCATAGAGAAAAGGGGTATACAGTCTATGGCGTCTGCTGATACGGCTGACTTCTAGCTGAATTCGGTGGTCCTGAGGCTTTTAGTTTGAAGAGGTAGATGACTGGCTCAGTGGGTCTCTTGGAGACAGTGATACGGATGATTTCCTGCAACGGGGTTTCTGACTAGCCGGAGTATGCAAAGGTGGTCAGTCAACAGGCAGGTTTGGAAGCTTGTAAGCTGAAATGGAGGGAGAGAGAAAGGGACCCCCACTTGGGTCTGCATGTGTCAGAGTCCAGAAACTTCTCCTTTGCTGCAGTGAAAACACCAGCTTAAAACCAGAGATGGGGAGGGGCTTGTCATATGACAGTCACTCAGTAATTCAAACATAGCAGTTAGCAGTATTTCTCTCTTGCTAAAAAGAACAGGTAGTTCCTTTAAACTTCCTGGGTCTTGGTTCTTGCTGGGAAATGAGCATTTTGTTTTGTTCCTCTCAGTCTTGGAATGTAGGATACACTGTTGCAAATTAGGTGGCCGTCTTAAGCTGCTAGCAAAGTCATCTTTTTTTATTTGTTTTTAAAAATTTCTTCAAATAAAATTCATATCACCAGTCAGTGGATGAAAGAAAATTATCATTCAGCAAAGCACATTGGAGTGATAATTACCTTTATTAAGGATACTTTTGTAGGTACTGATTCCATTTCCAAATTAAATTATTGGTGCATTACATGAAACTTGAGTTGCATGTCAGTGGTTTATATATAAATGTTGATGCCACAATATATTGCACTGTCTATAATGATCAAGCAGTAAACATTCTGGAAAACTCTATGAAGAGTAAAGTGTACATTTATGTTACTGTGATGTATTTTATTTCTGGTTATAGTAATGAAGGGTAAATGGCAGCCACCTTGAATTAATTAATCTGGATCAACATATACCTTTTTCCCCAAAACTATTATCGTATTTGTTTCTATAATGAGAAATTCTTGGGTTCTGGTATCATTTTTGGATTCTGGCATAGTAATCATAATCAGTAACACAAACCTTTAGCATTCTTTGATATTAAGATTCCCATAACTGAACAGGCCGTGTAGCACATTGAGTGGCCTATCTAGTGATACGTTTGCACTTGTGTTATGTTTGTAATAAGTTGTTATTGCATTAAGAACATAAATAGGAGCAGGTGTAGACCATATGGCCCCTCAAGCCTGCTCTGCCGTTCATTACCATCATGGCTGATCTGCCTCAACTCCACTTTCCTGCCCTCTCCCCATATTCCTTGATTCCATGAGAAATCAAAACTCTGCCTCAGCCTTGAATATACTCGAGGATGGAGCATCCACAACTCTCTGGGGAGAGAGTTCCAACGATTCACAATCCTTTGAGTGAATAAATTTCTCCTTATCTCAGTCAGAAATTATCGGCCCCTTATCCTGAGGCTGCGCTCCCTGTGTTCTAGATACCCGAGCCAGGGGAAACAACCTCTCAGTGTCTACCCTGTCAAGCCCCTTCCGAATCTTGTATGTTTCAGTGAGATCTCCTCTCATTCTTCTAAACTCCAGAGATTATAGGCCCAGTTTACTCAGCCTTGCATCATAGGACAACCCTTTCATCCCAAGAACCAATCTCGTGCACAATTGTTGTACCGCCTCCAAGGCAAGTATATTCTTCCTTTAGATATGGAAACCAAAACTGTGCACAGTACTGCAGGGTGCGATTTCACCAAAGCCATATACAATCGTAGCAAGACTTTCTTGTTCTTGCACTCCAGTCCTCTTGCAATAAATGCCATCATGCTATTTGCCTTCCTAATTGCCTGCTGTACCTGTACAAATCACACGCAGCTTCCACAGTGCGGACTGCGACACCGACCACTCCCTGGTGTGCAGCAAGGTTAGACTCAGACCAAAGAAGTTGCATCATTCCAAGCAGAAGGGCCACCCGCGCATCAACACGAGCAGAATTTCTCACCCACAGCTGTTACAAAAATTTCTAAATTCACTTGTAACAGCCCTTCAAAACACTCCCACAGGGGATGCTGAGACCAAGTGGGCCCACATCAGAGACGCCATCTATGAGTCAGCTTTGACCACCTACGGCAAAAGTGCGAAGAGAAATGCAGACTGGTTTCAATCTCATATTGAAGAGCTGGAACCTGTCATAGCCGCTAAGCGCATTGCACTTTTGAACTACAAGAAAGCCCCCAGCGATTTAACATCCGCAGCACTTAAAGCAGCCAGAAGTACTGCACAAAGAACAGCTAGGCGTTGCGCAAACGACTACTGGCAACACCTATGCAGTCATATTCAGCTGGCCTCAGACACCGGAAACATCAGAGGAATGTATGATGGCATGAAGAGAGCTCTTGGGCCAACCATCAAGAAGATCACCCCCCTCAAATCTAAATCGGGGGACATAATCACTGACCAACGCAAACAGATGGACCGCTGGGTTGAGCACTACCTAGAACTGTACTCCAGGGAGAATGCTGTCACTGAGACTGCCCTCAATGCAGCCCAGCCTCTACCAGTCATGGATGAGCTGGACATACAGCCAACCAAATCGGAACTCAGTGATGCCATTGATTCCCTAGCCAGCGGAAAAGCCCCTGGGAAGGACAGCATTACCCCTGAAATAATCAAGAGTGCTAAGCCTGCTATACTCTCAGCACTACATGAACTGCTATGCCTGTGCTGGGACGAGGGAGCAGTACCCCAGGACATGCGCGATGCCAACATCATCACCCTCTATAAAAACAAAGGTGACCGCGGTGACTGCAACAACTACCGTGGAATCTCCCTGCTCAGCATAGTGGGGAAAGTCTTTGCTCGAGTCGCTCTGAACAGGCTCCAGAAGCTGGCCGAGCGCGTCTACCCTGAGGCACAGTGTGGCTTTCGTGCAGAGAGATCGACTATTGACATGCTGTTCTCCCTTTGTCAGATACAGGAGAAATGCCGTGAACAACAGATGCCCCTCTACATTGCTTTCATTGATCTCACCAAAGCCTTTGACCTCGTCAGCAGACGTGGTCTCTTCAGACTACTAGAAAAGATCGGATGTCCACCAAAGCTACTAAGTATCATCACCTCATTCCATGATAATATGAAAGGCACAATTCAACATGGTGGCTCCTCATCAGAGCCCTTTCCTATCCTGAGTGGTGTGAAACAGGGCTGTGTTCTCGCACCCACACTTTTTGGGATTTTCTTCTCCCTGCTGCTTTCACATGCGTTCAAATCCTCTGAAGAAGGAATTTTCCTCCACACAAGATCAGGGGGCAGGTTGTTCAACCTTGCCCGTCTAAGAGCGAAGTCCAAAGTACGGAAAGTCCTCATCAGAGAACTCCTCTTTGCTGACGATGCTGCTTTAACATCTCACACTGAAGAATGCCTGCAGAGTCTCATCGACAGGTTTGCGTCTGCCTGCAATGAATTTGGCCTAACCATCAGCCTCAAGAAAACGAACATCATGGGGCAGGATGTCAGAAATGCTCCATCCATCAATATTGGCGACCACGCTCTGGAAGTGGTTCAAGAGTTCACCTACCTAGGCTCAACTATCACCAGTAACCTGTCTCTAGATGCAGAAATCAACAAGCGCATGGGTAAGGCTTCCACTGCTATGTTCAGACTGGCCAAGAGAGTGTGGGAAAATGGCGCACTGACACGGAACACAAAAGTCCGAGTGTATCAGGCCTGTGTCCTCAGTACCTTGCTCTACGGCAGCGAGGCCTGGACAACGTATGCCAGCCAAGAGCGACGTCTCAATTCATTCCATCTTCGCTGCCTTCGGAGAATACTTGGCATCAGGTGGCAGGACTATATCTCCAACACAGAAGTCCTTGAAGCGGCCAACACCCCCAGCTTATACACACTACTGAGTCAGCGGCGCTTGAGATGGCTTGGCCATGTGAGCCGCATGGAAGATGGCAGGATCCCCAAAGACACATTGTACAGCGAGCTCGCCACTGGTATCAGACCCACCGGCCGTCCATGTCTCCGTTATAAAGACGTCTGCAAACGCGACATGAAATCGTGTGACATTGATCACAAGTCGTGGGAGTCAGTTGCCAGCATTCGCCAGAGCTGGCGGGCAGCCATAAAGACAGGGCTAAATTGTGGCGAGTCGAAGAGACTTAGTAGTTGGCAGGAAAAAAGACAGAGGCGCAAGGGGAGAGCCAACTGTGCAACAGCCCCAACAAACAAATTTCTCTGCAGCACCTGTGGAAGAGCCTGTCACTCCAGAATTGGCCTGTATAGCCACTCCAGGCGCTGCTTCACAAACCACTGACCACCTCCAGGCGCGTATCCATTGTCTCTCGAGATAAGGAGGCCCAAAAGAAAAAGAAACCTGCATGCTAACTTTGTTCCTTCTTTAAGTACACCCAAGTCTCTGACAGCTGTTTTTAACATTTTCATGCTTTAAAAAAAAAATTCTGTTTTTCTGTTCTTACTACCAAAGTGAAAAACCTCATACTTCCCCACATTATACTCCATCTGCCACCTGGTTGCCCACTTGCTTAACCTGTCTGTATCTCTTTGCAGCCTCTTTGTGTCCTCCTCAGAGTTTACATTCCCACCTAGCTTTGTATCATCAGCAAACTTGGATACATTACTCTTGGTCTCTTAGTCATTAATATAGATTGCAAATAGTTGAGGTCCCAGCACTGCTCCTTGTGACACTCTGCTAGTTACAGCCTGCCAACTTGAAAATGCCTTGTTTATGCCTACTCTTTGCTTCCTATCTATTAATCAATCCTCCATCCATGCGAATATGTTAGCTCCAACTCCATGGGTCCTTATCTTGCATATTAACCATTTATGAGGCACCTTATTGAATGCTTTTTGGAAATCCAAGTATACGATATCTACTCTTCTCCTCGTTATCTACCTTACTAGTTACACCCTCAAAATACTCTTAATAAATTTGTCAAACACTATTCTGTAGCTGTAGTCCAGCTTTCTTGTTCTGATTGTTTTAGGCAGATGGGCAGGATATAGATTGACTACATCCTTTGAGCCAATGGCCAGCATCCCAATGGAGTATACTCTGTTCCTAAAAGTGGGTATGGAATAATTAGAATAAACAACAACTTCAATTAGTAGGGATATGCCCCCAAAGCCCTACTTCAACTAATTTCAGTTAAGTTTCATTCATTCTATACTAAATTATAGTATATAGTTCCCCAGATCAATAGATCCTTATTTTGTTCTTTCAAATCTATTCTGTGACAATTGTATGGATAGAGCCTAGTTGCTTTACTGTAGTGGGGATGCAAAAGCTAAAACGGATGTACTGTGCTGCACTGACTTCAACTCAGCATCCTGCTCTTCCAACTTGAGTTGATATGGTTAATGAATAGCATCTTTGGGGAGCAAGCATATTGACAGTTTAAAAATGCCCCAGAGCTATGCTGTTCGTTTGGTCTTGGCTCTGTATGTTAGTAGTAAAATGACTGTGTACGAGTTTGGGCATACATGTTATTCCATCATCTAATTTCATTTTTATTTTATTCACCGTCCAGAATGGTGTTTGGATAAAAATAAACAAAAGGCCCCAAAAAATCTGCAGGATGTGACTCTAGTTGTTGTACCTTTCCTCATACAGCTGGAAAATCCAGCATCTGACTGTCTTTTTAGGGTTTTGACCAGGCTCCCCCAATTCTAACCACGTGCAGCCTTGCCAGGGCGCGACCGATTATCCCCGGCAAGGCAACCATGTCTTTCTCTGCGGTCGGCTGGGCTGCAGTCCCAGCAGTGGCCACCACTCCCGGTGGCGCTGCTGGGACTAAGAGCTGCCAGCCTGTTGATTGGTCGGCAGCTCAATGAGGCGGGGCTTCCTCCCTCAAGCGGGTGAAAGTCCCGCCTTAGCACAAGTAAAGCCTGCGGACCCGTAAAATACGGAACAGATCCCCAGGTGAGGCGGAAGTGGGTTCGCCACCAACATTTCAGTTGGTGGCCGGCTCCCGTCTGCCCACTGTGAAATCCCGCCCTTTGTCTTTCACCACACCATTGGCTCACTCCCTTTGCCCCTGCCCCATCTCATCCTTGTCAATTAATCTCTCCTACCCGCTGCCCTATCACAGACCTTCCCTTTTGTTCTCTTTCCCCCCCTCCCCACCCCTGCTTCACTTGGTTAAAACCTATTACACATCTAACCTTTGACAGTTCTGATGAAAGGTCACACATCTGAAACATTAACTCTGCTTCTCTCTCCACAGATGCTGCCAGACCTGCTGAGTATTTCCAGGACTTTTTTATTTCAGATTTCCAGCATCCACAGTATTTTAGAGTCATAGAGTTTTACAGCACGGAAACAGGCCCTTCGGCCCAACGTGGCTGCGGTGACTATCAAGCACCCATACAATCTAATCCCATTTTCCAGCACTTGGCCCATAGCCTTGTATGCTATGGCGTTGCAAATGCTCATCTAAATACTTTTTAAATGTTGTAAGGGTTCCTGCCTCTACCATCCCTCCAGGCAGTGTGTTCCAGATTCCAACCACCCTTTGGGTGAAAAGTTTTTTCCTGAACTCCCCTCTAAACCTTCTGCCCTTTACCTTAAATCTATGCCCCCTGGTTATTGACCCCTCCACTAAGGGAAAAAGTAAATTCCTATCCTATCAATGCCCCTCATAATTTTGTATACCTCAATCAGGTGCCCCACTCAGCCTTCTCTGCTCCAAGGAAAACAACCCTAGCCTATCCAATCTCTCTTCAGAACTCAAATGCTCCAGCCCAGGCAACATCCTGGTGAATCTCGTCTGCACCCTCTCCAGTGCAATCACATCCTTCCTATAGTGTGGTGACTAGAACTGTACACAGTACTCCAGCTCTGGCCTAACCAGCGTTTTATACAGCTCTAACATAACCTCCCTGCTCTTATATTCTATGCCTCGGCTAATAAAGGCAAGTATCCCATATGCCTTCCTAACCACCTTATCTACCTGTGCTGCTGCCTTCAGTGATCTATGGACAAGTACCCCAAGGTCCCTCTGACCCTCAGTACTTCCTAGGCTCCTACCATCCATTGTATATTCCCTTGCCTAGTTAGTCCTCCCAAAATGCATCACCTCACACTTCTCAGGATTAAACTCCATCTGCCACTGCTCCGCCCATCTTAGCCCATCTATATCGTCCTGTAATCTAAGGATTTCCTCCTCACTGTTTACGACACCACCAATTTTCGTGTCATCTGCGAACTTGCTGATCATACCTACTATATTCATGTCTAAATCATTGATGTACACTGCAAACAGTAAGGGTCCCAACACCAATCCCTGTGGTACCCCACTGGTTACAGTCCTCCATTCGCAAAAGCAACCCTCGACCATCACCCTCTGCTTCCTGCCACTAAGCCAATTTTGAATCCAATTTGCCAAATTGCCCTGGATCCCATGGGCTCTTACCTTCTTAACCAATCTCCCATGCGGGACCTTATCAAAAGCCTATGTCGACCACATCAACTGCTTTACCCTCATCTACACCTCTAGTCACCTCCTCAAAATTCAATCAAATTTGTTAGACACGATCTCCCCCTGACAAAGCCATACTGACTATCCCTGATTAATCCCTGCCTCTCCAAGTGGAGATTAATCCTGTCTCTCAGAATTTTTTCCAATAATTTCCCTACCACTGATGTTAGACTCAGGCCTATAATTACCTGGTTTATCCCTGCTACCATTCTTGAATAATGGTACCACATTCGCTGTCCTCCAGTCCTCTGGTACCTCTCCTGTGGCCAGAGAGGATTTGAAAATTTGTGTCCGAGCCCCTGCTATCTCCTCCCTTGCTTCACATAGCAGCTTGGGATACATCTCATCTGGGCCTGGGAATTTATCCACCTTTAAGCCCACTAATACAGCTAATACTTCCTCCTTTTCAATGCTAATTTGATCAAGTATTTCACAATCTCTCTCCCTGATCACTACACCTACATTGTCCCTCTCCATAGTGAACACAGATGAAACGTAATCAGTGGCGCAGTGGTTAGCACTGCAGCCTCACAGCTCCAGCGACCCGGGTTCGGTTCTGGGTACTGCCTGTGCTGAGTTTGCAAGTTCTCCCTATGACCGCGTGGGTTTCCGCCGGGTGCTCCGGTTTCCTCCCACAGCCAAAGACTTGCAGGTCGATAGGTAAGTTGGCCATTGTAAATTGCCCCTCATGTAGGTAGGTGGTAGGAGAATGGTGGGGATGTGGTAGGGAATATGGGATTAATGTAGGATTAGTATAAATGGGTGGTTGTTGGTCAGCACAGACTCGGTGGGCTGAATGGCCTGTTTCAGTGCTGTATCTCTCTATGACTTCCTCTATTCAAAACCTCACCTATGTCCTCCAACTCCACACGCAGATTGCCTCTTTGATCCCTAATGGGCCCCACTTTTTCCCTGGTTTTCCTTTTTCTTTTTGCTTTTATTATCGTACAATCATCAGCGAACATACCCATTTCTGACCTTATGATGGAGGGAAGATCATTGATGAAGCAGCTGAAGATGGTTGGGCCTAGGACACTACCCTGAGGAACTCCTGCAGCAATGCCTTGGGGCTGCGGTGGTTGGCCTTCAACAGCCACAACCATCTTCCTTTGTACTAGGTTAAAGCCTAGCTACCCGACCCGTACCCGACTACATGTGTTGGGTTCGGGTTCGGGTCCGGTCAGGCCGAAATTCCGAGTCCAGCATTCGGGGTCGGGTCGGGTTAGACACTGCTTCCGGGAAGTCGCAGGATCAGGCTTAGCCATGATTTCCCACAACTCCAGCTGCAGGAATAGCCTGCTGCCGGAGCAGATGAAGGAGACTCGTGTTGGGTCAGGGGCGAAAAAAAATTAAAGGGCTCGGGTCTGGTTCAGGATTGGCTGCGGTCGGGTCGGGCCCGGGTCGGGTTTCAATTTTATACCCGAGCCAGGCATTATACTAGGTATGACTCCAACCAGTGGAGAGTTTTCCCCTTAATTCCCATTGACTTCAAGTTGGTTAGGGTTCCTTGATGCCACACTCAATCAAATGCTGCCTTGATATCCAGGGCGCAATCACTCGCACCTCACCTCTTGAGTTCAGCTCTTTTGTCCATGTTTGGACCAAGGCTGTAATGAGGTCAGGAAGTGAGTGGCCCTGGCGGAACCCAAACTGAGCATCTGTGAGCAGCTTATTGCTGTTTAAGTGGTGTTTGATGGCACTGTCGATGACACCTTCCATTACTTTGCTGATTGAGAGTAGACTGATGGGGTGGTAATTGACTGAAACAAAAACAAGAAATGCTGGATTCACTCAGCAGGTCTGGCAGCATCTGTGGAAAGAGAAGCAGAGTTAACGTTTCGGGTCAGTGACCCTTCTTCGGAACCCGAAGAGTTCCGAAGAAGGGTCACTGACCCGAAACGTTAACTCTGCTTCTCTTTCCACAGATGCTGCCAGACCTGCTAAGTGAATCCAGCATTTCTTGTTTTTGTTTCAGATTTCCAGCATCCGCAGTATTTTGCTTTTATTTTAGTGGTAATTGACTGAATTGGATTTGTCCTGCTCTTTGTGGTTGGACATAGCTGGGCAATTTTCCACATTGTCAGGTAGATGCCAGTGTTGCAGCTGTACTGGAATAGTCTGGCCAGGGGCGTAGGTAGTTCTGCAGCACAGCCGACATGTGGTCAGGACCCACAGCCTTTGCAGTATCCAGTGCCTTCAGCCACTTCTTGATATCACCATGGAGTGAATCGGATTGGCTGAAGACTGGCATCTGTGGTGCTGGGGTCTTTAGTCAGAGGCTGAGATGGATCATCCAGTCGGCACTTCTGGCTGAAGATGGTTGCGAATGCTTCAGCCTTGTATTTTGCACTGATGCACTCATTGAGGATGGGGATAGTTTTGAGCCACCTCCTCCTGTTAGTTGTTTAATTATCCAGCACCATTCACGATTGGATGTGGCAGACTGCAGAGCTTTGATCTGATCCGTTGGTTGTGGGGTTGCTTAGCTGTCTATTGCCTGCTGCTGTTTGGCATGCAAGTAGTCCTGTATTGTAGCTTCACCAGGTTGACACATTTTTAGGTATGCCTGGTGTTACTCCTGGCATGTTGTCCTCCTGCACACCTCATTGAACCAGAGTTGATCCCCTGGCTTGATGCTAATGGTCGAGTGAGGGATATGCTGGGCCATGAGGTTACAAGTTGTGGTTGAATACAATTCTGCTGCTGATGGTCCACAGCGCCTCATGGATGCCCAGTTTTGAACTGCCAGATCAGTTTGAAATCTATCCCATTTAGCATGGTGAGACAGTGGCGTAATGTATTGTCACTGGACTAGTAATCCAGAGGCCCAGGCCAAGGCATTGAGCTGGGAACATGGATTCAAAACCCACCATGGCAGCTGGTGGGATTTAAATTCAGTTAATTAATAGAAATCTGCAATTGAAAGCTAGTCTCAATAATGATGCCATGAAACTATGATCGATTGTCGGAAAAACCCATCTGGTTCACTAATGTCCTTTAGGGAAGGAAATCTGCTGTCCTTTCCTGGTCTGGCCTACATGTGACTCCAAACTCACAGCAATGTGGTTGACTCTTAACTCCCTTCTGAAATGGCCTAACAAGACTCTCAGTTCAAGGGCAATCAAGATTGGGCAACAAATGCTGTCCTTGCCAGCGATGTCCACATCCCATGAAAGAATTTTTAAAAAAGGTTCAGCTGGAGTTGCATCAGGAGACTGGTGGAAGCACCACAGATTCTCAGGGCTACTGTGTCCAGTTTTGTTGAAGGGTACAAATGAAATACAATAACCTGTTGGCTGACTTAGTGCTTTCTGTTTTTATATTTCCTTGGATTATGTATCTCATCCCTTGGTCACGCTAATAAAGCCCCTACACCTAGGATAAATAAAGCTACAAAGCATGAACTATTGTATTACTTTGGCTACTGGAAAAACTAAATTATACTTTTAAAATCAACAACTTATATCTATATAGTGCCTTTAATGTAATAAAACATCTCAACGCACTTCACAGGAGCATTATAAATCAAAATATGACACTGAGCCACATAAGGAGATATTAGATCAGATGACCAAAAGCTTGGTCAAAGAGTAGGTTTTAAGGAGTGTCTTAAAGGAAGAATGCGCAGTAGAGAGGTGTGGGGAGGGAATTCCAGAACTTAGGACCTAGGCAACTGAAGGCACGGCCACCGATGTTGGAGTAATTAAAGTTGGGGATGCTCAAGGTGCCAGAATTGGACGAGCGCAGATGTCTATGAATCGGAGGGTTGTGGGGCTGGAGGAAATTACAGAGAGTGGGAGAGTCGAGGCCATGGAGGGATTGGAAAACAAGGATAAGAATTTTTAAATCAGTACATTGCTTGACCAGGAGCCAATGTAGGTCAGTGAGCACAGAGGTGATAGGTGAACAGGACTTGCTGCAAATTAGGACATAGGCAGCAGAGCTTTGGATGACCTCAAGTTTAAGAAGGGTATGGATGAGGGTTCCAGCAGCAGATGAACTGAGACATGGGCAATGTTATAGCGGTGAAAGAAGGTGGTCTTGGCGATGACGCACATATGTGATTGGTAGCTCATCTCTGAGTCAAATGTGACACCAAGATTGCAACCAGTCTGGTTTAGTCTCAGACAGTTGTGAGCCAGACGGATTAAGTTGGTAGCTAGGGAGCAGAGTTTGGAACGGGGACCGAAAACAATAGCTTCAGTCTTCCCAATGTTTAATTGGAGGAAATTTTTGCTCATTTGTTACTGGATGTCTGATAATTTAGCAACATTGGAGAAGTTGAATGAAGTGGTGATGAGTTAGATCTGCGTACATGTGAAAGCTCATGCTGCTTTTGGATTGTGTCGCCGAGGAGTAGCATGTAGATGAGAAATAGGAGGGAGCCAAGGATAGATCCTTGGGGGCACCAGAGGTAACGATATGGGAGCAGGAAGAGATGCCATTGCAACTGATATTCCAGCTACCAATAGATAGATAAAAATGGCACCAGGCAAGAGCAGTCCCCCAAGATGGACAGCATTGTGGAGAGGTGTTGGAGGAGGATGGTGTGGTCAAAGGCTGCAGACAAGTCAAGGATGAGGAGGTATAGTTTATCTTTGCCACAGTCACAGAGGATGTCATTTGGGACTTTGATAAGAGCTGTTTTGGTACAGTGGCAGGGGCGGAAACCTGATCGGAGAAATTAAAACATGGAGTTCTGGGAAAGATGTGCATGGATTTGGGAGGTGACAACACATTCAAGGACTTAGGAGAGGAAAGGGAGGTTGGAGATGGGGTGGTAGTTTGCAAGGGCGGTGGGGTCAGGGCTTGGGTTTTTTGAGAAAGGAGTGATGACGGTAGATTTAAAGGAGAGAGGGACAACACCTGAAGAAAGAAAGCCATTAACAGTATCGGCTAAAATGGGGACCATGACAGGAGGTTGTATGGCCAGCAGTTCAGTTGAAATAGGGTTGAGAGAGCATGAGGTTAGTCTCATGGACAAGACGAGCTCGAAGTGGGCATGAGGGGGAGATAGGAGAAAAACTAGAGAAAGATGCGAGTTGAGGGCTGGGGCAGGGGGATCTTTTAGAGGAAGTTTGGCCCGGTGGGCTAGTGGAAGTGAAGGACATGGCAGAGGCAGCTGATTGGATGGTTTTGATCTTAATGACAAAGAAGTCCATCACCTCCTCACACTTATTGGAGGTGAGAATGGAGACAATGGGGAGAGGGGCTTAAGAAGGTGGTTTGCAGTAGAGAAAAGAAGCCAGGTGTTATTTTTGCATTCCAAGATTAAACTGGAATAGTGAGCAATTTTAGCCGAAGAGAGCAGGACCTGAATGTGCTTTATGTGGTCCAGCCAGATCTGATGGTGGATGGCTAAATCAGTTGTACGTTCTACCCTTTCAAGTCTACATCCCTTGGACTTAAGTGAGCGGAGAGGAAGGCCATAGCAGGTGGAATGGCCAGGGTGAGAGAGAGTAATGGTTTTATTGGTGACTAGCGCATCAAAGGTGGAGGTGAGGGTGCAATTGAGTAAATCAGTAGCTACAGAAATGTTGTGAACAGAGGGCTAAAGGGCAGTTGGGTTGGGACATAGATTTTTCCAGGAGCAGATACAGAAGGAGTAGGGTTGGGGTGTGGAAGATAGTTGTGGGTGGAGAGTGATATAAGGAAGTGATCAGAGATTGTCTTATCTGTGATTGGTAATGAATGAAACTAGCAAGACCTCTTGAGATGGCAAGGTCATGGGGTGGCTGTGAATATGTGTCAGGGAGTTTACATGGAGGGGAGAGATTTAGAGAGGATACGAGGGCAGTGAACTCAGAGGAGAGAGAGCATGATGAGTTGAGATGAAGGTTGAAATCACCAAGGATGAGAAGTTGTTTGGTGCAGAGGCTGAGGGAGGAAAGCAGTGAAGATGTCTTGTAATGAGCCAATGCTGAGTGCCTCGATGAGTCTTTGGGAGGATGCCAAGAGAGGCACAGAGGGAAGTTGTAGGCTTATCTAAGAGGGAGTCGAGCCTGGGACAGCAGCAAGAGAGCAGGAAGGTCAAGGAGTTGGGGTAGGGAATTAAGGGCATAGTACCTGAGAAGGAAGAAGTGAAAGATGGCATGACGATAGAAAAGAGGGTTGCAGGAGGTGTAAAGAAAAAAGTTTTTAAAAGATTTTTTTTTTAACAGAGGAATATTTTGAATTTGGCATGTCTGATGCCCCAATTCAAAATAGCTGTTCTAAATCATTGGAATTAAATCTGAATCTACATTCATGATACACAGTTGGTGTTGTGTGTTTCAGAACCTACAAATATCAGTATATGGTTAAATTTTTGCGCATCTGAATTGTATTCTGTTCATATTTTCTTTCAGTAATTAATGTGTTTTTAAAAGGAACACTGTTGCCAGAATGGCTGACTTGATAATGGAAGTGGTGAAGCTTTTGCTATCTGATATCAGCTCATGCTAAATTAAAATTTTCTTTGTGTTTTACATCTCTAGTGGCATTAAGTAATTTAACCTCCCAATTTTATTTTCTACACAGTATCAAGCATTGGACCAATGAGCTCCAGTATTGGTTCTTTCATGGAATGGATCTATCTGATGATTCATCCTCACTGATCTAGCACTGTTTGAAAGACTGACAGAGGGCTGATTAGATTCATGCCAAACTCAGTGCACATTTATTATCATAGCTTACATTATTACTATTCAGACCAGTAGCAGCTGAGATCATTGCTGTGCTTTTGGGAATTTATGTTCTAACCCATTTTAATGTTTTTTCCTATAGTAATCTGAAATACTAGTTATTAGTTTTTCAACCTTGCCATAGCAACCAACATTACACTCCTTTTGCATTTATTGATCAGCTTTGAATAAAGTAGGTGAAGAGCTGCAGACTAGTATTTAAACTGTCAATAGCGATGATATTAAGTGATTGATTGCAAGAGTGACCTGTCCAGCAGGACACAGTTTGGTCATAAGCCAGAGGGGTACAAATCTCAGTATGAAAGAACAGTTTAAGCTACCAGATTCCACAAATGTGTTGCCCTAATGTGTGGGGTGTATTTATTTAGCTGACAAGTTACCAGATGGGCCTGCCTTACATACAAAAGAAGAAAAAATGGAAGATCTTTCTCTATCATTTCGTTTTGGATGTGTGTTTGTCTTTTGTTACTTGGTGAATGCTAAATCAAATGAGCATCTGATGAGAGCAGCATGGTTTTGTTTTGATTTTCATGGGCTACTGTCACTAACTCATTTCATTCTATTGTGCTTTAGAAAAGAACATCTTGTGGCACAGAAGTGGGGGTTGGAAAGTAGTTTTAGACAGATTTATTAGTTTCTATCCCTGCTCTGTGCATGTGTTTTCTTTCTGTCTGTCTCTCTGTTTCTTACTCTTTGTGTTTGTTGGTCACATGCACACATATGCGAGCATACACATTTAAAATTATGAAAGGTTTGGACCAACAGAATCCAAGCAAGCTTTTCTACTGTGTACAGCATTTAAGCATAGGGGGCTATATTTACAAATTAAGGCCGAAGTAGAAAATGCAGCAGGAAATTATTTTACTAAAATAGTAATAAGTATATGGAACAGAATATGGGTACCGTTGGTGGAACAAGAAGCCTTAATAAGTTTCAAGGAGGAATTGGACAGCTCCTTGTCAACAAATGGAGTTCCAGGTTATTGGAAATGTACCATGGGGATACAGTGGATAGGTGGACTAGAGAGGCCAAATGTATTCTTTGGTCTGAAACTATTACTATGCTAACTTTATAAAGTGTTTTAATTTACATCAATTAATATGGATAATTTTGCTTACCAATAAACTGGGAAGAACCATAGAACAGTACAGCACAGAAGGAGACAATTCAGTCCATTTAAGACTACACCAACTTTTCAAAGAACAATCCACTTAGTTCTACTTCCCCACTCTTCCCCCATCCCTGCAATTTTTTCTCCTTCAAATATTTATCTAATTCCCTTTTGAAGGCTGCTATTGAATCTGTATCCACCACCCTATCAGGCAGTACATTTCAAATCCTAACCAGTCATTGTGTAAAAATCTTTCTGCATGCCGCCTCTAGTTCTTTTGCCAATCACCTTAAATTTGTGTCCTCTGGTTATCCGCCCTTCAGCCATTAGAAATATTTTCTCTATTTTTACTCCAGTTAAACCCGTAATGATTTTAAATGCCTCAATTGACTCTTCTGTTAGCCTTCTCTGCTCTAGGGAGTACAACTCCAGATTCTCCAGTCTATCCACATTACTATAATGTTTCAAACCTGGAACCATTCTGGTAATTCCCTTCGGTACTCTCTCTAAAGCCTTCAAGTCATTCATGATGTGGTGCCCAAAATTGAACACAATACTCCAGCTGGGGCCAAACTAATGTTTTATGCGGGTTTAGCATAACTTCTTGGCTTTTGTTATCTATGCCATTATTTATTAAGCCCAGGATCCCACATGCATTATTAGCTGCTTTGTTAACCTGTCCAGCCATCTTCAAACATTTGTGCACAAGTACCCCCAGGTCTCTCTCTTCTTGCACCCCCTTTAAAATTGTACCATTTAACATGAATTATCTTTCCTCATTCTTCTGAGCAAAGTGTATCAATTCATACATTTAGGTGTTGAATTTCATCTGCCAGGTGTCCACCCATTCCACCAGCCTGTCTAGAAGTCATACTTTTTTACTCACTTTTTTCTACACTTCCAAGTTTCACATCATAGAATTACATTACAGAAGGAAGCCATTCAGTCCATTGAGTCTGAGCCAGCTCTTACGAAGAAAATCCAGTTAGTCCAACTCCCCCGTTCTTTCCCCGATCCCTGGAATTTCTTTCCCCTTCAAACATTTATCCAATTCCCTTTTGAAGGCTACGTATTTAATCCACCACTCTATCAGGCAGTGCATTCCGAATCCTAATCATCATCACATTCTGAAACTGTGCTCTGTAACCCCCAGGTCCAAGCCATTACTGTATATCAAAAACAGAAGTTGTCCTAATATTAAACCCATTTTATACTTCCCTTAAAAAAAAAAGCCATTCACATCAACTGTTTTCTGTCCCTTAGCCAATTTAGTATCCATGCTGCTCCTGCCCCTTTTATGTCATGGGCTTCAGTTTTGCCACCAAGCCTAAATTGCACTGCCCTCCTCCACCAAAAAATCAATCAAGTCAGTCAAACATATTTTACCCTTAACAAATCAGTGCTGGCTCTCCTTTATTAGTCCATGCTTGTCAAGTGGCTGTTAATTTTCTCCCAGATGATTGTTTCTAATCTGCTTTGGTAAGCACCGATGCAAAGTACACATTTAGGCCAGGATATTATCTGGGTAATGGGGGTCTTGACCTCCGGCTAAAGCGCTGGCAAGAGTCCTGCGTCGCCTTCTCTGGGGAAGGCCCGCCAAATCAAGTGCCAATCAAGCACTTAAGTAGACCGCTGCTGTGTTGGACTCACTGGAGGCGCTGCAGCCAGGCCACAGATATGTCAAGGTGGGAGGGGTTTCATGGGGTGGGGGTCACGGGGAAGGGGGGCAGTAGGGGGGATGGCAGCAAGGGTAAGGGGGTGGCTCTCAGTGACCCCCCTTCTCCCCCCCCACCCTTGATGTCGGGTCTCTCATTCAGGCACTAAGTGCCTTTTAACAAGGGTCCGTCCCCCCCCCGCCCCGTGCCATCAAGCAACCCACAGAGTTTTGCTTGGCGTGCTCCTGTGCAGCAGCAGGCCTACCCGCCGCTGGGCTAATTCCGGCGGCAGTGGGATGAGGTCCTTAATTGGGCATTAATTGATCACATAAGGGCCTCAATTGGCGGCAGGGCGGGAAGGCCATTCATAGGCCTTCCCGCCCTGAACTTATTTTGGGTGGAAGTGGGAAGGTGGTGGGTCCCCCCCACCCCGGCAGCCATCATCCCACCCAAATATATGCTCTCCCCGCCTTCATAGTCGCCACTGGGGACAGCATAAAACTCCCCCCTTAGTACTTTTGACTTCACCAATAAATGTCCATTTTGGTCCCGAATTGGCCCCACCACTTCTCTGACAACTCTTTTACTCTTAATATGCCTACAGAAGACCTTTGGATTCCCTTCTATGTCAGTTGCCAAAATAATCTCATACTGTCTGTTTGCTGTCTTATTTCCTTATTCACTTCCCCTCTTACTTTTTGTATTCAGCTTGATTCTCCCTTTTATTATTAAGCTGATATCTGGCATATGGCCCCTTTTTCTGCTTCATCCTACTCTGTAATTCCCGCATCATCCAGGAAGCTCTAGTTAGGTTGTCCTTCCTTTTTCCACTTGAGGGAATGTACCTCAATTGACCCCAAACCATCTCCTCTTTAAAGGCTTCCCATTGCTCCATTACATTTGTTCCTGCCAGTCTTTGGCTCCAGTTTACCTGAGCCAGATCCCTCCTCAATTCCCTGAAATTATCCCTCCTCCAGTTAAGTATTTTTATTCTAGATTTCTCCTTGGTGTTCTCCATAACTAATCTAAACCTTACTGTACTATGATCACTATGCCCAAGATGCTGTCCAATTGTAACATGCTCCAGTTGGCCCAATTCATTCCCCAGGACTAGATGCAGCATTGCCTCCTTCCTCATTGGGTAGGAAATGTAGTAATCAAGAAAATCGTCCAGAATACACTTCAGAAATTCCTCCCCTTCTCTGCTCTAACACGATCACTGGCCCATTCAATATTGGGGTAGTTAAAGTCTCCCATTATCACTACACTATAGTTTTTGTACCTGTCAGTAATTTCTTAGCAAATCTGCTCCTGAGAACATAAGAAACAGGAGCAGTAGGCCATACAGCCATGAAGCCTTTTCTACCATTCAGTAAGATCATGGCTGCACCTCTATATCAACCTCACTTTCCCACCCTTTCCCCATATCCCTTGATGTCCAAAAATCCATCGATCACTGTTTTGAATATTCATCAACTGAGCATCCACAGCCCTCTGGGATAGGAAATTCCAAAGATTCACAACCTTCTGAGTGAAGAAACTTGGCATCTCATTCCTAAATGGCCGACCCCTTATCTTGAGACAATGACCCATAGTTCTAGACTTTCCAGCCAGGGGAAACAGCCTCTCAGTATCCACCCTGTCATGCCCTCTCTGAATTTTAAACTTTTCAATGAGATCACTTTCTTCTAAACGCCAGAGAATTTAGGCCTATTCTACTCAATCTTATCACAGAAAAGCTCTGCCACCCTGGGAATCACTCTAGTGAACTTTTGTTTCACCCCCTCTAAGGCAAGTATATCCTTCTTTAGATAAAAAGACCAGAACTGTACACAGAACTCCAGGTGTGGTCTCACCAAAGCCCTATATAATTGCAGCAAGGCTTCCTTGCTCCTATACTAGCAATGAAGGCTAACGTTCCATTTGCGTTCCTAATTGCTTGTTGTACCTTCATGTTGACTTTGTGAGTCATGTACAAGGACCCCCAAATCCTTCCGAATACCAACATTTACTAGTCTCTCATCTTTTAAAAAATATTCTGCTTTTCTATTTTTCCTACCAAAGTGGGTAATTACACACTTCCCCACATTATACACCATCTGTTGCCTTCTTACCAAATCAATTAACTGGTCTATATCCTTTTGCAGTCTCTTCACGTCCCATCTAGCTTTGTATCATCGCTAAACTTGATATATTACACCGGGTTCCCTCATCTAAGTCTTTTATGTAGCTTGTAAATCACTGATGTCCAAGCACTGATCCTTGCAGCACCAATGTATACCCTGCCATCCCAAAAATGACCCTTTTACTCCTACCCTCTCTTTTCTGTGTCTTAGCCAATCTTCAATCCATGCTAATATATTAACCCCAATCCTACGAGCCCTACTCTTAAGTGCCACCTCATCGAATGCCTTTTGAAAATCCAAATATACTACATCCACTGGTTCCCCTTTATCTACCCTTTTAGTTGAACCTCAATAAACTCGAATAGATTTGTCAAACACCATCTCCATTTCATCAAATTGTGTTGACTCTGCCTAATTGTATTGTGATTTTCCAAGTCCCCTGTTATCATGTCCTTAATAATAGATTTTAGCATTTTTACTACTACTGATGTCAGCCTAACTGGCCTATAGTTCCCTGATTTTTCTCTCCCTCCTTTCTTGAACAGTGAGATTACATTTGCTACCTCCTTCTCACAATTTAGTGGCCTTTAAAATATACCATGTAGCATCTTTCTTTGGCCTGTTTATCTCGAGAGACAATGGGTAAGTGCCTGGAGGTGGTCAGTGGTGTGTGGAGCAGCGCCTGGAGTGGCTATAAAGGCCAATTCTAGAGTGACAGGCTCTTCCACAGGTACTGCAGAAAAATTTGTTTGTCGGGGCTGTTACACAGCTGGCTCTCCCTTGCGATTCTGTCTTTTTTCCTGCCAACTGCTAAGTCTCTTCGACTCGCCACACTTTAGCCCCGCCTAAATGGCTGCCCGCCAGCTCTGGCGAACACTGGTAACTGACTCCCACGAGTTGTGATCAATGTCACAAGACTTCATGTCGCGTTTGCAGACGTCTTTAAAGCGGAGACATGGACGGCCGGGGGTCTGATACCGGTGGTGAGCTCGCTGTACAATGTGTCTTTGGGGATCCTGCCATCTTTCATGCAGCTCACATGGCCAAGCCATCTCAAGCACTACTGGCTCAGTAGGGTGTATAAGCTGGGGATGTTGGCCACCTCGAAGACTTCTGTGTTGGAGATACGGTCCTGCCACCTGATGCCAAGTATTCTCCGGAGGCAGCGAAGATGGAATGAATTGAGACGTCGCTCTTGGCTGGCATACATTGTCCAGGCCTTGCTGCCATAGAGCAAGGTACTGAGGACACAGGCTTGATACACTCGGACTTTTGTGTTCCGTGTCAGTGCGCCATTTTCCCACACTCTCTTGGCCAGTCTGGACATAGCAGTGGAAGCCTTTCCCATGCGCTTGTTGATTTCTGCATCGAGAGACAGGTTACTGGTGATAGTTGAGCCTAGGTAGGTCAACTCTTGAACCACTTCCAGAGCGTGGTCGCCGATATTGATGGATGGAGCATTTCTGACGTCCTGTCCCATGATGTTAGTTTTCTTGAGGCTGATGGTTAGGCCAAATTCATTGCAGGCAGTCGCAAACCTGTCGATGAGACTCTGCAGACACTCTTCAGTGTGAGATGTTAAAGCAGCATCGTCAGCAAAGAGGAGTTCCCTGATGAGGACTTTCCGTACTTTTGACTTCGCTCTTAGACGGGCAAGGTAGAACAACCTGCCCCCTGATCTTGTGTGGAGGAAAATTCCTTCTTCAGAAGACTTGAACGCATGTGAGAGCAGCAGGGAGAAGAAAATCCCAAACAGTGTGGGTGCGAGAACACAGCCCTGTTTCACGCCGCTCAGGATAGGAAAGGGGTCTGATGAGGTGCCGCTATGTTGAATTGTGCCTTTCATATTGTCATGGAATGAAGTGATGATACTTAGTAGACATCCAATCTTATCTAGTAGTCTGAAGAGACCACGTCTGCTGACGAGGTCAAAGGCTTTGGTGAGATCAATGAAAGCAACGTAGAGGGGCATCTGTTGTTCGTGGCATTTCTCCTGTATCTGACGAAGGGAGAACAGCATGTCAATGGTCGATCTCTCTGCACGAAAGCCACATTGTGCCTCAGGGTAGACGCCCTCGGCCAGCTTCTGGAGCCTGTTTAAAGCGACTCGAGCAAAGACTTTCCCCACTATGCTGAGCAGGGAGATTGTTGCAGTAGTTGTTGCAGTCACCGCGGTCACCTTTGTTTTCATAGAGGGTGATGATATTGGCATCGCGCATGTTCTGAGGTACTGCTCCCTCGTCCCAGCACAGGCAAAGCAGTTCATGCAGTGCTGAGAGTATAGCAGGCTTGGCACTCTTGATTATTTCAGGGGTAATGCTGTCCTTCCCAGGGGCTTTTCCGCTGGCTAGAGAATCAATGGTATCACTGAGTTCCGATTTTGTTGGCTGTACGTCCAGCTCATCCATGACTGGTGGAGGCTGGGCTGCATTGAGGGCAGTCTCAGTGACAACATTCCCCCTGGAGTACAGTTCTAGGTAGTGCTCAACCCAGCGGTCCATTTGCTTGCGTTGGTCAGTGATTATGTCCCCTGATTTAGATTTGAGGGGGGCGATCTACTTGATGGTTGGCCCAAAAGCTCTCTTAATGCCATCATACGTTCCTCTGATGTTTCCGATGTCTGAGGCCAGCTGAATATGACTGCACAGGTGTTGCCAGTAGTCATTTGCGCAGCGCCTGGCTGTTCTTTGTGCAGTGCTTCTGGCTGCTTTAAGTGCTGCGGATGTTAAATCGCTGGAGGCTTTCTTGTAGTACAACAGTGCAATGCGCTTAGCGGCTATGACAGGTTCCAGCTCTTCAATATGAGATTGAAACCAGTCTGCATTCCTCTTTGCATGTTTGCCGTAGGTGGTCAAAGCTGACTCATAGATGGCGTCTCTGATTTGGGCCCACTTGGTCTCAGCATCCCCTGTGGGAGTGTTTTGAAGGGCTGTTACGAGTGAATTTAGAAATTTTTGTAACAGCTGTGGGTGAGAAATTCTGCTCGTGTTGATGCGCGGGTGGCCCTTCTGCTTGGAATGATGCAGCTTCTTTGGTCTGAGTCTAACCTTGCTGCACACCAGGGAGTGGTCGGTGTCGCAGTCCGCACTGTGGAAGCTGCATGTGATTTGAACACTGTTTAAGGAGGCTCGCCTTGTGATGATGAGGTCTAGCTGCTGCCAACGGCGCGATCTTGGGTGCCTCCATGAAACCTGGTGACAGGGTTTAGTGTGAAAGAATGAGTTGGTGATGCAGAGGTTATGATCGGTACACAACTCAAGGAGTCTCTGTCCATTCTCATTCATCCTTCCAATGCCATAGCACCCAAGGCAGGAGGGCCATGAGTCATGGTCGGCCCCAACCCTGGCGTTGAAGTCCCCCAGCAGGAACAGGTGTTCGGTGTTGGGGATGCTACTAATGATATTATGGAGTTCCTCGTAGAACTGGTCTTTAGCTTCAGGTGGGGAGCAGAGTGTTGGAGCATAGATGCTGAGTAGGTGTACTGGACCAGAGGTGGTGAGCAGTCGGATGGACAGTATGCGTTCTGAGCCATTTGAGGGAGGCTCTATCATGCTGAGCAAGGAGTTTCTGATGGCGAAGCCCACTCCATGCTGTCTTGGTTCTTCAGGATCCCTACCCTGCCAGAAGAAGGTGTAGTCTTGCTCTGCTGGAGATCCACTCACGGGGAGACGTGTCTCCTGAAGTGCTGCAATGTCTACATTGAGTCTACTGAGCTCGTTGTTAATGATGGCGGTCTTCCGAGAATCGTTGATTTGTGTAAGGTCTTCCAACAGGCCAGGACACATAGTTCTGACGTTCCAGCTTGCAAAGCGAAGGGCTGGTACCTTTCCTTTTTTCATGTTTGGTGCGGTGTTGCAGTCCACTTTTCGGGCAATGACCCTGAGCTCCAAGCACCCATTGAAGTAGGTGGACTGTGGCGGGACAGAACCTTATTGACCGGGGGCTGCCCGGTTTGAGGCAGGCGGTAGCTGTCCAGTGAGGTGCGATGACCTCTCCCACCGACAAAGGCAACCCGTGGCGTCCAATCTCTACGCCAGTTGAGCTGGACTTATAACCCGTAACTGCTGCCTTCCGTGTTGTTTCAGTTGCTCTGAGGCGACTATGAAGTGACCTCTCCATGGCGCATGCCTGGGCGAATGTATGGAGGTTGAGAGTTGCCCAAGCGTCAAAACCCCCCTCTCGGCCTTTCTGGTGGGGTCCAAAGGAGTGCAGAGCACGACGTTTGTACCGGTATGGCTGCAGGAACTGCCGGAAACATGCCAAGGGTGACACATGACCGCCTACGGGGTTCCGCTCCGGATTTTCTGTTAGGGTTCACTCCCTTAGCCTTGGTCTTTCCCGAGATGCCCACAAGGCAGTGGGGTTGTTAGGGCCCCTACACAGGTGTAGGAGGATGCCGGTGGGAGGAGGGGGTGCGAGGGGGAAAGGGGGTGCGAGGGGGAGCTGGGAAGGGAGCTGTAAGGGGGTAGGGGGGTGCAGGGGGAAAATGGTGCGGGGGCAGGGTGGCTGGGAAGGGGTTGTGAGGGGGAAGGGGGTGCGGGGGGGGTGTGAGCTGAGAGAGTGGAGCTGGGAAGGGGGGGGGAAAGGGGGTGCAGGTAATAAGCCGTTTCCTCAGTTCCCACCATCGATGCCTGGAAAGCTCATCCGCGTCCTTCGGGAGGTGAGCGACATCCTCGGGCGCCGGTACTAGCACTAGCATTGCCGACATTGCGCTGCAAATGCTCTCCGAGCCATCTCCCGCGGGCGCTTTGAAGTTGCAGCCGAGAAGCCGTTCGTGGCTTTTTGCGTGTTCGGGGCACCTTTACGCAAGGCTTCCCCTCTGTGGTAGACTTACCGCACGCCGTGGCCGCAGACACTCTGGATGGTGTAGACAGCGGATTGGAGATCAAAGTATCACCAGCTGTACTTTGCAATTTCGTCCGGATTACGTTCAATTTCATTGAGAAAACAAAGAGCAGGTATGGCTGGGGGAGGGCAGTGGGCCTAGGTAACATAAACTAGCTGTTAGCTTGTAGTTAGGGCTAAAATGAACTGATTAAAGAGCCAGGGGAGTTTAAACAGTTTAAGAGGGTAGATTGGGGGAGAAAACACTAAGAATGGGAGCAGGTGGCCATGGATAGGGTTGAACAGCAAGGGAGCTTCCTAGGGAGCTTACAGCCCAGGAGCCATGTAGCATAGCAGCTCCTTTATTGGTTCTTAACTCCAACCAAATAGATTCCGTCTTTAATCCCTGACGGACATTCACTCTTCCCAGCACTATAATATTTTTCTTAATCAAAACTACTACCTCCTTTCTTTCCCCTCCCCTATCTTTCCTGATACCTTGTACCAGGAATATTAAGAATTCAGTCCTTTTTGAGCAAAGTCTGAGTTATCACTAATAAATCATATCTCCATGTGGCTATTTGTACCTGCTGCTCACCAGCCTTATGAACCACACTTTGTGCATTTACACATATGCACTGTAAACCTGACTGAAACTTCTTGGTATTTTCTGTGATCCCTCCTCATTCTGCACTATTTCTAACTCTTGGCTGTCTCTCCCAGTCCTCTGTGCACATTGTTTCTAATTTTTAATACTACATCTAAGGCGCCCGGCCCCTTGTCTATTAGTTTAATCTCTCCCACCACAGCACTAGTTAACTTTCCCACATGGATATTGGTCCCAGCTCTGTTCAGGTGAAACCCATCCAGCTTTATCAGGTCCCTCCTGCCACAAAACTGGTGCCAGGAATCTGAAGCCCTCCCTCCTGCACTGTGTCTCTAGCCTCATATTAACCTGCCATATCCTGCTATTTCTACACTCATTGACGACCTACACTTTGCTGTATTGCTCTGTGCAGTCCTTTGGCTCACGGTGCTAGGCTCAGGAGTTTGGACATACTTAACATATTCCATTTCTTTACTGTTTGGTAAAATATTGTAGCAGATTAAATACTGTGGCTACAAGTGCAGGTCAGAGGCTGGGAATTCTGCGGAAAGTAATTAGGCTGCTGCCTCCCCAAAGCCTGTCAACCATCTACAAGGCACAAGTCTTGTGTGCTGGGATTCTCTCCACTTGCCTGGATGAGTGCAGCTCCAACATCACTCAAGAAGCTCGACACCATCCAAGACGAAGCAGCCTGCTTGATCAGCACCCCATCTGCCACCTTAAACATACACTCCCTCCACCACCAGCACACTGTGGCATCGACAGGATGCACTACAGCAATTCACCAAGAGTCCTCTGACAGCACCTTCCAAACCCACAAGCTCTACCACCTAGAGGAATATGGGCAGCAGACGCATGTAAACACCACCACATGCACGTTCCCCTTCAAGTCACACATTATCTTGACTTGGGAAATATAACACAGTTCCTTCACTGTCACTTGGTCAAAACCCTCGAACACCCTCCCGAACCGCACTGTGGATGTACCTACACCAAATGGACTGCAGCAGTTCAAGAAGGTGGCTCGCCATCACATTCTCGAGGGCAATTAGGAATGGGCAATAACTGCTGACCTTGCCGGCAATGCTCACATCCCAAAAAACGAATTTAAAGACCTCTAGGACTACCAAGCAACCTAGATAATTCCAAGTATTGGTATGAACGAGGCTGGAGGAGTGCACTGTCTTTTCTAGTTCCACTTTTCCACAGCTCACAACATATATTTAAATGTTTACCCAGTTACAGATATGGTCAATCATATACTCTACTCTTTATGCCAGGAAAGAATATACCAACCAGGTTTCTTTATTGAACAAAAAAAATTATCAATTTATTATAAAACAAGACTTATCCCGTAAAGAAGCAAAGCATCAACATACAGATTGAAATATGAAAATTCCCTTTGTAAATAACCACCCCCACCCATACACACACACAGGTTAACTGAAAAATAGAGATTTTCTCTGCAGAGCTCTATTACAAAAAAATACTTTGACCAAATACTTGTTATTTCTTGAAGAAAAAAGGGAAGATATGGAAAGATGCCATTTGTCCCTTTTGGTCTGACATCTGGGTATACGGAGATGGATCACAGGGATCTTTTCTGGAGCAGTTTGTTCTGAAGATGTCAAGAGGTAGTCTGGTAGGCTTTCCAGGGGTTTCAGTTATGCCACTCTGGATTTGCAGGTTTTTCAACGAGGTGGAGAAAGAGGAGCTGACATACTGGATTTCTCTGGGTCTCCTGGAGAGGTGCAGGAAAGGTGAGCTGGGTGTTTCTCCCTTGGCAGGTTGATCTCCAACTGCCTCCAAACTGAACCAAAATAATATCTCCAAAGTGAAAATAACTCCTGACGCTCATAAATCGACATGTTGCTTCTCTGTAAACATCCCCTTCAAGTCACCAAGGTTTCTGTTGTTTATTGAGATTAAGGCATGTGATAGCCAGTAAAGGTTTGTTTTCAAACAAGACCTCGCAGTGACCCTTGTAAAAAAAAAAAAAATCCATGGTTTCAGTTTTCTCAAATAAACCAATGCCCATAACTCTTAACACAAAAATTCTCCAAAAAAAAAGGACTTTCATAACAACTCCATTCTTGGAGGAATGAAACATAATTTTAAAATGTGTAAAAAGAAAAGTGTAGAAAGAAAACAGAAGATGAAAAATATTAAAACACATTTACATACTCATTCTCATCCACTCTGTACTTAATACAGTTCTGTTTTATACCATCTTTGCATTCATGACTCAAAGTAAAGTTAAATCCTAGTGAAAGCATCTGTAATTACATTTGTTGCCCCACAATGTGGATAATCTTTAAGTGATAAGGTGGTGGTGTACTGGGATTGTCACTGGACTAGTAACCCAGAGTCCCAGGTATTGCTCTGGGGACATGGGTTCGAATCCCACCACAGCAGAAGGTGGAATTTGAATTCAATTAATAAATCTGGAATTTAAAGCTAGTCTAATGATGGCCATGAAACCATTGTCGATTTTGTAAAAACCCATCTGCTTCACGAATGTCCTTTAGGGAAGGAAATCTGCTGTCCTTACCTGGTCTGGCCTACATGTGACTCCAGATCCACAGCAATGTGGTTGACTCTTACATGCCCTCGAAATGGCCTAGCAAGCCATTCAGTTCAAGGGCAATTAGGGATGGGCAATAAATGCTGGCCTGGCCTGTGACGCCCACATTCCATGAAAGAATTAAAAAAAAATAAGGTTGCAATAGAAAACTCCAGTGCAAATAGTATGGCATTTTGGTTTTTGAATTTTTCCACAAAGATTATGATCAGTGTATGCCAGTGTCTCTCTGTAGCCGTGGCAGATATATACTTCAAAATGCTTAAGACCTAGTAATAAGCCCACGGTTTCTTTTTCTGCTGTTGAGTATTTCTTATGTTGTCGATTTAGCTTTTTGGAAAAGTATCCCACTGGCCTTTCTATGCCCGGTTCTTCGTCTTGTAACAGGACTGCACCGAACCCCAGGTCACTAGCATCAATTGCTACCTTGAAGGACTTAGTGAAATTTGAAGCAGCCAACACTGGTTCATCAATCAAAATGGCTTTTAGCCTCTCAAAGATGTTTGGCACTCCCCTGACCAGACTACCATGGGTTTCTTTCTTTGAAGCAAATCCGTCAATGGAACAGCTTTGGTACTACAATTTGGTGCAAACTTGCGGTAGAAACCACACATCCCCAAAAACCTCATGATTTCTCATTTAGTCTTAGGGGTAGGGAACTCCACCAATGCTTGTACTTTTGCTGTTCTTGGCAACACTTCTCCTTTTCCTACTATACGCCCTAGGTAGGTTACCCTCACTTCTGCAAATTCACTTTTGGCAAGGTTTATCACTAAAGCCAACTGTAATTTTCTAAATGGAGCTTCTAGTTGTTCCAGGTGGTCCTTCCAAGTGTCACTGTATACAAGCGCATCATCAAGATAAACCACACAGTTAGGAACACTGACTACCACTTGGTTCACTGGTCTCTGAAAAGTGACTGGGGCATTTTTTGGCTCAAATGGCATCACTCACATTGGATAAGACCGTGCGGTGTGACAAAGGCCAATATTTCTTTTGTTCAGGATGTTAAAGGAACCTGCCAATATCCCCTTTACAAATCTATTTTTGTAAGAAACGTGGCACGATACCACTCTGTCAAAACAGTCTTCCAAGCTAGGAATTTGGTAGCAGTCTGTCTTTGTTACTGCATTAACTTTTCTGTAGTCTATGCCGACTCTAGTTGAACAATCAGGTTTAGGCAGTAACACTACTGGAGAACTCCAGCTGCTTTGACTGGGTTCAATTAGGTGGTTTGCCAACGTGTATTGGATTTCTGCTTTCATCTGGGCCTATTTCTCTGGACTTAAGCAATAAGGATGCTGTTTTATAGGAAAGGATTCCCCTACATCCACGTCATGTATGGCTAAGGCTGTAAATCCTGGTTTGTCCCTATAGACTCTTAAATGCTGAATAGCCTTGTCTTCACGTTGTTCTGCATTTAAGTATGAAAACATAGTGTCCAATCTCCCTAACAATTCAGTATTAGCTAACTGGATAGTAAGAGGTTCAATTTGAGAATTGTCCAGGCCTCCTTCTGCCTCATCCTCATTATCCCTTTCATCCTTCACTGTCCCTACTACCAGACATATCTGTGCTTGCTTATCCTCCTCCCGGCGATGATATTGTTTCAACATATTGATATGACACAGCCAATTCTTTTTCCGGCCTTCTCGGGTCTCAAATAAATAATTTACTTTTACCAATTCTTTTGACCACTTTATATGGACCACTGAAACGTTCACCCTGTAAAGGCAGTAATACTGGCACCGCATCCCCTGTTTGAAATGTCCGGGTCTTGGCATGCTGCTCTGCCCATTTCTTCATGGTTGTTTGGGAAGCTTTCAGGTGTTTCTGAGCCTCTTTGCAGGCTCTCGTGAGCTGCTCCAGGAACACAGATACATAATCTAACACAGAAGTTTCGTCCCTCTGTTCTAAAAACTTTTCTTTGATTCATTTTAGAGGACCTCTTGTATCATGTCCATCTTCTTCTTTGGCCACCTTATCGCGAGAGACAATGGGTAAGCGCCTGGAGGTGGTCAGTGGTGTGTGGAGCAGCACCTGGAGTGGCTATAAAGTCCAATTCTAGAGTGACAGGCTCTTCCACAGGTGCTGCAGAAAAACTTGTTTGTCGGGGCTGTTACACAGTTGGCTCTCCCCTTGCGCTTCTGTCTTTTTTCCTGCCAACTGCTAAGTCTCTTCGACTCGCCACACTTTAGCCCCGCCTTTATGGCGGCCCGCCAGCTCTGGTGAACGCTGGCAGCTGACTCCCACGACTTGTGATCAATGTCACAGGACTTCATGTTGCGTTTGCAAACGTCTTTAAAGCGGAGACATGGACGGCCGGTGGGTCTGATACCAGTGGCGAGCTCGATGTACAATGTGTCCATAAACTGATTCAAAAGGACTAAAAGCGGTAGACTCATTAGGTGAATCCCTCGTGGCACACAAAAGAAGTTCTAGCCCTTTATCCCACTCATAGAGGTATTCATGGCAGTATGCCCTGATCGTTGTTTTGAGGGTCTGATGGTACTGTTCTCATGCCCCTTGTTTCTGTGGGTGGTTTGCTGAGTACTTTAACTGTGTTATACCCACATTATCCACAACTTCCTGAAAAATTTTAGACGTAAAATTGGAACCTTGATCTGACTGAATCTCAATCGGTAATCCATATCTAGTGAAGATCTGGGTTAACCTTTCTACCACTACCTTGGCAGAAATTGTTCTCAAGGGAATAGCCTCTGGGAACCAAGTAGCTATATCCATGATAGTGAGTACGAATCGGTGTCACGCTTTTGTTTTCAGTAAAGATCCTACACAGTCTACCAACACCCTACTAAATGCTTCTCCTAAAACTGGTATGTGAATTAGAGGTGGTTTATGGCAGGATGCGGTTTTCCCACAATCTGGCACGTATGGCATGTTTTACAAAACTGCACCACGTCCTTGGTAGGACCTAGCCAGTAAAAATGTCGACCCATAGGTGATTGGGTCTTCCAGATCCCCACATATCCCGCCATAGGAATTTCATAGGCTATCCTTAATATTTCCCGGCGAAACTTGGGCGGTGCCACTATCTGGTGAACAACCATTCATTCTTTGTCCGCAGGTCTATGAGGAGGTCTCCGCTTACTCATCAGAATCCCATTTTTAATATCGTAGTCTTCTGGAACTCCCTTTGCCTCACTTCCGTTAAAGCCGATAGTGCCACTTTATTTAACTCTGGATCAGCTTGCTGAGCCTTGATCAGAGAAGACTTACTGAGTATTTCCTTTGGATTATCCAAATCCCCAAAGAAAGTTTTAAATATTCGGCTGCCTGTCTGTGGAGTCAGTTTTACCTTCGACAGTGGAACTTGTTTAGCCATTGCTCAGCTCACTGCACATGAAGGAAAAATTCCTGGATCCTTTTCCTGCAACTGCTCTGTCTCCTTGACTTCACTCGGTCTTTCCGTAACTACTGGAGAAGCTACTACCTTCGCTCCGGCCAAATCATTCCCCAGGAGTAGGTCCACACCAACTACAGGCAAACTATGGACAACTCCTACAGTTAGCTTTCCAGACATTAGGTCACACTCTAGGTGCACCCAATACAAAGGTACGAGCGTGTACTCCACACTGATACCATTCACTAAAACCTTGGCATTCAATGCGTTCTCTGGTGGAAAAATTATGCCTTTCCCTAACAAAAGAATTTGGGTGGCTCTTATATTCCTAAGTATAACTATAGGTTTACCTGCCTCACTTGAGGGATAAGGAGTTAGTTTTCCTTTTGACAAGAATACCCTCTGACTCTCAGGTATCTTGTTCACGTCCCCCACATTCAGCAGTTTTTGTACTTGGCCCTACAGCTGCAATCAGAGCTACAGCTTAATCTGTCATACTTGCAGTGAGGGTACCTTTCTCTGCATTGGCCTTGTGTACCCCAATAAGTCCCATGGGCTTACCCTGTAACTTCCAGCATTTGCACAAAAGTGTCCCACCTTGTGACAATGGTAACACTTAGGCTTTTGGACCTCACTTTTACCCTCAGCATCTTCCTTTCTGGCCTGAGGAGGAGATCCTAGGGCATTCCCAGTTGTCCCTTCTTGTCCTCAGCTACTTGCCTTTCTTTCACCCTCCCACCTTCTATCCTTCTCGGGTTTGTGGGGCTAACGGACAAAGGGTTTGGGCTTGGAAATAAGCTCGTAATCATCAACCATTTCAGCTGCCTCTTTGGCTGTTGAAATCTTCTGGTTCTCTACATGGGCTCTTGTTAACGGAAGCAGTAAATTTTTTAATTTTGCCAGGAGAATTATTTCCCTAAGGGCCTCAACCTTTAATGCCCGCACCCAACGATCAAAATTAATTTGCTTTATTATCCTCTCAAATTCTATATGAGTCTGCCCAGGCCGTCTCCAGAGGTTCTGAAATTTCTGCGGTAACCTTCAGGGACTAACTCGAGAATAGCCTTTTCTGCCATTACATAATCTGCAGAAGCCTCCTCAGAATGCATAGCATAAACTTCATGAGCTCTGCCCATCAACCTGCTTTGCCTAAGCAGTGTCCAGCTTTCCTTCGGCCACTTCATCTGATTAGCTATCTGTTCAAAAGAAGTGAAAAATGCCTCTATGTCCCTTTCCTCAAACTTTGGCAGGGCTTGCACAAGTTTAAACAGCTCTCCACTGTGTCCTGGATTGGATTCAGATCTTTCCTCACCAAAATTTTCCCTGGAGTCAAGGCGACTCTTTTGTCTTGGTTCCAGCTTTCTTAATTCTAATTCCCTTCTTTTTCTTTCTCTTCCTCTTTGAAATGCTCTCTCATTTTCCCTTCCCTCTCTCAAGTTCAAGTTTCTTCATTGTCAATTCTCTTTCCTGTTTAAGCTCAAATTTTTTCATTGCCATTTCTCTTTTCTTTTTCCTTTTCAAGCTGCTTCATCTATAACTGAATTTTAGCTGACTCAACTGAACTACCATCTGGATTGCCTTTTTCTTCTTCCATTTGCAAATGCTGTGCTATTACTTCAATTATGTCTACTTTCTTAGCTCCTGGTTTTAATTCTAATCTCAATTTTGCTGCCATTGCTATTCGCCTAACCTTGGTTAAGTTTCTCAAATTACTCAGGGATAAGTCCTTCTTCCGCAGAAAGGTTGTAGCAACTGACAGACATTCCGGTAATGTAAACTTTACTCTAATGCACAAGAAACCTGGTTTTTCCTTTTCCTCTTTTCAATTATGATTACCCCACTTACAATTTCACATCATTGGCTTTGGGTTATCCTGCACAGAGCCTCCAATTATATGTTATGACCAAGGCGGAAGGTGTGCACTGTCTTTTCTAGTTCCAGTTCTCCACGGGTCACAACATATATTTAAATGTTTACCCAGTTACCAATACAGTCAATCATATACTCTACTCTTTGTCCCAGAATAAAATACACCAACTAGGTTTCTTTAATAAACAAAAAAAAAATCAGTTTATTATAAAACAAGGCTTATCCCATAAAGAAGCAAAGCAACAATTGAAATATAAAAATTCCCTTTTGAAATACCCCCCACCACATACACACACACAGGCACACACACGTAAAGGGGTTAACTGAAAAAGAGATTTTCTCTGCAGAGCTCTTTTACAAAAAAAAAGGAATACTTTGGCCAAATACTTGTTAATCCTTGAAGAAAAAAGAGGAGATATGGAAGGATGTCAGTTGTCCCTTTTGGTCTCGCATCCAGATATATGAAGACGGATCACTGCGATCTTTTCTGGAGCAGTTCATTCTGGAGATGTCGAGAAGTAGTCTGTCAGCTTTCCAGGAGAAATGTGGCATCAGGGGTTTCAGTTATCCCACTCTGGATTCGCAGATTTTTGAAGGAGGTGGAGAAAGAGGAACTGACGCACTGGATTTCCTCGGGTTTCTTAGAGAGGTGCAGGAAAGATGAGCTGGGTGTTTCTCCCTTGGCAGGTTGATCTTCACTTGCCTTCAAACACAGTCCACACCCAAACTGAACCAAAACAATATCTTGGAAACAAAAATAACTCTTGACCCTCATAATTTGACGTGTCACTTCTCTGCAAACATCTCTCCCAAGTTACCAAAGTTTCTGTTGTTTATTGTGTTTTTGGCATGTGACAGCCAGTAAAAGTTTGTTTTCAAACAAGACCTCTCAGTGACCCTTGTAAAATAAAAAATCCATGGAGTCTTTTCAGTTTTCCGAACTAAACCAACGTCCATAATTCTAACACATAAATACTCAAAAAAAATTTAACAGGAAGCACTTTCATAACAGTGTCAGGAATTTGAGTTATCAAGAAAAATTAAGAGATTTGAGATATCTCATTGCAATTTTCAAAACTATTGAGGGAGTTGGTTTGGGTAGACCATGGTGAGTGGTTCATATCACAGGAGACAAAATGAATAGTTACAAAATTGGCAGTCGCAACACTTAGTACTTGTATAGTGGAGTCATACCGAGCACAAAGGAAGATGGTTGTGGTCATTGGAGGTCAATCATCTCAGTCCCAGCAGATCACTACAGGAGTTTCTCAGGGTAGTGTCCTAGGCCTAATCATCTTCAGCTTCTTCATCAATGACTTTTCCTCCATCATAAGGTCAGAAATGGGGATGTTCCTGATGATTGCACAATGTTTACCATTCGTGACTTCTCAGATACTGAAGTAGCCCATGTCCAGATGCAGCAAAACCTGGACAACATCCAGGCTTGGGCTGATAAGTGGAAAGTAACATTTGGGCCACACAAGTGCCAGGCAATTGCATATCAAACAAGCGAGAATCTAACCATCTCCCCTTGGTGTTCAATGGCATTACCATCGCTGAATCCCCCACTATCAACATCCTGGGGGTTACCATTGACCAGAAACTGAACTGGACCCACCACATAAATACTGTAGCTACAAGAGCAGATCAGTGGCTAGGAAATCTGCAGCATGTAACTCACCTCCTGTCTCCCCAATGCCTGTCCACCATGTACAAGGCACAAGTCAAGCGTGTGATAAAATTCTCTCCACTTATCTGGGTGGATACAGCTCCACTAATACTCGAAGCTCGATGCTGTCCACGACAAACTTGATTGGCACCCCATCCACCACCTTCAACGTTCACTCCCTTCACCACTGACGCACAATGGCAGCAGTGTGTGCCATATACAAGATGCACTACAGCAACTCACTAAGGCTCCTTCGAAAGCACCTTCCAAACCCGTGACCTCTACCACCTAGAAGGACAGGGGCAGTAGACGCATGGAAACACCACCACCTGCAAGTTCCCCTCCAAGCCACACACCATCCTGACTTGGAACTATATCGCCGTTCCTTCACTGTCACTTGGTCAGAATCCTGGAACTTCCTTCCTAACAGCACTGTGGGTGTATTTACACCCAAAGGACTGTAGCAGTTCAAGTGGTGGCTCACCACCACCTTCTTGAGGGCAATTAGGGATGTGCAATAAATGCTGGCCTAGCCAGCGACGCCCGCATCCCATGAACAAATAAAAAAAATTGTAGAGAAAGGTCCCAAGACAGTTAATGGAGGAAAGGAATGGCCACATATATATGCAGTAAACATTCCAACGTGCTTCCCAGATGAAAGTGGATGTCAAGCAGTAGTAGAACAAGTTTTAGGGATGTGAAAAAGCTTTAACAGGTAGTATTTGAAGGGGTTTTTGAGTGTCTTATCCAATTCATGAACTCCACAATTTTCAGTTTAATAATTTTAATGGATGGAGAACATGTGGGCTCTAATTTGGAAGCACTAACTTGCTCTCCTGACCTGTTGGTAAGTTTTCCTGCAGTACAAAGTTCTGAAACCAGAAGCACAAAATCATAAGATCTACTCCTATATTGTTTTACACGTTTAGACATATCTGCTACTATAGGGTAGAGTTTCCTCTGTGTGCTATGTTTGATAAAATCATGAACCTCCACATAAAGAATAGGCTTACAATTGTTTGCACATAGTTCACAGAAAATGTCTACCTCCAGATTTGATATTTAAAATCCACAGGAAGCGAATTTTCTTATATAATAGGCAAGGAAAGACAATTATTCTACCTTGCTGTACCAATTTCGTAAAGGAATTTAACCTTATTGGATGTTGTCAGTAGCTGTCATTGAGTGATTTCATAGGGTCATACAATGGAAACCTATTATCTTCTGATGTTTATTTAAGTGTCCTTTATTATCATGCACAAGTACCATAGTTCAAGGATATAAGTATTGATTGCTATTTTTGCCTAAAGTATACCACATAATACTCTCGTTGTAAAACTAATACATATGAAATGCTTTAAATAAGTTATAGATATTTCATATCTATAACTTGCAATATAACATCTTAAAACTGTTACACTCAGTATCTTTCTTTCTTTCTTTTGGGCCTCCTTATCTCGAGAGACAATGGATACGCGCCTGGAGGTGGTCAGTGGTTTGTGAAGCAGCGCCTGGAGTGGCTATAAAGGCCAATTCTAGAGTGACAGACTTTTCCACAGGTGCTGCAGAGAAATTTGTTTGTTGGGGCTGTTGCACAGTTGGCTCTCCCCTTGCGCCTCTGTCTTTTTTCCTGCCAACTACTAAGTCTCTTCGACTCGCCACAATTTAGCCCTGTCTTTATGGCTGCCCGCCAGCTCTGGCGAATGCTGGCAACTGACTCCCACGACTTGTGATCAATGTCACACGATTTCATGTCGCGTTTGCAGACGTCTTTATAACGGAGACATGGACGGCCGGTGGGTCTGATACCAGTGGCGAGCTCGCTGTACAATGTGTCTTTGGGGATCCTGCCATCTTCCATGCGGCTCACATGGCCAAGCCATCTCAAGCGCCGCTGACTCAGTAGTGTGTATAAGCTGGGGGTGTTGGCCGCTTCAAGGACTTCTGTGTTGGAGATATAGTCCTGCCACCTGATGCCAAGTATTCTCCGAAGGCAGCGAAGATGGAATGAATTGAGACGTCGCTCTTGGCTGGCATACGTTGTCCAGGCCTCGCTGCCGTAGAGCAAGGTACTGAGGACACAGGCCTGATACACTCGGACTTTTGTGTTCCGTGTCAGTGCGCCATTTTCCCACACTCTCTTGGCCAGTCTGGACATAGCAGTGGAAGCCTTACCCATGCGCTTGTTGATTTCTGCATCTAGAGACAGGTTACTGGTGATAGTTGAGCCTAGGTAGGTGAACTCTTGAACCACTTCCAGAGCGTGGTCGCCAATATTGATGGATGGAGCATTTCTGACATCCTGCCCCATGATGTTCGTTTTCTTGAGGCTGATGGTTAGGCCAAATTCATTGCAGGCAGACGCAAACCTGTCGATGAGACTCTGCAGGCATTCTTCAGTGTGAGATGTTAAAGCAGCATCGTCAGCAAAGAGGAGTTCTCTGATGAGGACTTTCCGTACTTTGGACTTCGCTCTTAGACGGGCAAGGTTGAACAACCTGCCCCCTGATCTTGTGTGGAGGAAAATTCCTTCTTCAGAGGATTTGAACGCATGTGAAAGCAGCAGGGAGAAGAAAATCCCAAAAAGTGTGGGTGCGAGAACACAGCCCTGTTTCACACCACTCAGGATAGGAAAGGGCTCTGATGAGGAGCCACCATGTTGAATTGTGCCTTTCATATTGTCATGGAATGAGGTGATGATACTTAGTAGCTTTGGTGGACATCCGATCTTTTCTAGTAGTCTGAAGAGACCACGTCTGCTGACGAGGTCAAAGGCTTTGGTGAGATCAATGAAAGCAATGTAGAGGGGCATCTGTTGTTCACGGCATTTCTCCTGTATCTGACGAAGGGAGAACAGCATGTCAATAGTCGATCTCTCTGCACGAAAGCCACACTGTGCCTCAGGGTAGACGCGCTCGGCCAGCTTCTGGAGCCTGTTCAGAGCGACTCGAGCAAAGACTTTCCCCACTATGCTGAGCAGGGAGATTCCACGGTAGTTGTTGCAGTCACCGCGGTCACCTTTGTTTTTATAGAGGGTGATGATGTTGGCATCGCGCATGTCCTGGGGTACTGCTCCCTCGTCCCAGCACAGGCATAGCAGTTCATGTAGTGCTGAGAGTATAGCAGGCTTGGCACTCTTGATTATTTCAGGGGTAATGCTGTCCTTCCCAGGGGCTTTTCCGCTGGCTAGGGAATCAATGGCATCACTGAGTTCCGATTTGGTTGGCTGTATGTCCAGCTCATCCATGACTGGTAGAGGCTGGGCTGCATTGAGGGCAGTCTCAGTGACAGCATTCTCCCTGGAGTACAGTTCTAGGTAGTGCTCAACCCAGCGGTCCATCTGTTTGCGTTGGTCAGTGATTATGTCCCCCGATTTAGATTTGAGGGGGGTGATCTTCTTGATGGTTGGCCCAAGAGCTCTCTTCATGCCATCATACATTCCTCTGATGTTTCCGGTGTCTGAGGCTCAGTATATACACACTGTTACACCACTTTTGTAGTTAATGTCGGTGTGTACCACTACATTATGTATTTCTAATAAATAATATTTCATGTAAGGACTTGGAATGCAACTTTGTAGGAATGCATGGCCGCTTGTAGAAAATTTGCCCTAAAGTGCATCTAAAAGAGTGCATACTGCCCCAGGTTTTTCAAATAAGGTTTGTTCTGCTAATTTATAGGTGTCTGAATTTGTCAACCGTTGTGGTAATTGTTAATATTCTTTGTAAATGCATTTGACAGAGGAGACAGTCATCTGCATCTAACATGCTGAAGAAATATATATTTTTCATAAAGGATACTTATAGATATTAAGTTGGTACAATTTGTTGTTAGGTCTCTTTTTTAACACATGAAGTTATAATGCTACATTATTTACTAGAGATGGAGCAATACCGCAAATATTAGTATTATCTTGAATTAGTCATTTAAAATGCCTGTGAACAGGGTTTTTCCAAAAGCTGTATCTTGCAGGGCTTTAGCCTGGATTATGGTTTCTGTCATATACTTCCGCAATAGGTGTTGGAAGCAAATAACAGGGAACAACATTTTTAACCAGTGCAGTGTGGTAAGCTTCACATGCTCAATTTAATTTCAAAGAAAATTTCACCACTCCTTTAATAATAGAAACACAGTTACATCAGTCTGGAGATGATGTTTAGACAATTGATTAAATTGTGACTGTAATTACAATTGTATCTCCAAACAGACCGTGTGGGCTTTTTGTATGATGGCCCCATGTCCCCACATCACCACTCCCCCACAACCCAAAATGGAGCCATTCGGCCCCTAGAGGCAATATTGAATGTATCTGTTGCTTAAATACCCAGTATAGTCATGAAATAAGTCCAATCAAATTTTCGCCTTTCACTAGATTCTGGGTTACCCTCTTAAGTAAACCTTTCAAATATGTTTTTAAATGGAGTGCAATATGTCAGCACAGTAACAGGTTGCAGTATGTGTAATAGGCCCATCTTTTCATCAACAGAACTACACAACATACACTGTTGCTGTGGAAACAAGAAAAGAACTTAATCAGCAAGACTAGCTAAATCCATAGCAATGCCTTTTATGATGCTATTCTTGTCTCTATATGAAAATTTTTGAGCATGAGTATATCAGTATTGTTATAACAAAATTATGGTTAATGTATTGTCATTTGTTTAAAATCATGACATTGTTGAGGCTAGCTTTGCAAAAGTACAGACCCCAGCCTTGCAAGAGGGCAGAAGTAACAAATAGAATTGAAGTAATGGGGAACTTGAGGGTGAACAACCATGTGCAAGGCCACGATATTTCAGAAACTGTGGATGTCTAAGAGGAAAGAGTCAATGGTATGCAGTGGCAGCAGGATGTGCAATGGTGAGAGGGCTAGACAGTTGCTTCCACAAGTATAAATGTGATTGTGGTGGATTGTCTTCCAACTGCCAGGGTAATTGAAATAATGGAGTGAGTGCAGAAGGTGTTTGAGAGAGAGTTGGCTCAGCTAGGTCACACTTCATGTTAGATATGCAAAGTCAAGATTCAAGTCCTGAGGGGAAAATAAATCTGGGAGTCAGGTCATAGATTAAGAAATAGATCTTGGAATTACTTTAAGTGCCACAGACTAGCCAGTACATTAAAGGCTAGAATAGGGACAGACATTTTACAACCAGCTGCCACATAAGATGCCATGTAAGGGGGTGGATGGGAGCAGGAGTTAATGATAATGTTACTGGACTAGTAATTCAGAGGCCTGGTCTAATGGTCTGGAGATATGAGTTCAAATCCCATTATGGCAGCTGGTGGAATTTAAATTCAATTAGCTAGTAAATCTGGAATAAAAAGCTAGTCCCAGTAATGGTGGCCATGAAACTACCAAATTGTCATAAAGACCCATCTGGCTCGCTAGAGTCTTTCCAGAGAGGAAATCTTGCATCCTTACCTGGTCTGGCCTATGTGTGAATCCAGACCCACAGCAATGTGGTTGACTCTCAACTGCCCTTTGAAATGGCCTAGCATGTTACTCAGTTGTATCAAACTGCTACAGAAAAGTCAAAAAAGAATAAAACCAGACAGACCAACCAGCACTGACCTAGGCACCGGAAACTGCAAAGGCCTAGTTGACCCCACAAAATCCTTTTCACTAACATGGGGACTTTTGCCAAAATTGGGAGAGCTATCCCACAGAGTAGTCAAATAACAGCCTGACATAGCCATACTCACCAAATCATGCCTTACAGCCAATGTCCCAGACTCCCCCATCACCATCCCTGTTCCATCAGCAGGACAGACTCACCAGAGATGGCGGCACAGTGGAATACAGGTGGGACAGAATGGCCTTGAGAATCCTCAACATCGATTCCAGACCCCATGACGTCTCATGGCATCAAGTCAAACATGGGCAAGGAAATCTGCTGATCACCTACCGCCCTCCCTCAGCTGATGAATCAGTGCTCCTTGATGTTGAACACCACTTGGAAGAAGCACTGAGGTAGCAAGGGCACAAAATATACTCTGAGTGGGGGTCTTCAATGTCCATTACCAAGAGTAGTTCGGCAGCACCACTACTCACAGAGCTGGCTGAGTCCTAAAGGACATATCTGCCAGACTGGGCCTGTGGCAGATGGTGAACCACCCAGAGGTAAAACCTACTTGACCTCACCCTCACCAATCTAGCTGTTGCAAATACATCTGTCCATGGCAGTATTGGTAGGAGTGACCACAGCACAGTCCTTGTGGATGTAAAGTCTGGTCTTCATACTGCGGATACCCTCCACTGTATTGTGTGGCACTACCACCATGCTAAATGGGATAGATTCAGAGCAGATCCAGCAGCTCAAAACTTGGCATCCATGAGGCACTGTGAGCCATCAGCAGCAGCAGAATTGTATTCAACCAGAATCTGTAACCTCATGGCCAGCATATTGCTAACTGTAACATTACCACCAAGCCAGTGGTTCAACCCTGGTTCAATGAGGAGTGCAGGAAAGCATGCCAGGAGCACCACCAGGCGTACCTAAAAGTGAGGTACCAACCTGCTGAAGTTACAACACAGGACTTCATCCATGCTAAAAGGTGGGAGCAGCATACGATAGACAGAGCTAAACGATCCCAACGGATCAGATCAAAGCTCTGCAGTCCTGCCACATTTCAGTCGTGAATGGTGATGGACAATTAAACAACTAACCAGAGGAGGAGGCTCCACATCCCTATCCTCAATGATGGGGGAGTCCAGCACATCATTATAAAATTACAAGGCTGAAGCATTCGCAACCACCCTCAGTCAGAAGTGCCGAGTAGATGATCCCTCTCGGCCTTCTTCTGAGGTGCCACCATCAAACATGCCAGTCTTCAGCCAATTTGATTCACTCCATGTGATATCAAGAAACAGCTGAAGGAGCTGGGTACAGCAAACATTATGGGCCCTGACAACATCCTGGCTGTGGTACTGAAGACTTGTGCTCCAGAACTGGCCATGCTCCTAGCCAAGCTGTTCCAGTACAGCTACAGCACTGGTGTCTACCTGACAATGTGGACAATGCCCAGGTATGTCCTGTCCACAAAAAGCAGGACAAATCCAATCCAGTCAATTACCGCCCTTTCAGTCTACTCTCAATCATCAACAAAATGATGGAAGGTGGCATTGACAGTGCTATCAAGTGGGACTTACTCACCAATAACCTGCTCACCGATGCTCAGTGGGTTCCGCCACTCTGCGCCAGACCTCATGACAGCCTTGGTCCAAACGTGGACTAAAGAACTGAATTCCAGAGGTGAGGTGAGAGTGACTGCCCTTGACATTGAGGATTGAAGTCAGTGGGAATTGGGTAAAAAGTCTGCACTGGTTGGAGTCATACCTAGCACAAAGGAAGATGGTTGTGCCCTTGGAGGTCAATCATCTCAGCCGCAGGACATTGCTGCAAGAGTTCCTCAGGGTAGTGTCCTAGGCCCAACCATCTTCAGCTGCTTTATCAATGACCATCCCTCCTTCATAAGGTCAGAAGTGGCGATGTTCACTGATGATTGCACACGTGTTCAGTGCCATTCGAGACTCCTCAGATACTGAAGCAGTCTGTGCCCACATGCAGCAAGATAGGGACAACATTCAGGCTTGGGCTGATAAGTGGCAAGTCACATTCGTGCCACACAAGCCTCAGGACAATGACCATCTCCAACAAGAGAGAATCTAACCATCTCCCCTTGACGTTCAATGGCATTACCAACACTGAATCTACCACCCTCAACATCCTGGGGGTTACCATTGACTGGACCAGCCACTGTGGCTGCAACAGCAGGTCAGAGGCTAGGAATTCTGTGGCAAGTAACTCTCCTCTTGACTCCCCAAAGCCTGTCCCGCACGTACAAGGCACAAGTCAGGAGTATATTGGAACACTCTCCGCTTGCCTGGATGAGTGCAGCTCCAACAACCCTCAAGAAGCTTGACACCATCCATGACAAAGCAGCCCCCTTGATTGGCACCCCATCCCCCGCCTTAAACAGTCACTCCCTCCACCACTGCTGCACAGTCAGCAGTGTGTACCATCTACAAGATGTACTGTAGCAACTCTCCAAGGCTTCTTCGACAGCATCTTCCAATCTTGTGACCTCTACCAGCAAGAAGGACAAGAATAAAGGACAAGTACATAGCTCCCTGAAAGTGGCAACACAGGTAGACAGGGTGGCGAAGAAGGAGTATGGCATGCTTGCCTTCATCGGCCGAGGCATTGAGTACAAGAGTTGGGACGTCATGTTAGAGTTGTACATAACGTTGGTTAGACCGCATTTGAAGTACTGTGTGCAGTTCTGGTCGCCGCACTACAGGAAAGGTGTGATTAAGCTAGAGAGGGTGCAGAAAAGATTCACAAGGATGTTGCCTGGTTTGGAGGGCTTGAGTTATAAAGAGAGATTGGATAGGCTGGGTCTGTTTTCCCTGGAGCGAAGGAGGCTGAGAGGAGACATGATAGAGGTATATAAAATTATGAGAGGCATAGATAGGGTAGATAGCCAGAGTCTGTTTCCCATGGTAGGGGTGACTAAACCTAGAGGGCATAGATTTAAGGTGAGAGGGAGGACGTTTAAAGGGGATCAAAGGGGTAAATTTTTCACACAAAGAATAGTGGGTATCTGGAATGAGCTGCCTGAGGAGATGTGGAGGCAGGAACAGTAGCGACATTTAAGAGGCATCTGGACAGGTACTTGAATGAGCAAGACATAGAGGGATATGGAATTAATGCAGGCAGGTAGGATTAGTATAGATAGGCATTATGGTCGGCATGGACACGGTGGGCCGAAGGGCCTGTTTCTATGCTGTACGACTCTATGACTCTAATAGCAGATGCATGGGAACACCACCACCTGCACCTTCCCCTCCAAGCCACACACCGTGACTTGGAACTATATCGCCGTAGCTTCACTGGCACTGGGTCAAAAACCTGGAATTCCCTTCCTAACAGCATTGTGGATGTACCTACACCAAATGAACTGCAGTAGTTCAGGAAGGCAGCTCACCCCATCTTCTCGAGGGCAATTAGGGATGGGCAACAAATGGTGGCCTTGCCAGCGGCACCCACATCCCATGGAAGAACAAAACAAAGTACCTTCTAGGAGAGTGGCTCTCACATTACCCTGCCAGGCTAGCCACCTTGTACATTGGCAAGAACTAAAAAGAGTTGTTGTGCATTTTCTGCCCATCAGGTGGTTGCATAATTGTTCTAACATGTACTGACTTCTGTCGTCAATCATATCAGCTGATTGAGAAACAGGATAAAGAGGGGCAGATTGAACCAGAGTGCAGGTGAGCCCATGTTGGCAGCACTCATTAACCTCCTTTCTCAACAGAAATGAAACTGTAAAAATACTTTGCCTTTATGGGTGGTCTCCAGTCCCTTTAAGGATAGCTGATATCCCAAAACAACTAGGCGGAACAAACATGGCACAAGCTGTAACCAATTTCAATTGAGGGTCTGCAACTAACATTCGACTCTAGTTTGTATCTGCAGTGTGCCTAACGCATGTTTCAGGCAACCCACCACATTTGGAAGTTGCCAGCCTCCAATTTGATAGCAGGCCCCTCTCTGGGAGATTAGGCGCTGGGTTTCGCAACTCGGAATTCATCCCTCAAACCTCACTTTTTGGAGAGAAAAAACAGGTAACATTTCATTTATTCCATACTTGTTTTAATTATGTATAATCAGTCATGGTTCACATTGCCAAACATGTGAAATCATACAACTGACAATGGAAAACTAACATATTTCCTAGATTATGTTATCCTTTATGAAAACTCAAAATCAAAGCTTTAAATTTATAAAATGTTTTTGATTTGATTCTCTCAGTAAAAGCTCAGTAAAATAGCATAAAATTGCCAAGGAATTGTGCACGATCAAAATTTTTTGTAAATGTTTTTTATTTCATTTTTCCTACACAAATCCTGATGACGTTCACACTGAAACACCCCCCACTGCTATGGCAGAATCTGCTGGAGGAGTGCGTACACCTCGAAAATTAGGCTAGTAAAAATGTCTCTGCCAGAGTGCAGCCTAGCAACAGACAGATGCATACAGGCAGTGATGTAATATTTTGCACTGTAGAGCTAGCACAGTCGGTGGCATTTTGCCAATCTGCAGACCACACTGCTATGAAACCAGTAATCTAGTTCCATCCTTGTTTTTTTGTGACTGATCTAGCCTCTCATAAAAGGATTGTTCTGTGGAGGATCCTTTCCAACCTTTGATAGGCAGGGCTTTGTAAATTTTTAACCAGAGCACAGTTACAAGATTTTAGTATATACACTGAAATTTAAAATACAATGATACGACAATTTCTTTAGTTGTGCCCTGGTACTAAACAAAATTGCACTGGCATTACATTGCAAACATTGCAAAAGCATACATATAATATTATTTAGTTGGTTCAAGTTGCATCCCTTTTGGCATGAGAACAGATATTAACTCTGTTTCTCTCTACACAGATGCTGCCAGACCTGCTGGGTATTTCTGGCACTTTTCTGTTCTCATTTCAGAGTTCCAGCATCTGCAGTATTTTGCTCTTACATCTCTTTTGGCTCCTGTTTGGAGTGCTTCTCGGTCATGGTTGAGATTGGTTCTCTTCTTCTGTGTGATTCATGCCATTGACATTCACAGTACAAAGTTTTACAAGACAAGTTGTGTCAGATGCCTTGGTCAGCCTGTGCAATTAAACTGATTCTGATGAGTGAAGACATTTGAAGCAGTGTTTCAGCATCCTCATGTTCTGCTGTGCCAAGACCATGATGGTTATTCACATGGGCCTAATTGTATCTCTACTCTGGTCTAGTTTCTGGGTGTATCAAAGAATTTGAGCCAGAGCTTCACAGGATCACCTTAAATCCTGAACAGCCAACCATGGTGGATGTCATAGAAACATAGAGTTATACAGCACAGAAACAGACCCTTCGGCCCATCGTGTCTGTGCCGGCCATCAAACATCTATCGTAATCCTATTTTCCAGCACTTGGCCCGTAGCCTTGTATGCAATGGCGTTTCAAGTGCTCATCTAAATACTTCTTAAATGTTGAGAGATCCTGCCTCTACCACCTCTTCAGGCAGTGCGTTCCAGATTCCAACCACCCTCTGAGTGAAAAAATGTTTCCTCAAATCCCCCCTAAACCTCCTGCCCCTTACCTTAAATCTATGACCCCTGGTTATTGATCCCTCCGTTAAGGGAAAAAGTTCCTTCCTATCTAACCTATCAATGCCCATCATAATTTTGTATACCTCAATCATGTCCCCCCTCAGCCTTCTCTGCTCTAAGGAAAACAACCGTAGCCTTTTCAGTCTCTCTTCATAGCTGAAATACTCCAGCCCAGGCAACATCCTCGTGAATCTCCTCTGCACCCTCTCCAGTGCAATCACATCCTTCCTATAGTGTGGTGCCCAGAACTGTACACAGTACTCCAGCTGTGGCCTAACTACCATTTTATACAGCTCCATCATAACCTCCCTGCTCTTGCATTCTGTGCCTCAGCTAATAAAGGCAAGTATCCCATATACCTTCCTAACCACCTTATCAACCTGTGCTGCTGCCTTCAGTGATCGGTGGACAAGTACACCAAGGTCCATCGGACCCTCAGTACTTCCTAGGGTCCAACCATCCATTGTATATTCCCTTGCCTTGTTAGTCCTCCCAAAATGCATCACCTCACACTTCTCAGAATTAAATTCCATTTGTCACTGCTCCGCCCATCTTACGAGCCCATCTATATCGTCCTGTAATCTAAGGCTTTCCTCCTCACTATTTACATCACCACCAATTCTCCTATATTCACATCTAAATCATTAATGTACACTGCAAACAGCAAGGGTCCCAGCACCGACCACTGGTCACAGGCTTCCACTCGCAAAAACAACCCTCGACCATCACCCTTTGCCTCCTGCCACTGAGTAAGGAACTTCCTGACCCTGAATGCTCCAAATGTCCACTACAGCTTTGGAGATATGTTGCCTTTTCTTATGCTGTTACATGGAATCACACGTCGGCATAAAAATTCAAATATTTAATACCTTGAAAGCCAATAACAAAGCTGTAGATGCCTCCAAAGAAGTTTCTAAGTCTAGTTGCAGAAAACTGCAGAGTTCTGTCATGGCATGTCCAGTGAATCATAGGGGCAAATTTTAACCCCAAAGAACAGTGGGTTGGGACTGGGTGGAGGATAAAAATTGTTTTTTTTTTAAGAGTGGGAGCACAAACTAGCTCCAGTGCGCGTACAACCATGGTTAAAGGGGACACGTTTGGATGCTGGTGAGAAAACTATGCACCGATGTTGAGAATTGCCTGATTGGATGCTGGCAGGTACTTATTTGGGCAATTAATGTCCTTAGGAGATGCTAGGGAGGTATTTTTAAATTGTTTTTAACTTGGCTCCAAATTTTACTTGAACAACACAGGTTTCCTGGGGCTCGGGAAACTGACCGGGGAAATGGGGGCAAGTTTGAGCAGCGGTTCAGGTGGGTATTTAAACTTGTCATTATCCCATCTGAATAAAACCTCACACATTGTAGCTGCTATGTCAGTTCCCTCTGGCAAATGTCTGGCAGAGTGTGCTTGTGTGGATACAGCATTTTTCAACCTTTTGTGGATAGCAAATTGACAAGACCCAGATGGGAAGTGCCTTGGATGTGTTTGACAGCACATGAAAAAAGGAAGACCATCAATATTCACAGCACAAAAACATCCTGTGGTGGGATCATCACGTGCACAGGAGAGAGATTTTTAGGTGGAGGAAGACAAAGGGCATCACCACTCATTTTCAGATGAGAAGAACATCAATCCATTGCTCGACTAGCCACTTACATTGCTGCCAGGGATGCTGTAATATCAAAAAGAATCATCGAGTGTGAAACTATCAGTACCAGCCCCCACTCACTCCCTTTGTACTAAACAATCCTTCATCCACCCATTCTACATGCACCCAATGGATACCATCGTGTATTGGCATTCATCATCAAATAAGTGAAAGGGTGAAATAAAATCAGACAATGCTGGAAATACCTGAGCCACATGCAAATTGGCAGAGAACAAATAAGATTAAAGAAACTAATGTGTGGCTCAAAGACTGGTGTGGTAGAAATGGGTTCTGGTTCGTGGGGCACTGGCACCAGTACTGGGGAAAGTGGTGGCTGTACCATTGGGACAGTCTACACCTGAACCGTGCTGGGGCCGGTGCTCTAGCGAGCCGCATAACTAGGGAAGTAGAGAGGGTTTTAAACTGAATAGTGAGGGCAAGGGATCAAATTTGGGAAGATATGGTAAATCAAGGAGTAGAGACAAGTCAACAGAGGAAGGTATTAATATGGGAAACAGACTGAGACAGGAAGGGACAGAGCGTACAAATCTAAGAGTAAATCAACAGATAAGGCTAGAGGTTACAAGGACAAAACTAAAGGCTCTGTATCTGAATGCATGTAGCATTCAAAACAAAACAGATGAACTGAGAGCGCAAATGGAAATAAATAAGTACGATCTGATAGCCATGAAAGAGACATAGATTGGGACCTGAATATTGAAGGGTACATGACATTTAGGAAGAACAGGAAGCTAGGAAACAGTAGAGGGGTAGCTCTGTTAATTAATGATGGTATTAGCGCAATAGAGAGGGATGACCTAAGTTCAGGAGACCAGGATGTAGAAGCAGTTTGGGTGGAGATGAGAAATCATAAAGGTAAGAAGTCACTTGTGGGAGTAGTGTACAGGCCACCTCACATTAACCACATTGTAGGACGGGATATAAAGGAAGAAATAATGGCAACTTATCAGAAAGGTACAGCGATAATTATGGGATGGGGGATTTTAACCTACATATGGACTGGAAAAATCAGATGGGCAGAGGTAGCCTAGATGAGCACATAGAATGTTTTTGGGATAATTTCTTGGAACAATACATTCTGAAACAAACCAGAGAGCAGGCTATACTAGACCTGGTATGTGCAATGAGATAGGATTAATTAATGACCTCATAGTTAAGGTGCCCCTAGGCAGCAGTGATCATAATATGATTGAATTTTGCATTCAGTTTGAGGGAGAGAAGAATGGGTATTTTAAACTTAAATCAGGGCAATTATGAGGGCATGAAAGCAGAGCTAGCTAAAGTGAACTAGTAAATCAGGTTAAGGGAAAGGTCAATAGAGATGCAGTGGCAGACATTTAAGGGGATATTTCAGAATACACAGCATAGATACATTTCAACGAGAAAGAAAAATTCCAAGGGTGGGACCCGCCATCCGTGGTTAACTAAAACAGTTAAAGATGGTATCAAACTTAAAGAAAAAGCCTATAATTGCGCAAAGATAGGAGGCAGGTCAGAAGATCAGACAGGATATAAAAAACAGCAAAGAATGGCTAAAAGATTGATAAGAAAGGTAAAATTAGAGTACGAGAGAAAGCTAGCAAGAAATATAAAGATAGATAGTAAGAGTTTCTTTAGATATTTTAAAAAGAAAAGTGTTAACAAAGTGAGCGTTGGTCCTACAGAAAGTGAGTCTGGGGAGCTAATAATGAATAATAAGGAGATGGCAGAAGAATTGAACAGATCTTTTGCATCGGTCTTCACTATTGAGGATACAGGTAACATTCCAGTATTAGCTATAAGTCAGGAAATGGAAGGGAGAGAGGAACTCAAGAAAATTACAATCACCAGGAAAGTGGTACTGAACAAATTGTTGGAGCTGCGGGCTGACAAGTCCGCGGGTCCTGATGGACTTCATCTAGGGTGTTAAAAGAAGTGGCTAGTGAGATAGTTGATGCGTTAGTTTTAATTTTCCAAAATTCCCTAGATTCGGGGAAGGTTCCAAAAGATTGGAAAAAAGCGAATGTAACTCCTTTATTCAAAAAGGGAGACAGAAAACAGGAAACTACAGGCCAGTTAGCTTAACATCTGTCTTAGGGAAAATGTTAGAAGCTGTTATTGAAGACGGTATAGCAGGGCATTCCGAAAAATTTAAGGTAATCAGGCAGAGTCAACATGAATTTGTGAAAGGGAAATCATGTTTAACCAATTTATTGGAATTCTTTGAGGGAGTTACATTTGCTATGGATAAAGGGGAACCGGTGGATGTATTGTACTTAGATTTCCAGAAGGCATTTGATAAGGTGTCACATCAAAGGTTATTGCAGAAAATAAAAGCTCATGGTGTCAGGGGTGTAACATATTGGCTTGGATAGAAGATTGGCTAGCTAACAAGAAACAGAGAGTAGGCATAAATGGGTAATTTTCTGGTTGGTAAGATATAACGAGTGGTGTGCCACAGGGATCTGTGCTGGGGCCTCAATTTTTTCAATTTATATAAATGATTTAGATGAAAGGACCAAAGATATGGTTGCTAAATTTGCTGATGACACAAAGATAGGTAGGAAAGTAAGTTGTGAAGAGGACATAAGGGGGCTACAAAGGGATATAGATAGGTTAAGTGAGTGGGCAAAGACCTGGAAAATGGAGTATAATGTGGGAAATTGCCCACTTTGGCAGGAAGAATAAAAAAGAAGCATATTAGCTAAATGGTGAGAGATTGCAGAGCTCTGAGATGCAGAGGGATCTGGATGTCCTAGTGCATGAATCGCAAAAGTTTAGTGTGCAGGTACAGCACGTAATTAGGAAAGCTAATAGAATGATATCCTTTATCGCAAGGGGAATTGAATACAAAAATGGGGAGGTTATGCTTCAGCTATACAGGGCATTGGTGAGACCACATCTGGAGTACTGTGTACAGTACTGGTTTCCTTATTTAATGAAGGATGTAAATGCGTTGGAGGCAGTACAGAGAAGGTTTACTGGACTAATATCTGGAATGGGTAGGCTGTCTTACGAGGAAAGATTGGACAGGCTAGAATTGTATCTGCTGGAATTTAGAAGAGTAAGAGTAAGATCCCTGAGGGGTCTTGACAGGGTGGATGTGGAAAGGATGTTTCCCCTTGTGGGAGAATCTAGAACTAGGGATCACTGTTTAAAAGTAAGGGGTCGCCCATTTAAGACAGAGATGAGAAATTTTTTCTTTGAGGGTCGTGAGTCTTTGGAATTCTCTTCCTCAAAAGGCAGTGGAAGCAGAGTCGTTGAATATTTTTAAGGCAGAGGTAGATAGATTCTTAATAAGCAAGAGGGTGGAAGGTTATCAGGGGTAGGTGGAAATGTGGAGTAATCAGTTCAGCCATGAACTTATTGAATGGTGGAGCAGGCTCGAAGGGCCAGGTAGCCTACTCCTGCTCCTAATTCGTATGTTCGTATGTACTCAGCAGTTCTGGCAGCATCTGTGGAGAGAGAAACAGAGTTAATGTTTCAAGTTGATGGCCCTTCGTCAGAACTGAGAGCACTTAAAGATATAACAGTTTTTGAAGGAGGCAGGGGATGGTTGGAGAATGGGAGGAAAGATTAAAAGGGAAGATCTGTGATAGGGTGGAAGGCAGGAGAGATCAAATGGCAAAATGGATAATAGTGCAAGGCAGAAAGAGATGCTCATGGGATTTAAAGAAGCAAAAGATATGTCAGAGAAGGCGTAAAAGTAAAAAAAAAGAATCATCACTAACAGCTGCCATCGGGGCAAAAAAAGGTCAAAGGTTATGACTTTAAATTGCATTCAGTGTTGAGACAGGAAGGCTGTGAAGTGCCTAGTCAAAAGATAGGGTGCTGTTCTTGACCATATGTTGAGCTTCATTGCAAAAGTGTAGGAGGCTGAGGACAGAGGAAGTGAAGCGGAGAATTAAGATGACAGGCAACCAGAAGCCTGGGGTCACGCTTGCGTCAGAACAGAGGTATTCTGCAAAGCGATCACCCAATCTGCGCCTGGTCACCCCAGTATAGAAGAAGCTACATCGTGAGTAGCAAATACAGTATACTAAATTGAAAGAAGTCCACATGAATCCCTGTTTCACCTGGATGGTGTGTTTGGGGCCTTGGACAGTGAGGAGAGAGGATGTAAAAGGGCACATGTTGCATCACCGGCACTTACATGGATAGGTGCCATGAGAAGGGGAGCGGGTGTTGGGGGTGATTGAGGAGTGGACCAGGGTGTCGGGGTGATTGAGGAGTGGGCCAGGGTGTCGCAGAGGGAAAGGTCCCTTCAGAATGAAAGGTGAGAGAAGGGGACTGATGTGTTTGGTGGTGGCATCGCACTGGCGGTGGCGTAGTGGTAATGTCACTGGACTAGTAATCCAGAGCCCAGACTAATGCTCTGGGGACATGAGTTCGAATCCCACCATGGCAGATGGTGAAATTTGATTTCAATTAATAAATCTGGAATTAAAAGCTAGTCCAACAGTGACCATGAAACCATTGCCGATTGTTGTAAAAACCCATCTGGACGGCAATCTACTGTCCTTACCTGTTGGGGCCTACATGTGACACCAGACCCACAGCAATGTGGTTGACTCTTAAATGCCCTCTGCATTGGCCTAGCAAGCCATTCAATTAAATGCTGGCCTAGCCAGTCACGCCCACATCCCACAAACAAATAAAAAAAAGTGGAGGATGGTCCATTGAATATGGAGTGGGGTGGGGAAGTGGGGGTGCAGTAAATGGAACAGACATGGTCAAGGCCCTGACAGTCACCATATGAAGGGGAAAAATCCTCTTTGACGAAAAAGGAACACACATTTGAAGTGCTGGTATGGAAGATAGCATCATCAGAACAGATGGAACAGAGATGGAGAAACTGGGAGAATGGAATAGAGTCCTTACAAGAAACGGGGTCTGAGTAAGGTGTAGTCAGGGTAGCTGTAGGAGTCAGTATACTTATACTGAATATTGGTCGATAGCCTATCCCAGAAGCAGACACAGAGAAGTCAAGGGAGGGAAGATGAGAGTCGAAGAGGAACCATATGAAAGCGAGGGAAGGATGGAAATTGGAAGCCAAGTTAATGAAATTTTCCAGTTCAGGTTGAGAGCAGGAAACAGCATCAATACAGTCATCAACGTACCAGAAAAAGAGGTGGGGGAGGGGACCTGAGCAGAACTGGAACAAAGAATGTTTGACATAGCACACGAAAAGGCAGGCATAGCTAAGACCCATACAGGTTCCCTAGCAACACCTTTTCTTTGCAGGAAGTGAGTGGATTTGAAAGAGAATTTGTTCAATGTGAGAAAAAGTTCAGCCAAGCAGAGGAGAGTGGTGGTTGATAGGGACTGGTTTGACCTCCATTCAAGGAAGAAGCGGAGAGCCTGCACACCATCCTGGTGGATGTTGGAGGTGCAGCGATATTGTACGCCCATGGTAAAAGGTTAGGGCTAGGAAACTGCTAAAGTGGAGAAGGGCGTCAGAAGAGTCACGAATCAAGGTGGGAGCAGACTGGACAAGGTGTGAAAAGAGAGTAAAAATAGGAAGAAATCAGTTCTGTGGTGCAGGACTCGGCTGAAACGAAATGGTCAGTTTACCAGGGTAGTCCTGTTTTGTGGAACTTGGGATGGAGGTAGAAATGGGCTTTTCGGGATTGGGGGACTATGAGGTTGGAGGCTGTGGAGGGACAATCTCCAGAGGAGAAGAGGTCAGTGATCGTCTTGGAAATGATGGCTTGAAGTTCGGTGAATGGGTGAGTTGGCTATCAGAATGCAATAATGGTCAAAACATGGAAACCCATTACGGACAATGGCACATACTGCCCAGCCAACCTTGCAAAGTCCCGCTTGCTAACATTGGGAGACAGACCAGTCAAGCAAAAGTATGGCATAGTCATACTCACAGAACCAGCAGAACAGGTCAAACGGAGATGACAGCACAATGGAGTACCGTGGAGAGGGAATGGCCCTGGGAGCCCTCAACATAGACTTGGGACTCCATGAAATCTCATGTTATCAGGTCAAACATGGGCAAGGAAACCTCCTACTGATTACCACCTACTGCCCTACTTCAGCTGATGAATCAGTGCTCCTCCATTTTGAACACCACTGGGAAGAAGCAGTCTGTAGCCAATTCGATTCATTCTATGTGATATCAACAAATGGCTGAGCACACTGGACACAGCAAAGGCTATCGCCCCAGCTGTAGTGCTGATGACTTGTGCTGCAGAACTAGCCGCACCCCTAGCCAAGCTGTTCCAGTACAGCTACAACACTGGCATCTACCAGACAATGTGGGAAATTGCCCAGGTTTGTCCTGTCCACAAAAAGCAAGAGAAATCCAATCTGGAAAATTACCGCCCCATCAGTCTACTCTCAATCATCAGCAAAGTGATGGAAGGTGTATCAAGCAGCGGTTACTCACCAATACCCTACTTATGGATGCTCAATTTGAGTTCCAGCAGGACCACTCGGCAACAGACCTCATTACAACTTTGGTATAAACGTGGACAAAAGAGCTGAATCCCAGAGGTAAGGTGAGAGTACTTGTGATTGACATTACGGCAGCATTTGACTGAGTATGCCATCAAGGAGCCTGAGTAAAGTTGAAGTCAATGGGAATCAGTGGGAAAGCTCTCCGCTGCCTGGAATTGTACCGAGCACAATGGAGGATGGCTCTGGTTGTTGGAAGCCAATTATCTCAGCCCCAAGACATCACTGCAGGAGTTTTTCAGAGTAATGTCCTCGGCCTATTAATGACCTTTCTCTTCATCATAAAGCCAGAAGTGGGGATGGTTCGCTGATGATTGCATGTTCAGCCCCATTCATAACATCCTCAGATGATGAAGTAGTCCGTGCCCACATGCAGCAAGACCTAGACAACACTCATGCTTGGGCTGATATCGGGGTTAGATCAGAGTATGGAATTCGAAACACAAACAGATCAGCTATGATCTTATTGAATTGCAGAGCAGGCTCGAGGGACCAAATGGCCTACTTCTGCTGTTAATTTGTATTCTGAGAAGTGGCAAGTAACATTCAAGCCACACAAGGCAATGACCATCTCCAACAAGAGAGAATCTAACCATCTCCCCCACCATCAACATCCTGGGGGGAATACCATTGACCAGAAACTTAACTGGATCTGCCACATAAATACTGTGGATACAGGAGCAGGTCGGAGACTAAGAATTCTGTGACGAGTAACTCACCTCCTGTCCTCAAAGCCTGTCCATCATGTACAAGGCTCAAGTCAAGAGTGTGATAGAATTCTGTCCACTTGCCTGGATGAGTGCAGCTCCTACAACACTCAGGAAGCTCAACACCACACAGGAGAAAGCAGCCACTTGTTCAGTACCCCATCCACCACCTTAATCATTCACCTCTTCCATCACCAGTGCACAGTGGCAGCAGTGTCTACAAGATGTACTGCAGCAACTTACCAAAGCTCCTTCGAAAGCACCTTCCAAACCCTTGACCTCTACCGCCTAGAAGGACAAGGGCAGCATGTGCATGGGAACACCACCACCTGCAAGATTCCCTCTAAGTCACACACAGCATCCTGACTTGGAACTAGATTGGCGTTCCTTCACTGTTGCTGGGTCAAAATCCTGGAACACCCTCCCTAACAGCACCGTGGATGTACCTACAACATAAGAACTTCAGCAGTTCAAGAAGGCAGCTCACCACCACCTTCTTGTGGGCAATTAGGGATGAGCAATAAATGCTGGACTTGCCAGCGATGCCTATATCCATTGATAAATAAAAAAACACCGCACATCATTTAACTGTATGTGGAATAACAAAATAGGGAAACTTAACATTGTAACATTTTGTCAAAACACCCATGTGCATACACTTAATAAACTACAGCTTCTCCAAATTACATTTCCTAACACTTCTACATGGTGTATCCTTTGTAACTTCAGCAGAGGTAGATGCAGGTTGCTCAGATCTTTACTCTGACTGCTGAGATACTTTTAGCCTGTGCCCTCCCTGAGGGCCCTGCCAAAATCTCATCCACCCTCAGCTATGCAGGGGCAGACTCAGCCATCGGCAGGTGAGACAGCAGGTACTGGCTGAGGGCAGGAGGGCAACGATTCAGAAGTGGAATGCTTTGAGTGGAGTTTCCACCTCCATATTCCTGTTCGCTATCATTCCTGTCTGGGCCAGTGCCACATCACTGCTGTAGACCAGATTGGTGAAGATCAGTGATACATGATAAGATATCTGGCTGCCAAATCATCTGCTGCCTTAAACAGAATGACAAAGTCTTCATGACTGTGGTCATGACCTGCATGAACTCATTTAAGAGCTTTACTTGAAGCTTCATTCAGGCGGACTCTCTCTCCATGGCAGACCTTCTCACAATTCACTGTGCCCCCAATACAGTGATCAAAATTAGACTCCTCCCATCCTGTCTGCTATTGTGGAGTGAGCCTGGCCCATTTTTCAGTACCTTGATTCAGAAGGTGAAACTCTAATTGGACCCACTGAGGTGCAAGTATCTGTGCTGGTGCATGACTGTAGGTCCTATTAAGGTGCACCCTCAAGGAATGAGGTTGTCCAAGGAATCATCCTCAAGGATGACCTGTGACACTTGCTGTACATGTGAAGGACCTGGAAGCAAAAAGAAAGGATATGATTTAGCCATGGCAAAGGCACAATCTTGACAATCACCGTACTCAGTCTTGCTCATACTCAGTATTGTTCATAGTTGAATCATTGATGAAATGAAATCAGCACGTGTGTCAGATATTTGTAATTCTGTCACCAGCTATATGTGAGCTCCGTATCTCTCCAGCTCTGACCAAGAGGTGTTCAGATTTGCCACTTATCTGCAGGGCACCCTCCTTTGCATCTGTGAGCTGGATTATTTGTGGCAGCCAACCTCCAGTCCTATCCCTCTCCCTTGCATTTTGCACTCTCTTTTCCTACAAGGGGGAAAGCAACAGACCCGTGAGTGAGTGAAATTGAGGTATTCACCCAATGGCTGTGGCACATTTGGTGAGGGTGACTATGAGGCACATGCATCACATTGCATAAGGATTGAGGTGAGTGTCAATGGTGGATGGATAAATGGGGAGGTGATGAAGTTCAAAGAAACTGAAGGCTGAGTACTGCTGAAAGTTGAGTGGGTGTGGAGAGTGATGTGATGGAGAGCACTTAGCAAGACAGTGAAAGGGGTGGGGGTGCTTAAAGCACAGAATGTATTTGTATCAGCAAATATACTCACTTTTCCTGGCCTGATTAGCTCATTAAACCACTTCCTACATCACATCCATGACTGGGAACATCACTTATGCTGCTCCCTCCTCAGCTACCTCTAACCACGCCTTCTTGTTGAGAGCAGCAGGTTTCTTCCTTCAACTGCAGGGAAAAGTATGTCTTCCTGCTCCTGACTGCAGCCAGCAGTAATTCCAGGGAGCATCATTAAATTAAAGTCCTTCCCTTGTTCTATGTTCACCATCCATCCTGAGCATCTCCAATTTCCACTTGTGAACTCTCCTTTTTAGCACAGCCATGTGTGTGTATCACACCTGTTGCACAGCTTGGACATGCGAAATCTGGAAGTCAAAATTAATTGGTACAATTCATTTGAGATTAGAGATTCTGACCCACTCAGTTGACTTCTGGGTTTCCACCGCACAATTCCACTGACCCGCACGGAAGCTGCCAGCACATTGGGGCCATGGTCTATGCATGCAGATCTCCTGACACTTGCAGTTACGAATGCTTCAGTCTATATGCACAGTTGCCAATTTACGGCAGGGCCCTTGAGTGTCTAAGGTGTTAAGATATTTGACACTTGTGCCTGCACTGATCCTGCATTCCCATCTCCAAATATAGAGGATTGCCCAATGGGATAGCCAGAGGTGTTGTAGATTCTGTACAATTGCAGTTCCCTTGGTAAGTACCCACAGATGGGAGAGGGGTTACAGCTTTAGGAAGGATCATCAAGCTCCAGTTATGAATGTTTAAAAAAACAAGTGTAATAAAAACAAGGCTCCTATTAGGTGGGTCAGTAGTGAGGTGAGTTGCTTACCTGCTGCTGCAGAGAGCAGGCCTGAGCTATTTTAATTCCTGGACCTCATTAATATGCTGCCGATTGGCCAGTCTGAGTTGGAACTGATACCAACATCTGGAAAATCAGGGGGTCCATGGCTGCTCATAAGCGTGGCGATACAGGTCCAAGGAGGGTCTTTCAGGAGGAAAGGAGCGGTATGAAACCCAGAGAAGCACTCCTGATAATCCTGGTAGCCCAAAGTAAAGTAACAAACTTACTGTTTTGGGCTGCTTCATTTCCTGGGAAGTACCAACTCTTTTTTTTTGCCTGGCGGGAAATCTACATTTGCTTCCCTGCTCAAGCCTGTCTTAAGATTACAACAGAACTCCACTGGACCCCAATTTTTAAAAAAAGGATCCCTCCAGCTTTGTGCAGACAGCTTAGCTGCCCATCCATGCAGACAGTGGGATCTCACAATGGTAAGTATCCTGGGCAATTTTAATTACCCACCTATCTGGTTTTCACATGGACAGTATCATTCTTTTCATATTATGGATAAGCACAACATCTACTGTATAAGAACAACTTACAAATGATGTGCAGTGGTGGGCACCTGAGATGTGTCGGGTATTGTGCCCACTGAGCCCATACAAGTGGGATGCTGTCCCACTTACTCTACATATTCTCGCCAAGTCAGTGTTGGAAATTTCAATCTCCATGCAAGAGGTTAAAGCCAGATTTTTTATTTCACCTGCCTAGCACAATGGGGCAGATTCAGAGTTGATGCTTGATTTGACGCTTCATTGACCTGGCAGGTTAGGTTAAAATTACCCCCCTAAGTATCTATATGGAAGATCTTTCTTTGATGAAATGGGTATAAATATAATGGAACAGCATCCTATTCCTTCGTAAATTTTTTGACCTATTTTCTCTTCCTATTAAACAATATGTAGAAGCTTATATAACTTGTGTGACTTCCAGATTATGAAGGTTGCAGAACCTGTTTGTTTTTTTTTAAAAAGCAACATAAAGACATTGCATTTGGAAATAGTCAATTATTCTTTGCACAGTGATCTAATAGTTATATACCCCTACAGTAGCTTTAGTACGGTATGCTTCTGCGCTTTGCAGGGAGAGTGAATTATATATTTTTTTGTCAAGCAAAACTGAACCATATGGAGAGTAACTGATAGTTCATCTCCTCTTCATGGTATTGTATTTAGTATTGTAGTACATCAGCAAAAATGCAGGAACTGCATTCATCTGCTATGGAAATAAAAATATGCCTGTTAGCAATATTGCATGCAGGATGTATTACAGCAATTAAAACCATATGTGAAGAACTGATCACTTTGAATTCAGGGCAAGTAAATTATGTACAGCTGTCAGGATTAAAGGTACTCACTGTATAGATTTTATGCATTTTTACTATTTAAAAAAAATGAAAAATAAACAATACTAATGGGATTGAAACACATGAAAGAAATCCATAATAGTTCTGACCCTTATTTTGGGAACTGATATAACAAAGAATATGTGATATTTGTGCCGTTCCGGGTCGATTTATGCAGAGCAGGACCTTTTCCAGCAATAACCCCCTCTAAAGCTGAAGGAATCGAGTTCTCTAATAACCCAGTTCTGGTTGGTGCAGTGGGTTTGGCTTAAACTGATGACTTTTGCCAATAGGCTGGAGGTTAGCTGAATGTCTCGACAAGCTGGAGGGAGCCTGCTCCCTACCAAGTGACCTGACTGGCATTCTTTATTATGCAGCCCTTGAGTAGCAAAGCCACTGCAAATGGCAGTTCCACAGTCTGTGTGAGAATGCTTCTCCACCTCTTGCTGAGTACCCCACAGGGCCTCGACAAGCAGTTTCTATTTAATGTAGAAGCCAGACTTTTCTTATTAAAAGGACATTGAAAGCACTTCTCTGTTTCTGCTGCAGTGGTTATTAGATAGGCGCAGAAACAATTCTAGTTAAAGGTAAGTGTTACACTTTTTTAAAATTTTAGGTCCTGTGTATAGGGAATAATTTACATTGTTGCCTCAATTGTTGAATTTTGCAACTATAATACTAGGAGTTTTTTCTTGACCCTAAGCTAGTGTGGTGCTGCAGAATGTAAAGTGGAAGTTTTTTTAAAAATCTTTTCCATTAAGATGTAATCTGTCTTGCTTTTTAATTTTACTGCCTCTGCTTATCTTTTGGTATATTAAATTACTTCAGCTACAGAGTGGTACAATGGCAATTTTATCATCACTTGCAGTGGGCCTGTATAACTAATTGGATCACACCATGAAAGCTGATTGGCTTTTTATTAATTTTCAGTGTTAAGGCAGATATATGTTAATTAGAAGTATGTGCGGCATACGGTTTTTATATTCATCTCAAGTTGGTTTTAAAAAAAGCAGATTTGCTAAGCATATGTGTGGCATTCTAGACACAACTAACCTTTTTCTTTTTGGGTCAACATGGGTCTCCAACGGGAAGCTGAATCTGTGGGAGTCTGAAGTTTATTTAAGCTGCTGAGCAGAGCTGTGTTTGTCAATTCAGCTGTTGTTAGGATTTAAGAGGAATGACAGAATGCAAATGGTGAACCTTCTGACACCTGGTATTGCAGTCGGTTTAAATTTTAAGTGAGTTTCACAAAATATCCTCTGTATTCTGTTGCTGATGATCTTTTTAACTATTTAATCTCTGCAATTTTCTAAGTTTTATAAAAAATTTTGCACAACTGATGTCAGCAGGGTCAAACATTGAAGAGGGCAGGAAGATTAGCATTGTATTATCAGCACTTCTATTTGTTCTGTAAGCTGAACTAATTAAAGTGCTGTAATTTTAACATTGGTGTATCTTAATTGGGTTTAATTTTATCCTATGCTAGGATTTTCCGGTGTGGCTAGTTTGCAGAAAGCAAAGTTGTCTGCTTGTGAACAGATGTTCTGTCTGAATGTAGAGTTAGGAAATATATTATTGTATTCCATATATATATATAACCAGTGTGCTTTCTGCCATAGATTTGCTATGTACTACTCATAGAAATGCTTTAAATCTCTAAAATCCTGAACAGGAATTGTGAAATGGCAGTGGTTTACATTCAGAGAAAATAGATTGTTGATCAATATGTGCTTGAGAATTTCTCATGTAAGCTGGAAGGCCACAGACAGTAATACATTTTGCTTCTGAATAATTTTGTTTTTAATTTTCTTTTCACTGGTCTTTGTTTTTAGAAATGTAACATTAAAAAAGCTAATTAACAACTTTTCAGTAAAGTTCATATCTTGCTTCAAGGCTTGAATTCAGTATTGCATTGCCGTGGATTTTTAGGTTGTTCAGGAAACCAGCATCATTTAGGCTTGATTATGTGACCCAACTGTTAAAGGGAAATCAACAGAAACAAAATAAAGCCATTTCATTACTGGAAAATAATAATCATATTTGTATTGGGTTTGATTAATCTGAATATCACTGTAGCATGATTTGTTTTGCCTTCAGCCATCGACTGCAATAACATCAGAGTTCAAGTGCTGTGACTTCAGACATATGATAATACTGTTGGTCTCAACAGTAATTTAACTCTTGGAGTTCTGAACAGTTTTCTACTTCTCCATGGTTGAAAGGGGATAGTATGACAAAAGTAATTGGCTAGTAGTCTGAAATGTTTTTGCCTCTAGTGAAAGCTAAAATATTTTGGTGTGTGCGATGTTCCTTTCAACAATGCAAAACATTTTTATAATGCTCAGTTACTGATAATTAACTTGCATGCCTTAAGGCCAGTGTTCTGTTTTTCTGATTATGGGCTCAGAAGGCACATGTCCTTGAAGCATGCGAGGGAGAACAGAAGGTGCAAGATGCACTGCTGTAAGTTTTAGGACTCCTGAGACAATTAAGTTCAATTTGGATAACTATAATTACATCCTAAATCTGTGTGTGTTTAGTTAAATTTTTCCTTTAAATTGATGAAAAGATAGCATAATGGTGGAGATTTTTGGTGAATTTCTGCATTCTTTTAGCCGCACAATATCAATGAAATTGCAGTGTAAAAAGCAATTTTGATATATAATCTGATATGGAAAGGGTCATAAATATGGATATTAAATTAAAGGAACATGATAACTACTAAAAATATGATCATTTTTGCTATATGAAATAAACCCTTTTTCTCTGTTCTGTGAATTATTGGATAAAAATCTGAATTTCAATTTGTAAAAAAAATTGAATATGTATTTGGCATAGTATACTCCTAATTAGTGAATAATTCACAATTTCATTGTTTGTAAAGTCTTTATCAACACTCACACTGAGTGTAAGTGATCATGTCTGAAAGGCGATTGTTGGTAAGTATTGTGTATAGTGCATCAAGCATTGTCTTGCAAGCTGCTGCCTTTGCCCAGTTATGCTGAATGGTTGGTGAGATAAGTTGGATAATTGTGATTTTTTTTGTTGTTTTCATTTAGCTATTAAGACAATAGTTGTTTTAAAAAGTACAATGTTTTGTTTATGCTTCTTTTCAACTAGTTGTAATGGGAAAAACAGTATTTGTTAGCTTTTGCATTGGGAAATAGGAGTATTTATTTTAAGCTTCAGTTAAATCCTATGATTACATTAAAAGCACAAATACCAAAAACAAAGGACAATCCGACAAAGTTTAGTTTTAAAATATTATATACTCAAGCCATGTCTATTTTCAAATTATTGCTTTTATTTGGAGTGTATATTTAAATATTGGTAGACTTAACTATAAGTCAGTCTGATTGGTTTATCTACAAGATGATTTGCTTACAGAAATACTTTATATTTACTTATGTGAAACCATGGCCCTGATGTTTGCAGGAACGGTGTGAGGGAGCGCAGTAGCTGGAAGAAACCCAGAGAGATTGGGGATGTGGAAATCCTGCCAACTTTAACAGAAGATCGTCATAATGCTTCTGTTTCCATTCGGCAGCCAGCCACATTTGCAAGCGAGGGAGAGATAGTAGCTTGTGTGGGCAGTGGGGGTTGGGGGTTCTTGGAACCCAAGACGAGCAATGACAAGGTGACAAGGGAGTGATTGAGGCTTGGGTGGCGGGGAGAGGTCAGGCACAAACACGTTAGTGAGGAGAGGCTAGAATCAATAGAGGCTGTATTTGGCAGAAGGGAGCCCTAAGGCTTCTTTGATGAGTTGGGTGTAGCACCCCTACCCCTTATGGCCCTCACAGAGAGCTATAAATAGTTGCTACTGAGTCTCCTGAGACCTAGTTAAATTGGGCTTCCAATTGCACTGTGGGAGCCTGATTTAAATTTGATATTGAAGACGGGGCACGCATATGTAAGTTGCAGCAGGCTCATATATGTCTGGATGGGGGCGCGTTCTCCGATTTTTTATTTTGAACTCATTGCTCTCCTACCCATTGTGAAGGGGTTAATAGCTAGGCCCATGTATCTGTGATATGATGATGACACATCTCCTGTTGTCTCCATAAACCACCCATTTCCGCATATGTCCAAGGTAATGTCTTCCAAAAGAAATCCTCTAACTGTGTACATGGATTTTACACTACTGACTTCTTTTATTCCAGTTTAGGACGTGCAACTTCTATGCACACTTCTCTTTTACATTTGGTATCAGGAGGCAGTCATATGTGTTCTGGGATCCACTCTGTAATACTGTGACCCAGACTTGTAGGCCTACATTTTGTGCTTTATGAATTGGCTCCCAGAATGATAGTATCAGGATTGAAGCCGTGAACCACTTTGGAAGGTGGTTTTCCACAAGCCAACAGAAATGACCATTATTGAACATTCTTCTTTAGCTGCTTGACATCCTTTCCTAGGAATTGGGGAAGGTCCATGGCCATAAAATTGAAGTTATTAATATGTTTTTAGGCACTACTAATCTTTGCCACATGTAGAATAACAGATAGATTAATGCATATTACAAACAGCGGAGGGTGCTTTGATACACCCTATTATGAATTCTAAGCAACTCTTCCCTGATCCCACAGGCATCTGACCACCATTTTCAAAAATTCAAAATAACAGCAGCCATCTTAGAGCCTAATATCTCTTGTTTCACGAGTGATTTGTGGAGGTAGTATAAATTTCTAACTTCATGACGTTAGCAACAAGCTGTAATATCTTTTCAAATTTAGCTTGGCGGTCATACAAAAAGAGAAGCCATTCTTGCCACTTCAGCTCTGTACAGCAAACCATAATTATAGTGCTAGTGCTATGAAAGTGCCTGACTATGGCAGAAGAGTACTTATGTACATCTCATGGGGAAATAATTGCTGGTATGCTGGCTGATGACGTGGCAACTGTGGAAATCTGATTTTCATTTCCACAGTTGGTAGACCACACATAGTTATACACCTTTCACCACCCATTTTGAAATGTAGCCATTAGAACGTTCTGGAAGATATCTGTCAATTACAGTAAAAAAGAAAGGTTATATTGTATTTTGTAATGAGTTAATATGCTTGTTTCTTCTAAGATTTTAGTTGACTCCTCAGTGAATAGATTTTGTTTACATGAAATTGCTGCATGCAGTTCTGGCTGATGTGAAATCTGTGGTTGAAATTAGCTTTTGTTGATTTTGTGCTGAAGTATTTTAAAGATATTTTTATTTAAACTACTGAATTCATTGGTTTTATGTGTTCTTAATTTACAGCATGCCACACAGCTATGAAAAGATTGCAGGAAAGAGAGAAATATTAAGACAAAAGTAAATATAGTTTTTACCGAGCTTAGAGGCATTTTGTTGTAATCTATATTCTACGTTTCAGCCAAAATACAAGCTTGTAGGAATTGTGAAGCAGAACCAGCTTCTTACAGTGGTTTGAATGTCATCATTGCTGTGTTTTAGAGAAATAACAAAATACATTTAAACACTATTACAGAGATATTTGCAACAAATGATAAAATTATTTTGTTCAAAAATCATGACAATTTGTATTGACTGCTAAAGTTTTATTTGGAACAGTTTAAACATGGATAACTTGGAAATGGGGTTACTTTTATTATAGTTGCATAATTTCTGAGGTAAATAAAGTGGCCATTTTGTTTGGAGGTCAGGGAAATTGCATGGAGCTGGCTGGCTTCATTAGGAATCTGCAACCAATAAAAATTATACATTTGTGGCAGTATAATTTTCAAGTCTGTCAAATGCAGACAAAAACTGAACTCATTAGATGTTGTTTACATAGCAATAGTAGCTATGTAAATGTCATTTATAGCTACTCATTTTAAAATATTATTCATGCTAGCAGCTATTCAGATACTTTTTAAATACAATAGCAGAATAATTATTGACAATAATGAAGTAATTCCTTTAAAAGTGACTCTTACAGACAATAGCAGCTCTCTAACCCAATGCAAAATACTCAGTGCAGTTAAATATACAGATTTATTTGTGCCTATTCTGTTTTTAATTCTTGTACTTATAAATCTTGAAGGATGAATGACAAAGAACTGTGGTTTGTTTGATCATATTTACCAACCAATAGATGTATTTTATATTGTAAGATTATGGGTATTTGTATATGGTGAATTTTCACTTTCTTCCTTTTATAATGAAAAAATATCAGTTTGACTTTTCTTGGCAAGTTTAACCAATAAACTAAAGAGCTATATAGACCAAGCAGTTCCATGGTTTATCTCTGGTCATTGTTGAGTTGGTGATCTCACCTGGGGCAGCAGGAGAGTTGCTAAAATTGGCCAAAACACTGTTGGATTAGGGAAGGGAAAATTAGCCACACTTTCTGCTCTTCATCGCTATCCAGCAACCCTGCTGGAAGTGTGTGTGTGTGGGTGTGTTAGGTTAGTTCAGCATTGAGCTTAGCTGTGCTGTTCCCTGTAATCAAATAGCCTGTAGTTACTGTCAAACCTCACACATGCATAATGGTCATTTGGATGAGGTATGGGAGGGTGAACAGTGCCCATGGAATTGGATGGAAAGAAGGGAAGAAAATTGTTTGCATCATTGGAGGAGACAGAAAAGACTAGAACCACTTTAATAAATTGGTTCAACTGTAGCATACATGGCAAGATCTTGCATAAAAATGTTTTAATTGTACCAAGTTTTTGAATTATTCTAGTCAAAATAAGTGTTCATTATGCTAATGTATACAAAATTCGCTAACAATATTTTTTCTTCCACAGTCCTTTCATAGGTCTAATTTTGTCAGGCAGTCGTTTCAAATGCTGAAGTGGTTACAGCAGAAAGAAAAAAATGTTGCTTTCTGGTTTTGTAAGAATCACAGCACAGTAATTAGCAAGTCTGCCTTTTACACATAAGGCAAGTATGATGGTATGTTAATGGCCTTGTGGGGAGCCTTCTGAAAGGAAAATAGAGCCACAGATGCAAAGCAGAATGTTCCAAATCATTCTTAAATATATTTGGTGCAAAGGACTGCATCACCGATGATGCAGACATTCTGAGATCCAAACAAACGTTATGCAAATCCAAACCATTTAAAGCTAGCACAGCTAGAAGAGAAATAAGAGTATTGATAATGTGCTGAATGCATTTTTTCTTCTGCATTCATATTGTGTTTAAGCTTTGATAAAGCTAAATTTGCAAGAATCTACATGGATACGGATGTTGCAAGATTATCATTCCCAAATGGCTGTATCTCAGCCCACAGAAATGGAGAAAAATAGAAAGACCTTTTGAGTAAGTGATTCAATAATCATTCCAGCACTGTTTTCTGTCTCGCATTTGTTCCAGTCTTCATTATTTAGAGTTTTTCCTTTTTTTGGTGCTATGCTTTCATTGTACAATTTGGCATTCTGATTAATAATGGCTACAGGTGTTTAATTGTTTTTGCTTTTCGTAATGAAGCAATGGTGTCTATATTAATTATTTTCAATGTAATGCGATTTTCTCATTTAGAACAAGAGTTCTACACTTCAGATTGTAGGTTATCTTGTTTTTCCTTGAACTGTTTAAAAATTTCAATTAAATCAGTATTTAGTTTTTTCATTCAGTTTCTTTAGATGTATTTGGTGGATCCATAGAAATTGTTAATTTTTTGGATTTGAGTTGTAGACCTAAAGTACAGTGTGTTCTTATTCTGCCATTATAGATCATTTGTGAGTGTGTTAGAGAATTTTTTTAAAATTAAGCATAAGACAGAATTTACCATAAAATAAAATTAGGTCTGAAAATTCCATGCAAGAGCATTGAAATGTTGTAATTACTATATGGTGAAATTGCCACCATGCTGTAGAAACGACAACCATGTTGTGCACAGCACAATTTAGTTGCAAAAACAATTTCCACATATGAGCATTGTTTCTTAAATTTAGTATGAATTATTCAGGTAGCCATGTGGAACCCTGAATTATGAGGAGTTACACAACAGCTACGCCTTTAATGTTTTGTATAGTATATCCTATGATTTGTGGAGTAATATTTTAGGTGCCAGTTCACCTTTCAAAATGTATAGATTCTTGTTATAATGGCAGATAAACACTTTAACAGCACAATGCAGAAAGGGATTTTATTAATGTACAAGTATTCAGAAAGTGTTAAAGTAAGGAAATAACTTTGACAGGATTTTGCTTGGATAGTGCCAGAATGTATATGGTATCATTTAAAAAGGCTTACATTTCTGGAATTCTTGGCCGTGCACTTCTTTATGGTGATCCTTGTTTTCACTGTTAGTGAAGATGAAGCAAACTATTACTGTTTATTACCAGCCAGTATACAATGCTTCACGTGTCACCGACTCAATTTTATAATCTGCCAAATAAAGTCATTTAGGCCATGGGTAAATCTGATTATGAAGGTGACTGTGTATAGTGGCATCATTTTAAATTGAATACAGTTTCTTCGCACTTAAAACTGTGATTTGCTGTGGAACAGCATTACAACCGATGTGGTTTTATTTCATTTAACAAATTAACACAATGAGTGCAAATATAACTTATTATGGCAAAACTTTTTGTAACATGTTAAGTATAGATTAAGTTAGTACCATAATTAAATTAAACATATTAGTAATTATGAATTGTTATAAACAGTAACATAATTATGCTGTAAAGCAGTCCACTCACTTTCTACTTTTCAGCAAATTTGAAGTTGCATCATGGTCCTGGAGAAAGCAATCTGATTGTTCTGTGCTGATGTATAATTCAGAACAGCTGTAAATTTGGTATAATCCACTTTTGCAGCTGTATTTTAAATGACTTAAATACTGTTCATTAAAGAACAAATTTGTTTTCAAAAATAAAGTACTGCAGATGCGGAAAATCTGAAATAAAAACTGAGAATGCTGGAAATACTCAGCAGATCAGGCAGCATCTGTTGAGGGAGAGACTATTAATGTTTCAGGTCACTGGCCTTTTGTCAGAACTGGAAAAAGTTAGAAATGTAGCAGGTTTTAAGAAAGTACAGATGTAGGAGGTGGGGGTGAACAAAAAGGAAGGTCTAAGATAGGATAGAAGGCATGAGAGATTAAATGACAAAAGGGATGATAGTGCAAGAGAAAAAGGCATAGCAATGGAACAAGAAACAAAGGATGGTTCTAGAGGGCCTTCTCTTTTGTTCTTCCACCTCCCCCGCCACCCATTTCTGCAGTGGCTTTAAACCTGTTAACATCTCTTACCTTTTCCAGTTCTGTCGAAAGGTCATCGACCTGAAATGTTAACAAGTATACTGAACTTAACCCAAGCATACTGACATTGATAATTCAAAGGAGGAAACATGGCTGTTTAGTGAACTGGACAAAATAGCTCCAATGTTTCTGAAGAATGTTGCTTTCTAGCATATTAGTACGCAGTGGCTAACATGCCAGCTGTAGAAAGATGGTCTTGTGGATACTTTTCGCATTTTCTTTTCAACTGAACAGGTGATTAAAACAACAATGTATTGTCAGACAGATAACCACAGCCTGCAAATGGAAGACGCTTAGAATCACAGAATGGTTATAGCAGAGAAGGAGGCCATTCAGCCCTTCGTGTCCATGCCGGCTCTCTGCAAGAGCAAGCCTGGTAGTCCCACTTCCCACCCTTTCCCTGTTGCCCTGCAAATTCTTTTCTTTTCAGATCATTATCCAATTCTCTTTAGAAAGCCACAATTGAACCTGCCTCCACCATATCAATGATCTTCCCTTCATCATAAGGTCTAAAGTGGGGATACTCACTGATGATTGGTACTGAACACTGTGCATTCACGACTCCCTAGATACTGAAACAGTCTGTTCCCATATTCAACCAGACCTGGACAACATTCAAGCTTGGGCTGGTAAATGGCAAGTGATATTTGTGCCACACAAGTGCTGGGCAACAACCATCTCCAGCAAGAGAGGAACGAACCATCTCTCCCTGATGTTCAACAGCATTGCCATCGCTGAATCACATCATCAGCACCATTGAGCAGAAACTTAACTGGAGCAGCCATTTAAATACTGTGGCTACAAGAGCAGGTCAGAGGCTGGGAATTCCGCAGCAGGTAACTCATCTCCTGACTCCCCAAAGCTTGGCCACCATCTATGTGGCACAAGTCACGTAATGGGTTGAAGGGTTATGGAGAAGGGGCAGGAATGTGGAGTTGAGGCCGCGATGAGATCAGCCATGATTGTAATGAATGGCAGGGCAGGCTCAAGGGGCTGAATTGCCTACTCCTGCTTCTAGTTCTTATGTTACGTCAGGAATGTGATGGAATGTTCTCCAGTTGCCTGGATGAGTGCAGCTCCAACACTCAAGAAGCTCACCATCATCCAGGACTTGATCAGCACCCCATCCACCATCTTTAAACATTCATTCCCTACATCACCAAAACACAGTGGCAGCAGGTGTAGCATTTACAAGATGCACTGTAACAAATTGCCAAGCCTCTTTTGACAGCACTTTTCAAATCTGCAACCTCAACCACCTAGAAGGACAAAGGCAACAGACTCATCGGAACACCTCAGCACAAGTTTCCCTCTAAGTCACGCACCATCCTGACTTGGAACTATATCGCCATTCCTTCACTGTTGCTGGATCAAAAACCTGGAATTTCCTATCAGCACTATGGGTGTACCTACACCATGTGGACTGCAGCAGTTCAAGAAGGCAACGTCACCACCACCTTCTCAAGGGCAATTAGGGATGGGTAACAAATGCTGGCCTTGCTAGTGACACCCACATCACATGAAGGCATAAAAAAAAAACTCTCTGGCAGAGTATTCCAGGTGCTAATCACTTGTTGCGTAATAACATTTTTCCTCGTGTCACCTTTGGTTTTCCCTATCTACTCTATCTTGATCCCTTATGATTTTGAACACAAAACGTGAAGGAAGAGGCCTTGCAGTGCAGTTACTGATATGGCATTGAACTATGTTGGGTGGGAAAATGGCATCCCTTCATCTTCTAAAATGCATCCATTATTCTGGATAATCATATAGCTGCTTACTACTGACTTGACCTTTTATAAATAGTGACTAATGTTAGTAATGACCAGGACCACTAATTTGAGGTGTTCACAGAAAAATGTTTGAAAGTGCAAAATTGCAATCCCCAGTACACTGCTAAAACTCCCAGAAGTTTCTTGTAATCTGTATAATGAAAACGTACAATGACTTATTCAGTAGCCTTAATTCTAAATGGAAGGGATGACAGAATGGAATCCCCAAAGCAACAATAAAAGTTTTAGAATGCCATGCAATAAAAATTGAATTGTACTTATTCAGCTACTGTGAACAGTGGCCCATCTAATAAATAATTTATTTCTATGAATGTTTGTTAGGCTTTCAGCTTATGATCAGAATGTAAATGCAATTAGAAGTCATGTACAAATTGTTTCAGAATATTAAGTGTTGACCTGCAATTTCTTGGAACAGCAAAATTGGTGTCCAATGCCATAAGTTAGACTGTTGATTCTTAGCAGCAAATTCATGCCAAAATTTGCTGGAGATCTAGGTAGTATACTCCACAGTGAGAATGATGGTGAATCAGTAGCTAGTAGCAATTGCAATGATGGTAGTGTTCACAGATTGTTAGGGCTACTTTGATGAAAGATCAATCTTTGATGATTTCATTGCAATGCAATTTATGTTGTTTTTGTTCATTGCAATTAAATTAGCTTCATCCTGGCCTAAGAAGGCACTAATCTTACAGGAAGAATTTATTTTTAATTTTTATTCTTAACGGGCCATTGAAGAAACAAAGCTGTTGAGGCCGTAGAACTTCATACCTGAAAAAGATACCTTGTTTAAATTATCAATAAATCTGTCACATTTAGCAATGAGTGCACCAATACACTGATGATACTGAATCATTTCATTGCAACAGTATCAAAGCTTTACAGTCAGATTATTGCTGTGCTATTGCTTTAGCACTACAATTTCCACAAAGACATCAGGCAAACACCTTTCTCGACCTTTTATCAAGACTCCATCATAAATCTATACAAAATATAATGAGCTTCTCACCAACAATCAATTCCAATGATAGCATTGGTATTGAAGATGTGATATTGTGTGGAGTAAAATCAGATACAAGGGATCTGAGGGCTGTGTAGTTATTAACATTTACAAAATGAAAACTTTTTAAAACCCATGCTTGATGACCGCACTTTGTTCCCAATAAAAGTTCCTTGTTACTGGGGATTGAGTTAATTCACTTCGCTTTGAGCTAGCTATGGTGCAGTAGTGATTATACAATTGGTCTTGACATCTCTAGGTTATGGGGTAAAAATTAAGCAAAGCTCCTGCTCACGATTACTATCCAGTGACCCCTGCTAGAAATGTATTTGTGGGCATCAGATGAAGACAGGATTGGGCTCAGTTGTGATGTAGGGCTGTTCCTTCAGGAGAAAAGGGGAGAAAATTGGCAAGAAAAATAAATTTAAAAACAAATCTTCAATATCTAAATATTGTAAAGTTCAAAAATTACTTTTCTCATGCTGACTGTAACTGACAGACTTAACATGTTTTTTCATAGTCCCTACAGCTCAAATGGTTCCTCTGCAGAATAACCAAATAAAAATTTGTGCTGAATGGTAAACTTTCACAATTGGTGTAAATTATATGCAAATGATTTAACATCCCAATTAAGCTTTTTGCTCTAAGTATGTTTATATCTGACCTGCTTTGAGTAAATACAGTGACATCGCCTAAGATGGAATATGTATGCTCAAAGCTAATAGAAGACATCTACTAGGAGGATAATTGACTGAAAGTATCACTAACGGCTGCTATTAATCAATCTATTCAACATATTCAGTGTTCATAACTATATTTTTGAAGTATTGTAATATATTTGGGCCATAATTTGCTGTCAAAGAAACAGTGAAGCTAATGGTGCTTATGTGCAATTGATACAGCAGCTTCAGGCAAGGGACAGATTTCCAGTTAAACTGAAATATTCATAAGTTGCTGTCAGAGTTGAGCCACTCCGCTGTTAGCTTTACAAAACAGCATCTTGCTGTTTGTGCCTCACCATTGAATTGCATCGAATCTCATGAAATTGCTGTATTTGTATGGTATATGCAAACTAAATCCAACACAGATAAATATGAGGTAGTACATATTGGTAGGAAGAACAGGGAGGTCACTGACTGGAAGGTGCGACTCTAGGTAGGGTAGAGGAACAAAGGGATCTCTGAGTACAAATACATCAATCATTAAACGTTGCGCCACAGGTTAGCAAGACCATTTTTTTAAAAAAAGCAAACCAAGCACTGGGCTTTATTTCTAGAGGGCTAAAATTGAAAATTAGGGAATTTATGCTAAACTTGTATCAAACCCTGGATAGACCACATTTAGGGCTGAATTTTATTATGGCGGCGTGCTTTCAGATGGCGGTCCGCAGAGCCGCCGCGTTATTCAGTGTGGTGGCTCATTAACATTGACGCGACGCGCCCCCCCCCAAATGACATGGTTGGGTGGGGGGGGGGGACCTCCAGTGCTGTGATCGGTGTCGGGTCAGCTGAGGAGCAGGTGCTGGGGCCCTATTTAAAGCGTCCCAGCACCTGCTTCTTGCCAACTGCCAAATGCTTACTCTGCTTTGTCCCAGTGTCCTGTGCAGTTGAAATCCTCCTCTTCCATTGAAGTGCAACCTTTTTTCCCGTAGGGCTACTGCACCTGGCTGCATAATCCTAATTTTGCACATATATGAAAGTGATATTGAATTACATCAGAAAGGGAAAACACTCTCTCACAAATAAAAGCATCATTCAATAATAACATATTATGGGCTTTTAATTTCCTGAATGTAAACAGCTGCAGACTAATATGCATTTGAATCTGTACTCATTTTTCATTGAAATTATATTTGAAAATACATGTAACTAGAAGTAGAATTATTTTTCAAAGAACCAGGAAAATATGTTTCCCTTGTAGCTGCACTGCAAACCTGAAATAATAAATCAATAATTATGATAAACTGGTGCAGAAGCAAAGTGAACGTCAACATTTATATGTGTATCTGTAATATATGAAAAACTAGTAGAACAGCACATATTTCCTCACTGGTCCTGCATTAGTTTCAAAACCTGAAAAAAAACCTGCAGCCAAAAGTTAGACTGTGGAATAACCTTTGCATTTAAAGGACCAGACAAAAATCTAAAGATGGCAGAGGGGTGCTCCAGGTTGGGCCCATGTTTCAGCGATGCCTCTTTGCTCATTCTCCTCCAGGCTGTGTGGGCAAGGCAAGAGGTCTTTTTCCCCAGGGATGGTAAGAAGAGACCCGCCGCCTGATCAAGGCAGCCTGGCTGGAGGTGGCAGAGGAGGCCAGTAGCCGTGGGGCCATCCGGCGTGAATGGGTCCAATGCCGGAAGAGGATGAATGATCTGCTTCACACTGCAAAAGTAAGTGGCATATTGTATCGTGGCCGCACTGAACCTGGGTGTCCCCACACAGAGTGGCACATGTGTGCCACTGCCATGCCAAAGACAGGGAGATTGGGTAGAGAGGAATGACGTGACATGAATGTCACTTGTCTGCTGCTCAGAGCATGGCACCTACATGAGTGGCTCACTCAGTAGTGCACATCGAGCCTTCCCCACCTTTGGGCCCAGCACCTCTCTTGTGACATGTGTTGGGCTGTTGCCTTGCTATGCTTAGTCTCTGCCTCCTGGCTCCTCCAGGCAAAGAGGGCCCACAATACTCGTGAGGAAAGTCGGACTGGTGGAGTGCCAGATATGCAGACGCTGATACAGGCTGAGGAGGAGGCCCTCGAACTGGCTGCGACATGTGTGGACCTTGCACTCTGTGACGTTGAGCTCGAGGTCCTGGGTGAACATGCAGCCATTTGATACACAAAAGGGTCACTGTGAAAATCATACTGTTTGAGACAATTCTGTCATAATCGTCAAATGCTCACCTTAAAGACTGACAATATGTTCTTCTCATTGTATCTTGCAGGTCAATGCTCTGAGTTGGCCCTGGCAGCCCAGAACACCACCATACCTCTGAGGAAGAGACATCCTCAGAGGAAGCAGCATCCCATGACACTGCTGCAACCTTCCACCAGTGCAAATGCAGTCACCTCGGTAGGAATCTGGTCTGCCTTACAGTCTGGGTCACAAGCTGGTGAGGGTATTGCACATACGCCTGAACAGCTGACTGAGGCTGAGAAAGCTGACGCCCTTGACAGTCGGAGGGCTGTGAGTGGCCAGGCCAATGCTGAGCCCAATGCTACTGATGACCCTCTGTTGTGGACAGCACAGAGCATGCTAGAGCTGCAGCAGCAGTCATGGCAACATCTGGTGGAGATGACACAGGCCATGCGCAGCCTTGCGCGAATGATGGGGGAGTCCATCCAGGCCATGACAGCTGCCATGTCCTAGGCAGTTGAGCACATGGCTTCATCTATGAAGACGATGGTAGACCCCCTGGTGAGCCAGATTCCATTAATACGCGCTGATCTTCAATCCCTCACCGAGGCCATCAGATCCACAAATCAGTGGCAAGGTGAGAGAGGGATCAGGGACATGGAGACTGTCTCTGCCCCTGCTCATTCCCGGGAGAGCAGAGAAATTCAAAGGAGCCTTGTGATGGAGGAAGCGAGCCTGCGCGGCATATCTGGGTTCTCCCCTCAAAGTGATTCCAATGTGGCCCCTCCACCGGTAAGTTAAGCTCCAGCAGCCACGACATCTGAGGAGAGTTCTGCGCTGATGCAGGATTCCCCCAGCCTGCTGGGGCCCTCCAGGTCTCGTGCGCGCGGAGGACGACTGCCAAAGGACACTCTGATCAGCAGCCTTCCTCCCGTTAGGCTGCTAGCGCAGAAGTAGCACCTGCAAGTGTTTCAGAAAAACACCATTACACAAATGGGTACGCACGGTTGACACAACACTGTAAGAAGTTAAATCACTGAATGTTCTTCACTAACGTGTGTTGCTTTTATTGTGTGAATGAAGTGTGCGAGCATGTACCGATCGTGTCTCCTCCCATTACATTGTTGGCCTTTCAGCACTGCCAGTGTATGGATTAACATCATTGCCATGCCAGTATTATTCATGTGCATCTCCACAGATGCAGCAACATGGACATTGGCTCGGTTTGCTGCTGCCAGTAAGGGTGGAGACAAAGATGTTGCAAATGCAGACTGCTGCACAACAGGTGAACGAGGGTGCTGTGTAGCTTGCAGAGTACGTGGTGGTCTTTATGGCATGTAGAACCATTGATCAATAAGGCATTGCTGTGCATCCCTTGTTCGCTGCTCGCCCTACATGCGGTGCCTGGATGCTCTCTGTCCTCCCATGCACCTTTCCTCCTGCAAGCCCTCAGCATCCTCATTGTCTGAAGATGAGTCCTGCTCACGTCTCTCCTCATCCTGCAAGGCTTTCCCCCATTGAGTGCGAAGTTGTGCAGAGCACAGCAAACAGTAACGATACAAGCTACCCTTTCCGGCTTGTACTGCAGGGCACCAACCGATCTATCCAGGCAGTGAAAGCGCTTTTCCAGCATGCCGATCACCTGCTCAGTGGTAGCTCTTGTAGCTAGTCTCTCCTCTGCATCATTGGTGGGGTTTTCTCATTGGTGTCAGGATCCATGTCTGCAAGGGGTAGCCCTTGTCTCCAAGAAGCCACCCCTCGATGTGAGCCAGTTCAGTGAACAGCAAAGGCCCCTTGGGACTGGCACAAGATGATGGCATCATGGCAGCTGCCTGGAAAGCAGCCACAGATTTGTATAAAGCGTTTACGGTGGTTACATACTAACTGCACATTGAGGCAGGGGAAGCCCTTTCGGTTGAGATATGCAGCTAGTGGGCTGGCGGGGGCCTTGATAGCCACATGGGTGCAGTCTATGAGCCCTTGCACCTGTGGTAATCCCGCGATGGAGCCAAATCTGATGGCCCTCTAGGCCTGGCTCTCAGGGTCTGTCCTGAAGCAGACATAGTCACCGGTTCTTCGGTACAGGGCATCGGTGATCTCCCTGATGCAGCAGTGCACTGCTGACTGTGTGACCCCACATAGGTCGCCGGTGGGTTCCTGAGGCGTAGAAGCTGAGAGCCACTGTCACTTTGAGGGCCACGGGCATAGGACGGCTGCAGATTCTCGTTGAGCAGGGCACAGAGATGTATCAGCACCTCTCTGGACATTCGCAGTCGCCTCTGATACTGGCGCTCACACATCTGCAGCTATGTCATGCGGGACCTGTAGATGCGCAGCGAGCTATAGTGCCGAGTTGGCCTTGGGGCTGCTGCTGCTCATGACCAGGGGCTTCTATGTGGGCTGCACCTGCCTCTTGGTTTTGCCTGCGGTGCATATGGCTCCTCATGACAAATGGATCAATGTTTATAGGGTGTACCATCCCCATCTCCATATTGCAATTAAACTTGCTCCCTTCACTTCTTTGAAGGTACCTAACAGGGCAGAGATTGATGTTGCCTCGTGCATCAGGTGCTTTCATGCATCAGCTATGTGGCCTGGTATGGCATTACCTGTCTTAACTTCCACTAGCATGACCACATTCAGATTGTAGCAGCTGCATCAATTGGCCCAGCAGCCAGATTATCTTTACATGCCTACAGTTTATGCCCGTTCCCGGAGTGCCATTGTTCCTTCACTCACACAAACATTCAATGGCATAGAGTGCCCCTCTTTACAGATGGAAGATACACAGTTGATCCCTTCATGCCTACAGAGTTGTGCTCCCAGTAATACCATCCCCTTGCCCACCTCCCTTCAAGCCTGCAGAGTTGTGCCCCCAGTAATGCCATCCCCCCTCCCATCTCTGTATACACGCATGCAGAGTTGAGACCCGTATCGCAAGACTTACCTGCACAGGCTCCGATGACTCGACTACTGCCGGCTTTTCTTAGTCATGAACGGGATGGCACGTGAGAGATGCGGAACTGTGGACTGAGAGGCAGTGGGATGCATAATGAGGCAGGGTAAGTAGCGCTTTGAATATTTAAATAGGGGTGCTGCTGCCGAACAGCAGTGGGGGGGGGGGGGCTGCTCTGAGGTCCCGCCAGCACTGGTAAAATGGGGCGGGGCCATCCAGGCACAGAAAGCATGGCGGGCCTCTTCCGGAAGTATTTTCCAGGCCCCTCCACCACGACCCCCAATGTCGTGGGGACTGGAAAAATTCAGCCCTTAGAATTTTGTGTGCAGTCCTGATCACCATATTATGAAAAGTATATAGAAGCATTAGAGAGGGCGCAGAGAAGACTTACAAGGATAATACTAGAAATGCTTGGGTAAACAAATCAGAAAAGGATGAGCAGGCTGGGTCTCTCTTCTCTTGGGGGAAAAAAGGTTGATGGGTGACCTAATAGTGGTCTTTAAAATTATGAAATGTTTTGAAAGAATGGATACAGAAAGAATGTTTCAACTTGTGGGGAAGAGCATAATTAGAGGTCATCGATATAAGATAGTCACCAAGAAATCCTTTAGGAAATTAAGACGAAACTTGTTTACCTAAAGAGTGGTGAGAATGTGGAACTCGCTACCGCAGGAAATGGTTGAAGCAAATAGTATCGTTGCATTTAGGGGAAGCTCGACAAGCATATGAAGGAAAAGGGATTAGAGGGTTATGTTGATAGATTTAGATGAGGAGGAACGGGAGGAGGCTGGAGTCAAGCATAAGCGTTGACATGGACTGGGTGGCCTGTTTTGTGGCATATATCCTATGTAATCCACCACAGAAAATTAAGTCTGGACATGAGAAGTCTTATGTACTCTTTTAACAACAGGCTAAGTATTAATTACTGCCAATTATCCCCTGTGGTGCTGAATATTAACTATTACAAGTGTGGAATCTCATTCCTTCAGGTTTTAATTGTTGTTGGAGGATTTTTTTACTTTTCCTTTCAGTCTGTTTCTCATAATCCAATTTTTCCCTCTTTATTTCTCTTTCTGCTGTCTCCTTCTGCTCTCTCTACCTGATTTGGCTTTGAATTCATCCACTCTAATTTACTAATTCTCCTCAGTCCTTGTGCTGTTAATTTCACAGTCCTTCACCCAGATCCCAGATGCCCTGTTGCCCTCCCTGTGATGTTACCAGCTCACATTTTTAGCAACTTTCCATGCAAAAGATTTTAAACATGCAAGGGCAACTCTAGCATTAACTCTAACAGACTTCATTATTTGTCCTGCTACAGTGAATTATGATCCATTGCTAAAATGCTAAAAACCAGACACCAAGGTAATTGATGCATTGTAATTTGCTCGTGTATCCTCAGAATTAAGACAGCATTTTTAAGACCATTAATATTTTTGATGATCCCAAATGTCTTGCTGTATCACTTTTTATGTAGATGAAGATTTATCTCCAGACAGGTTAATTTATGTTCTGTGGGCCATCTGTATTTAATTGACAAGTGAGTATTCTCATCTAAACATTAGAAAGAGAGAGCTTGCATTTATATAGCACTTTTCAAGACCTCAAAAATTGTACAATTTTTTTTGCTCAAATATATTCTGCAATTATTAATCTCCTTCTGTAGCTATAGGGAGAGCAAGGCAAGGAGCATTGTGAACAAATTTAAAGAGCAGCAGAATAGCTTAGCATTACCCAGAGTGATTTTAACTTTTATTATATGGTCCAATACATTACACTAAATGCAGAGGGAGGTAAGAAGCAATTATTTGCTGCTTAATCAGTATTTAGGAAGAATGCCAACAATGACAATTTATTAGATTTAGTGTTTAGTAAAGAGCTGGAGATGATATCTAATTTCTATGTACCTACTAACAAGTGACTACACTTCAAAAGCAATGCATTGGATCTCCTAAGACACCATAAAATACCATGGAAATCTTATGTTTTTTTCCTTCCATGTTAGGTGGCAGAGAACTGTCAAGAAGTATTGATCTTTTGAGTGGTTTGACAGGGCAGGTTGTATATCAAGATAAGGAAATGGCTGTTGAGCTAAATTGAGCTTTTTCCCAGTGGGATGCATGCCCAGAAATCAGCCTGATTGAGGGTCTTTACCTGTCAGCCATTGTTCATAGAACTTTGTAAGGAGGAGTTTTAAGGAGGTTTCTAAAGCAAGGGAGAAAGAAGGGAAGGCAGGATGGTTTTGGAAGACTGTGTAGAAGGATGGACCTCTGATGGCTGTGCAGAGTATGAGGAGATCTCAAGTCAGAGGACTGGAGAGCGTAGGCAGAAACATTGAAATCAATATCCTGGGAAACAGACATCCAGCAGATCTTGGCAAGGGTGGAGATGATAGGTGCATGGCGCTATGTGCCCAAGAGGACTTGGATCAAAGTGGAGGGGTAAAATTAATAAAAGTCTAATAACAGTAATGATGAAAGGTCATCGACCTGCAATGTTAATCCTGCTTTTCTGTCTGCAGATGCTGTCTGATCTGCTGAGTATTTCCAGCACTTTTTGTTTTTGTTATGTATTTAGAAAGCGTTGGCTTTATCTCGCTATCTTGATTGAGTTCTTTGAGCAAATACCCAGAGTGGTGAATGAAAGTAGTCCAGAGGATGCTGCTCATTTTATTTCCCAAAAGCATTAATAAAGTTCTTTGTACACAGCAATTAGAAAAAAAATCAGATTTCATGAGATTGCCAGACAGTTAACATAATGGATAGCAATTGGTTAAAATCATATTAATGAGGCTGTCGCTGACATTACTGAATCTGCCTGGGGACTAGTTCTGAGAGGAGTTCAAGGCCCTATACTAGGTCCATTATTGTTCATCATTTTCATTATTGATCTAGAGGAAAATTTAATCAGTATCATTCTCAAACTTGCTGATGTGTGTGGGACTTAGTAACAGATAAAACATATTGCTATATTGTGGACTGAATTTGGTAAGTTGGATGAATGGATCAGTCTGGTGGATATAATTTAATGAGATCAAATGCAGTTGGCTGTGCATGAGGCTAGGCAACTGCAGATATGTTTATAACATGCATTTATTTCCATTACTAGAAGCTCATCGGGAAAGAAACGTAAGGGTTAGTAGTTGATTATTTGTTAAAATTGCACAGAGTATGACCTATAGGGAAGGCAAATAGTGTGTTGGGTTGTTTTGCTAGAACCATTGACTACAAAAGAGAATTTCTATACTAGGCTGCATAAAACATTGATATTAGAGTTTGTGTCCAGTTTTGGTTCTAGCACTTGGTGATAAATGCCAAGGCTCTGGAGAGTGCAGAGAAGAACAATCAGGATGATACCAAATCTTAGGATGCTTGTTTATGAAGGTAGGCTCTAAGAGTTAGGGTTATTTACTTTAGGAAGTGTAAGTTAAGACTGGATATGATTCAAGTTATTAAATTGATAAAAGGATTATATAGAGCTCAATTAAATAGGGTATTTGAAATGGATCAGGACTGTAAGTCTGTCAGTCATGCTTATCCAATCCATTGACAAAGAATTAAAAATACCTTCTGAATTCAAACTTTGGCAACATGTTGAGTATTTTAAAAAATTCAATCTTGGCATATGGATTTCCTTTAAAAAAAAACTTGACAAGTTCCTGAGGGAAGAGGACATTGCCAAGTAGGTGGTTAGTTAATTTAGATTGGGATGGGTCTTGTGCAATTACAGTCCCCTTGAGGCTGCTTGTTTGCATCAGCGAGTCAGAGGAATTTCCCAGCAATTTTCTGACAAGCCAACGTTTGTTTTTCCCCAATTTTTCATTGCCTTTTCCAAGAGACAACCGGGGTAATTTTTAATTAAGTTGCCAAATGGGAAACCCACAGGATCAGGTGGAACACTGATTTTACACCAAGGCCAATATTAAAATCAGGCATGGTGTAAAACCAGCATTGTCCCCTCCTGTAATTTTTCTTACTGGTGGGTTAGTTTAAAATTGCCCCCACATTTCTAGGGGGTGGGGAGATAGTGTGCAACATCTGCTAGGTGGAGATTTTTTCACACCCTTTTCGGATGTTTGGATATCATTCTATGTGCATATTGGGGAATTGTCGTAGATTTGCTAATGTTCCAGTTGATGGCTGTTAAGTGTAGCTAATAGATTGAAATCTTCCACTTTTCATTAGATATCAATATAAAGATGTGCTAAATCTGGGATTAATTTGGCTGCCCTATTCGCGAAGCTTTATTATAATATAGGTGGGGTATTATAGTTCAAATGTATCTTAGGGCTTTGTAGAAGAGATGAAGAAAACACTCCATCCTAATAAATCATTTAAAAGATCTCAATATGATTGCATGCAAAATGGATACTGTTCTGACTAAAAAACTATTTTTGCTTTTTCTAAAATCTTATGTATAGCCCAGAATACTTCCATTTATTTTCAAAATTATTTCAAATTAATATGACTGCTCTTAGGAGAAAAATCTGTTATAACATAAACAATATTAAGTAATGCTTACACATTTTTGTGTTGAAATGTATAGTGAAACTACTGGATAAAAGCTTTGATTTAAACTGAAGACTGGAAATAGCCATAAATGCATCCTTAATAATGTCTATTTGTAGTTATTAAGATAGCACAAATGTATGATATGGAAGACAAGTTTTAAATTACTGTAGTGTAAATGACAATGTTGTATAAGTCACATCATTATCTCTCCTAAATAAAAGTAAACTTCTTATATAGTGGTGTGACTTATGAGGTCTTACTACAATAGGAACAAGAGTAAAGAGAAATTATATACTTCCTTAAGGCAAATTAATTTATACCGTATTGGTGTCCATCTGATTTTGAAAAATGTTAACATTTTAAACAAACTTTTAAGTGATAGCTGTGTCATAACACATCCTTTTTCTCTCTATAAAAAAACCTTTGTACAGTCTGTGTTATTTGTGTCTACCCTCTTTCTCCATACGTCATTGTACTTGTAAAAAAAATTTTAAATTTTATTTTAATGAGTAAGTGCTGAAGTTCTGTCGAAGAGCTGTCTATTTTTAAACCAAAGTGGGAGCAGTGGCTACTTGGAACTATCATTTACCTTAACTTTAAGATACCAGGTGTTTTTATTTCCATTCTCCCTAGTGTTGATACTGAAATTTAAATGGTACTATATGCTAAGTTGAATTTTTGAATCATTCTCCTTGTCATTGGCAATACATAGTAATTGGTAGAAAGACTGCTAAATTGCTAAGTGTGGAGCATTTTAGAAGAATCAGTGTAGTTTCGGGGCCCAGATCCCTCTAATCCCTTCCTATTCATATATTTGTCAAGATGTCTCTTAAACGTCGCTATCGTATCTGCTTCCACCACCTCCCCTGGCAGCAAGTTCCAGGCACTCACCACCCTCTGTGTAAAAAAACTTGCCTCGCACATCCCTTCTAAACTTTGCCCCTCGCACCTTAAACCTATGTCCCCTAGTAACTGACTCTTCCACCCTGGGAAAAAGCTTCTGACTATCCACTCTGTCCATGGCGCTCATAACTTTGTAAACCTCTATCATGTCGCCCCTCCACCTCCGTCGTTCCAGTGAAAACAATCTAAGGCTCCTTGATGCCACACTCGGTAAAATACTGCCTTGATGTCAAGGACAGTCACTCTTACCTCACCTCTTGAGTTAAGCTTTCTGGTCCATATTTGGCTGTAATGAGGTCAGGAGCTGAGTGGCCCTGGCAGAACCCAAACTGAGCGTCGGTGAACAGGTTATTGCTATGTAAATACCGCTTGATAACGCAGTTGACGACACCTTCCATCACTTTGCTGATGACCGAGAGTAGACTGATGGGGTGGTTATTGGCCGTGTTGGATTTGTCCTGCTTTTTGTGTGCAGGACATACCTGAGCAATTTTCCACATTGTTGGGTGGATGCCAGTGTTGTAACTGTACTGGAACAGCTTGGCTCAGGGCACTGTCAGCCCTGGCACACAAGTCTTCAGTAGTATTGCTGGAATGTTGTCAGGGTGCAGCCTTTGCAGTATCCAGTGTCTTCAGCCATTTCTAGATAGCACGTGGAGTGAATCAAATTGGCTGAAGACTGGCAACTGTGCTGCTGGGGACCTCAGGAGAAAGCCGAGATGGATCATCCACTCAGCACTTCTGGCTGAAGATGGTTGCAAGTGCTTCAGCTTTGTCTTTTGCGCTGATGTTCTGGGCTCCCCCATAATTGAGGATGGGGATATTTGTAGAGCCTCCTCCTCCTGTTGTTTAATTGTCCACCAGCACTCACAATTGGATGTGGCAGGACTGCAGAGCTTAGATCTGATCCGTTGGTTGTGGAATCACTTGGCTCTATTGCATGCTGCTTCTGCTGTTTGGCACAGAAGTAGTCCTGGGTTGTAGCTTCACCAGATTGACACCTCATTTTGAGGTATGCCTGATCTACTCTTGGCATGCCCTCCTGCACCCTTCATTGAACCAGGGTTGAACCCCCGGCTTGATGGTAATGGTAGATTGGGGGATATGCCGGGCCATGAGGTTACAGATTGTGGTTGAATACACTTCTGCTGCTGCCGATGGTCTACAGCGCCTAATGGATACCCTAGAGTTCCTTTTGAGTTCCTAGATCTGTTCGAAATCTATCCCATTTAGCATGGTGGTAGTGCCACACAACACGATGGAGGGTATCCTCAGTGTGAAGACGGAACAGTCTCCACAAGGACTGTGCAGTGGTGACTTCTACAAATACTATCATGAACAGATGCATCTGCGACAGGTAGACTGGTGAGGACGAGGTTAAGTTTTTCCCTCAAATTGGCTCCTTCACCACCTGCTGCAGACCCAGTGTAGCAGCTATGTCCTTTAAGACTCGGCCAGTAGTGGTGCTACCAAGCCACTCTTGGTGATGGACATTGAAGTCCCCCACCCAAAGTACATTCTGTTCCCTCGCTGCCCTCAAGTGCTTATTCCAATTGATGTTCAACATGGAGGAGCACTGATTCATCAGCTGAGGGAGGGTGGTAGGTGGTAATCAGCAGGATGTTTCCATGCCCATGTTTGATCTGATGCCATGAGACTTCATGGGGTCCAGAATCAATGTTGAGGACTCCCAGGGCAACTCCCTCCTGACTGTATACCACTGTCCGTCACCTCTGGTGGTCTGTCCTGCTAGTGGGACTGGACATACCCGGGAATGGGGTTGATGCACGTCAAAAGAAGCAAATGATCGAATTCATAGTATTCTGGTCAGATAACTCCTTGGATGCAGCTTCTCAGACCGGTTGCCAAAAAACAAGAGAGGTCCAAGCATTGGAGGCAGTGCTGGGAAGAGCTATTTGGCTGATTGTCAGGGGCTTGATTTATAAGGAAAGACTGGGAAATCTTGGGCTTTTCAGTCTAGAAAGGAGAGACAGAATTTTTTCATATTAGTTCATAGAATCATAGAAAGTTGAAGGCACAGAAAGAGGCCACTTGACCCATTGTATCTGTGCCAGCTGAAAAATGATCCACCCGTTCTAATCCCACCTTGCAGCATTTGGTCTGTAGCCCTGCAAATTACGGCACTTGAGGTGCACATCCAGACTCCTTTTGAATGAGTTCAGGGTCTCTGCCTCAACTACCCTTTCAGGCAGTGAGTTCCAGACCCCCACAACCCTCTGGGTGATAATTTTGTTCCTCAACTCCCCTCTAATTTTTCTACCAATCACTTTAAATCTATGCCCCCTAGTCACTGATCTCTCTACTAAGGTAAATAGGCCCTTCACCTCCACTCTATCCAGGCCCCTCAAAATTTTATACATTTCAGTCAGATCTCCCCTCAGCCTTCTCTGTTCTCAGGAGAACAACCCCAACTGATCCAATCTTTGCTCATAGCTGCATTTTCCCAGTCCTGGCAACATCCTCGTAAATCTCCTCTGTACCCTCTCTAGTGCAATTACATCTTTTCTGTAATGAGGTGATCAGAACTGCACACAGTACTCAAGTTGTGGCCTAACAATGAGTTATACAGTTACAGCATAACCTCCCTGCTCATATGCTATACCTCAGCTAACAAAGGAAAAAATTCCATATGCCTTCTTAACCACCTTATTGACTTGTCCTGCTACTTTCAGGGATCTGTGGACATTCACTCAAAGGTCCCTCATTTCCTCTATACTTCTCAGTATTTTCCCATTAATCGTGTATTTCTTTGCCGTGCTTGACCTCCCCAAATGCATCACCTCACACTTCTCCGGGTTGAATTCCATTTGCCACTTTTCTGCCCATCTGACCAGACCATCAATATCGTCCTGCATTCAACATCTGTCCTCCTGGCGATCTACCACACGGCCAATCTTTGTGTCGTCTGCAAACTTCTTGATCATGCCCCCTACATTTACATCCAAATTGTTAATATATACCACAAAATGCAGGGGACTCAGTACTGAGCCCTGAGGAATGCCACTGGAAACAGCCCTCCAGTCGCAGAAAAACACGTCAACAATTACCCTTTGTTTCCTGCCTCTGAGCCAATTTTGTATCCACCTTGCTGCATTTCCCTGGATCCCGTGGGATTTTATTTTTTTAACCAGTCTTGGGACCTTGTCAAAAGCCTTGCTAAAATTCATGTAGACCAGATCAACTGCACTACCCTCATCTATCTTCCTTGTTACTTCACAAAATTCGATCAGGTTGGTAAAACAAGATCTTCCCTTAACAAATCCACGCTGACTATCCTTGACTAACCTGTGCCTTTCTAAGTGACAGTTTATCCTGTGTCTCAGAATAGATTCCAATAATTTGCCCACTACTGAGGTCAGACTGACTGGCCTGTAATTATTCGGTCTATCCTTCGCTCCCTTTTTAAACAGAGGTACAAAGTTAGCAGTTCACCAATCCTCTGGCACCACACCTGTATCCAGTGAGGACTGGAAAATGATGGTCAGACCTTATTCTGTTTGCGGACATTGGGACCATTTTCAGTTTGTGAACTCGATTTCTGGAGTAGTGGGCCTTCTGGTTGCTCTTTGTCAGAGCAAACCAGTTATGATTGGGCTTGCTGACCAATTAAGGCGGGTGGGAGTTCCGAAGAAGGGTCACTGACCCGAAACGTTAACTCTGCTTCTCTTTCCACAGATGCTGCCAGACCTGCTGAGTGAATCCAGCATTTCTTGTTTTTGTTGGGCAAATTGATGTAGCCATTTCGTTAGAGGAAAGATTTATAATTAAAGGGGCCACAGCATGCTTCAGAGAAGCTCACCAGAACTTAGATTTTTTAGGCTGCAGCACCCATAGAAATGGTGAGATGACCTGGGAAGGCTGGCCCCCTACGTCTTCCAATCTTACCTGGAAGTCCAGCTGAGGGGCTACAGCAAGGTAAGCTCTCCTTAGGGCAGGAGGCAGAAGGCACCTTCAACAAACCAGGCCTAGATGGAAGTGGCTGAGAAGGTGAGCAGTAGCCATGTGGCCCCTCTAACCTGGAGACAGTGGACTGGGAGGATCCAGGAACACAAGAGGGCATAACAGGTGAGTGGTTTGACACTGTTAGGTTCTAAGCCCGCACTTTGAAATGCACAGCATTCTCCTGCACGGCACAACTCAGGTCAAGACACCTTGGCGTTCCACTCATTCTGGTCCCTGAAGGCATTTCACATGCCCATCGGAGCAGCCAACACTTGCAGTGATCCTCAGCCTACTTCCCTCTCACCCATGCCACACACAAATGCTGTCCTTCACTCTTCTGAACACAAACCATTCTTAACAATCCCACCTCTCTGCTTTGTCTCCTTGCAGAAGAGACCACACAGTTGGCAAGAGTCAGAGACATATGGTTTTGGGGGTGGGGGGGCCTTCAGTGACAGGCACCTTGTTGTCCACCGGCAATGCATACCCATTGGGAAGACAGTCATGCAACACAAGGTTGAAGATGTCAGCAGCTACCTACCATGACCAAGTTCCCTTTCAAGCCACACAACATCCTGACTTGGAATTATATCACCATTCCTTCACTGTCGCTGGTTGAAAATCTTGGAACTCGATTCCTAACAGCAGTGTTGGTGTATCTGCATCCCAAGGACTGCAGCGGTTCAAGAAGGCAGCTCACCATCACCTTCTCAAGGGCAGCTATACATGGGCAATAAGTGCTGGCTGAGCCAGGGACGCCCACATCCCACGAGCGAATAAAAAAAACTGGCCCTCTGCATGCAGACCCTCTTTTGGGGTCTCATCTCCTTCCATCTGCATCTCGGTGGCCATCCCCTGTCCCGTGCGGAGAAGGTGGCTAATGCTGCTGTTGGTGTGCATTTGGAGCATGTTGCAGTGGATAGCCCCCTGCCCGAGACCCTCAGCTGCATAAGCAGCTCCCATGCCACTCTGAAGGCTGGCAGCAGGAAAGTGTAGCTGAGGGTGGGTGAAGTGGTGGTTAGGTGAAGTGCCTTCCAGGCAGTTGGCACTCAGCTGTCTAGCAGTGATAGCACTCTATGACAGAAGGAGTACTTTGCAAAGCAGCCTGGCCATGTCTGCAACTCTTCAGTGCAACTGATCGAACCCTTCACAGCTTGTCACTTTCACTGAGGCTGTTCTTCCTGGTTTGCTCTCGCCTCCTCCGAACTGCCAGATTGGAGATACAGTGTGAGACTGCTCCTCTGTTGGTAAAGAGCGATTCCACAGGGAAGATCCCTCATAATTGCATCCTTAATGTTTTCAGTTGCCTTCCCGCCTAAACCACGGGGGTTCCTGACTTCTCCACCAACCCGCCCTGGAAAAAGCAGCTGGAGACAGAAACACACTAGAAAACCCCCTCCAAGGACCTGGGAAAATTCCCCTTGAGGTATTTGAAACCGATCATTTAGCTTGTTACAGGTATAAAAAAAGTTAACAACTATGTTTAAATTCTACTGCAGAAGTAGAATTAGAGGGAACTGATTCAGACTAGTAAAAGGTAATTTTAGGACTAATATTAAGAAATTCTTCACAAAAAAAGATTGATCACTGCATAGAATAAGTTTCCTGATAAAGCAGTGGAATCATTTCAGAAACTGTTGGATGTTACAATGAGGAGGGGAGAAGGATTAGGATTTCTTTGAATGGATGAACTATGATTGGCCGAATGGCCTTCCTTATCTGTTATAATCTTGTGAGTCAATACTCGGACAAATTTATTTTTGAAGAATTACAAGTTTAAATTTCCAAATTCATATTTAAGTGGCGATGTTCTTTTTTCACTTTATTGACTACTGTATTATTTGGCATGAAGGTACTTTGATAATCATGGTGTATTGACCACAAGGGAAAGTGCTTTCAAGTAAATGTAGGCAAACAAAAGGTAAAAAAAAACATGGAGCGTACAAGAGGTTTGTGGCAATGCCGAGAAGGAAGAATGTGAGCTAATTAGAGTAACAGAAACCTGGTCAAATCAGGACCTGACCTGACAGGAAGACCAAAGTATCAGCCTAGAATTTTTGGAAGGGTGACACATCAAAGAAGCTGGAGAGAGGGCAAGAATCATGGAATCATAAAATGGTTACAGCACAGAAGGTCATTCAGGCCATCTTATCCATGCTGGGTCTCTTCTAGAGCAACTCACCTAGTCCCACTCCCTTGCCTTTTCTCCATAGCCCTGGCCTTAGATTACAGGATCATATAGATGGGATGGTAAGATGGGCAGAGCATTGGCAAATGGAAATTAATCCTGAGAAGTTTGAGGTGATGCATTTTGGGAGGACTGACAAGGCAAGGGAATATACAATGGGTGTTAGGACCCTAGGAAGTACAGAGGGTCAAAGGGACCTTCGTGTACTTGTCCATAGATCACTGAAGGCAGCAGCACAGGTAGATAAGGTGGTTAGGAAAGCATACGGGATACTTGCCTTTATTAGCCGAGGCATAGAATATAAGAGCAGGGAGGTTATGATGGAGCTGTATAAAACGCTAGTTAGGCCACAGCTGGAGTACTGTGTACAATTCTGGTCGTCACACTATAGGAAGGATGAGATTGCACTGGAGAGGGTGCAGTGGAGATTCACCAGGATGTTGCTTGGGCTGGAGCATTTCAGTTATGAAGAGAGACTGGATAGGCTAGGGTAGAGGCCTGCTCAGGTCGGGAAAAAGGAACCCGACCCACAGTGGACACGAGCCCGACCTGGCCCGAGTCCCTCCAATTTAGCCCCGGGCCCGACTCGACCTGAAACCAACCCGACCATCCCTTTACTTACCTTACGACTGGGAAGCTGCAACGCATGCGTGATGATGTCATAGTGCCGTCACTCGCTCACTGCGCAGACTCAGTTTCGTCTGGGACTCCCAGCTCAGGTAAGTTTTTTAATTTCAATACTTAGCAGCAGAGCACTTACTGTGTGTGTCCAGCCCGGCCCAATCCGAACCGAGCCCAAAATCAGGACATTGAAGATGGGCCTGACCCGACCCAACCCGAACCCGACACATGTCGGGTCCTTTCAGGTCGGGTAGCAGGCCTCTAGGCTAGGGTTGTTTTCCTTAGAGCAGAGAAGGCTGAGGGGGGACCTAATTGAGGTCTACAAAATTATGAGGGGGCATAGATAGGGTAATTGGAAGAAACTTTTTCCCTTAGCAGAGGTGTCAATAACCAGGGGGCATAGATTTAAGGTAAGGGGCAGGAGGTTTAGAGGGGATTTGAGGAAAAAAAATTTCACCCAGAGGGTGGTTGGAATCTGGAACACACTGACTGAAGAGGTGGTAGAGGCAGGAACCCTCACAAGATTTAAGAAGTATTTAGATGAGCACTTGAAACACCATAGTATACAAGGCTACGGGCCATGTGCTGGAAAATGGAATTAGAGTAGATATGTGCTTGATGGCTGGCAAGGACACGATATGCCGAAGGGCCTGTTTCTGTTCTGTATAGCTCTGTGACTCTTTGGGTAATTATCAAGTTCTCTTTTGAAGGCCTCAATTGAATCTGCCTCCACCACACTCTCAGACTGTGTATTCCAGATCCTACCCATTCGCTGCATAAAAAAGTTTGTTTAATGTCACTGTTGCTTCTTTTGTCAATCACCTTAAATTGTCATCCTCTGGTTCTGTATCTTTCCGTCAATGGAAACAGTGTCTCTATCTACTCTGTCCAGACCCCTCATGATTTTGATTTTGTACTAACTTATCATTTCTAGGAGCTTTCCCACCACCAATGACTGGCCTGGAGTTGCGGGGCTTGACCTTACACCTTTGTTCAAAAATGGTGTAACATTTGAAATTTTCCAGTCCTCTGTCACCAGACCTGTATCTAAGGAGGATTGGAAGATTATGGCCAGTGCCTCTGCAATTTCCACCCTTACTTCCCTAAGTATCCTTGGATGCATCTCATCCAGTCCTGGTGACTTACCAACTTTAAGTACAGCTAGCCTATTTAATACCTCCTCTTTATCAATTTTTATCCCATCTAGTGTCTCAACTATCTCCTCTTTCATCATGACTTAGGCAGCAGCATCTTCCTTGGTAAAGACAGAAGCAAAGTACTTAGTACCTCAGCTATGCCCTCTGCCTCTATGCTTAAATCCCCTTTTGGGTGCCTAATTGGCCCCACTCCTCCTTTTACCACTTTTTTACTATTTATGTGCCGATAGAAGACTTTTAGATTCTCTGTTATGTTAGCCGTTAGTCTCTTCTCATATACTTTCTTTGCTTCCCTTATTTGTTTTTTCACTTCTCCTTTGAACCTTCTATATTCAGCCTGGTTTTCAATTGTATTATCCACCTGACATCTGTTAAATGCACCCTTTTTCTGCTTCATCCTACTCCCCATCTCTTTCGTCATCCAGGGAGCTCTGGATCGGTGTGTCCTACCTTATCCCATCATAAGAATATACCTTGACTGTACCCAAGCTATGTCCTCTTTAAAAGCAGACCATTGTTCAGTTACAGTTTTGCATTCCACTCTTTGATTCCAGAACATAAGTGCTATGGCTAATGCAGCAGACAGATAAATAGATTGAAGTTGGTGAGAGTATTCATTGCATGTTAGATACCTATTGGATAGTTGAAGATGGAAGCTAGGAAAACAACAAACATATTAAAATGGAAGTGTTAATAAGGATAGCCTACATGCCATGTTCTGGCCACCTAACATCTAAGATATCCAAACATAGTTGCACCCATTTGATCTGTGATGGTTGCTTGGTAATATGCAAAATCTGCTTCAAGGACAAAGTGATGTGAAGGTAATTATTTCAACCATTTCTTGCCTTTTTTCAGTGTTTTTTTGCAGACAGTTGGGAGGAGGGGGGAGCTTTAACCTAAAAAAGTGGGTGGATTTGGTTTGGGTGGGGAGATTAAAGTTTTGAAAATCAGTTTCCTCATCTAAATCCACCTCCAACTCACCCACATCCGGCTTTAACTGAGACTGGAAGGTGGGCGGGCAACCAACCCACTCCAAGGAGGCAGGTTTGCATTTTACTTACGATAATGTGGCTGTGAGCCCCTAATACTGGGTTTGTTGCGATTTTCAGACCCCTACCCATCCTAGCTTCAAGTGGGTCAGGTAATTTTAAATTCAGCCCTTAGTTTCTCCTGACCTTTCTTGCCAATTCTTTCAACTCTGTCTCTGCCTCTAGCACCATCACCAGTAGGAGTATTGTGAACTGAGCTGTTTGGAAGAAGTTAGACCAGTGGAGGGATACGAGGCAGGTGAAGCTACCTGTGTTGTGCTCTGTGTCCACTTGGCAGATGTACATCTGCAGCCAGAGGTAAACATACCTCACTTTGATAGTTATTAGTGCAGGTGGAAAACACCAGACCTGATGACAGCACCAAGATATGTGAATGCCTTATAAGAACAACAACAATGGTATCTATATAGTGCCCTTAACGTAATAATGTAAGGCGCTTCACAGGAGCGTTATAAAGCAAAATTTGATATCGGGTCACCTAAAGCGAGGAGGAAAGAGAGGTTTAGGGAGGGAATTCCAGAGCTGAGGGCCTAGAAGGCTGAAGACACGACCACCAATGGTGGCGCATTTCAAATCAGGATGCTCAAGACACCAGAATTAGATGAGTGAAGATATCTCAAAGGCTTGTGGGGCTGGAGAAGATTACAGAGATAGGGAAGTGGTGAGGCCATACAAACAAAATTCTCTTTCTTCAGTACTTCTGTTACAGTATTGCATAATTTCAGTAGGATTCCATAAAAGACATGCTAAGACGATCATCAATAGTATACCCAAATTGTTACACCCATCAAGATGCCACCAACTATATCTGCAGGTTTTGGAAACTTGCTTGGCAATGACCATGATGAGCTGTCTTTACAGGATCCAGATTGTCAGTGAGTTAGTTACACAGCTGTGCCAGCTTTACTGCAATACTATGGAGATAGGGCCCTCGAGTTTCATCGAAACGACGACATAATGAAGCAAAATCTCCACTTCAGCAGGCACTAAACAAAGGTTTGCATCTTGGCTGTTCCATCACTTTGTTAAAGACTCACCTTAGATTTCCTGTTCCTTCAATTTTACGTGTCAGATCTGAGTTTTCCCTCCCCATCAGCCTTGACAAAGGCTGTTAATGGGTTAAGGTACTTATTGAGATTTTCCAAAGGCTTACAAAAATTTTGTCGCCCTTTTTAAATTTCCCTATTCCTTTAAATTTCACTTGATGTAATTATCCACACTCATTACTAGCAATACCCTTAGTTCATCCACATCCAGAGCTGGATCAATGCATAATTAAAAGTCATTGAAAATTCTTTCATCCTCCTGGGCTGACCATGGAAAATTGATCATTTCGAAACATGATTCGAACCATTCAGGTGTAAACTACCTAGATCAGAAAATCGAAGCTTATGAGTCTTGAAGATTGAGGCTGAAATTGGTGTTATTTTAATTGTCTTTAGATGTTTGCTAAATTTGGAAGAGATTCATGATCACTGGAAATGGCTAGCATAAAGATATTGTTTAAAAAAGGGTTAAGAAACATTCTTGGAAACCATAGACCCATAAGTTTAACATCAATTATAGGGGGAAAAAATCCTTTAAATGATTTTGAGATGTGGTTGATGAACACTTTGTATAAACAGTAGTCACCTATTTACATAATTATTTCAGAGATACTTCCGATGTCATAGATAAGAGAAATGCACTAGATATTTTTGGGAAATCATTGGAAAAGATTCCACTACAGAGTTAATGACTAACATAAGGAATGGTAAATGGAGAAATAGGCAATTGGCTTAAGAATGTGAAATATGATATCCATTAAAAAAAAGGTTGGGCTGTTAGACTTTTCCTAAGATGTTCCATTAATTTACATGACTTTATTCTTCCACTGGGAACACAGAAGCTAAAATTCAACATCAAGTAAAATCACAATTTTTAATGGACTATTTCTGTATTGCTACCAGTATTGGGTTTCCTTATTTTGTTAGGTATCATCAAATAAAATGAGGAATTATATTTAAAAGTTCAAATTAGAATCGAGCCCCAATTGTAAATCCATAATTCGCATTTACAATTCTTAAATTGCAATTTCTTTTTCTGTTTCATTGTAACTTGGCAACTTAAGGCAGCTGTGTGCTATTCAGAATGCAACCCCTGATCTTCAAAAAATGTTTATGTCTATCGGACATTTTGTTGTATCCCAAAACTGTACAGCTGGACGTAACACAGTTTGACTATAACACAGTGTGTTTAAGCTCATCTATGCTTTTAATTAGGATTAAGTTCCCTTAATACACTCTGTAGCCATAACACTGTCTACACCAGGAATGAGCCTTTATATAATTGCCAATCATTGCAACAAGGGAACAAAATAATTTCCAGTGACTTTTAACTGTTAAAATGCAAAACCGTTGATGAGAAACATTTAACTTACCAGCTACTAAAATGTATCATTTTTAAAAGCCTAATCCTTTACCAAGTAATGTGAGCCATGTTGCCAGATTGAATATAACTTTGGCTTAGAATGGCCCTACAAATATAAAGCCTTTAGTCAAACATGTTGACTGATGTAAATTACTTACCACCCTATTTAAATTTGTTGCCTGATTTATTGATTTATTTTCAGTCACAAATACAATACTGCCTAGATACAGAATTTAACAAGTGTCAGCATGACACAGAAGTAGCTCTCTTGCCTTTAATTCAGAAGCTCCACTTCACAACTTGAGTAGATAATCTAGGCAAACACTTCAGTACAGTGGTAAGAGATGCTGTTTTTTGGATGAGATATTAAAATGATGCACCTGTGCAGGTGACCATTAAAAGTCACATGGTAATGTTTGAAAAGCAATGGGTTGTGTTCCTGGCCAACATTCATCCCTTAACCAACATAAAACAGATTTTGTGATTGATCATTCATTTACTATTGGGGGACCTGGCTATATTCAAATTGGCTGCCTATTTGACAATAAAATACCAATGACTACATTGCAATAGTAATTGGCTATAAAGTGCTTTGGAATATCCTGCGGAAGAAAATGCAACTTCCTTCCTTCCTTCCTCCCTCCCTTTATATCTTTTTTTTCTTTCTTTGCATGTATATTAAGCATAGAACAGTTGTAGTTTTAATGAAATTTAGGTGAAACCCCATAGTGGAAGACACTAAGGTTCAAAAGCAAAAACAGGAGGAAATTCAATTATGAAGTATTGATTAAATGGCATAAAGCTTGTATTTTAAAAGCCTAATGACTTTGGAGAAAGGAGCAATTAAAGGAAGTTTAAAAAGGCAGTTTTGACGTCCTATCCAGTAGAGTTGGAGTAGGAAACTGAGCAGTCAGTCTTTACTTCAACACATTAAGGGTGTAGAAACGAGGAATAATTGGTAAGGCATTATGGGGTTGATCTTCCTCATTGCCGCTTTTTCATCAGAACACGTGTTCCAAAGACCTGTCAGGCCAGGTCTGCGCTATTAGCATTGATATGCACTTCCACCAATGTAATAACCGGGCCAGGAGCTTTATATCTGAGGTCAGGAAAAGCAAACAGATGCATGTTAATAACATGGAATGTTGTTTTGAGGCCTACCTTGTCTTTTCCAATATCGCCACTGTGTTTGTGGAACAGAAAATAACACCCACAGTTACAACTTGAGCATCCGAGATTGCTAGACTTTGGCCAGCATAGGTGAATTTATTTAAAGGGCCAAAAGGAAGCTTTCTACTAATTTGAGGAAATTTGTAGCCCATTTTAATTTTATTCCAGCAATTGTTCCAGGCATTAATCCAGGAAAATTAAGCAACAGAACTAGTTGACAGGAAGCTGCTTGTTTCCCAAAACTTCCATGTATGTATGGCAGGACCAAAAGGGTGTAGCTCCAAAATTCCTACATCAGTGAAGAGCAAAAGTCAGCGATCATGCTTTTGCATGGTTAGGAACGTCTAATAGGGCCTGCTGCAGAAGGGTTCTGACATAAATTCTGTTCACTTGTAGATCATGCTGAAGAAGTGCCTGCTCTCAGTGGCAATGACATGCAAGTAATGATGTTAGGACAGGATGATGTTCCGAATGAAAATTCCATGATATGCACATTCCCATCCATCTTTGAGAATGTGCACCATTATTTTTTTTTAATGCATTCATGGGATGTGGGCGACGCTGGCCACGCCAGCATTTATTGCCCATCCCTAATTGCCCTTGAGAAGGTGGTGGTGAGCTGCCTTCTTGAACCGCTGCAGTTCATTTGGGGTAGGTATACCCACAGTGCTGTTAGGAAGGGAGTTCCAGGATTTTGACCCAGTGACAGTGAAGGAACGGTGATATAGTTCCAAGTCAGGATGGTGTGTGACTTGGAGGGGAACCTGCAGGTGGTGGTGTTCCCATGTATTTGCTGCCCTTGTCCTTCTAGTTGGTAGAGGTTGCAGGTTTGGAAGGTGCTGTCGAAGGAGCCTTGGTGCATTGCTACAGTGCATCTTGTAGATGGTACACACCGCTGCCACTGTGCGTCGGTGGTGGAAGGAGTGAAAGTTTGTAGATGGGGTGCCAATCAAGGGGGCTGCTTTGTCCTGGATGGTGTCGAGCTTCTTGAGTGTTGTTGGAGCTGCACCCATCCAGGCAAGTGGAGAGTATTCCATCACACGCCTGACTTTGCCTTGTAGATGGTGGACAGGCTTTGGGGAGTCAGGAGGTGAGTTACTCACCTCAGGATTCCTAGCCTCTGACCTGCTCTTGTAGCCACGGTATTTATATGGCTACTCCAGTTCAGTTTCTGGTCAATGGTAGCCCCGAGGATGTTGATAGTGGGGGATTCAGCGATGGTAATGCCGTTGAATGTCATGGGGAGATGGTTAGATTCTGTCTTATTGGAGATGGTCATTGCCTGGCACTTGTGTGGTGCGAATGTTACTTGCCACTTATCAACCCAAGCCTGGATATTGTCCAGGTCAGGTCTTGCATTTCTACATGGACTGCTTCAGTATCTGAGGAGTCACGAATGGTGCTGAACATTGTGCAATCATCAGCAAACATCCCCACTTCTGACCTTATGATTGAAGGAAGGTCATTGATGAAGCAGCTGAAGATGGTTGGCCCTAGGACACTACCCTGAGGAACTCCTGCAGTGATGTCCTGGAGCTCAGATGATTGACCTCCAACAACCACAACCATCTTCCTTTGCACTGGGTATGACTCCAGCCAGCGGAGGGGTTTGCCCCTGATTCCCATTGACTCCAGTTTTGCTCGGGCTCCTTGATGCCATACTCGGTCAAATGCTGCCTTGATGTCAAGGGCAGTCACTCTCACCTCACCTCTTGAGTTCAGCTCTTTTGTCCATGTTTGAACCAAGGCTGTAATGAGGTAAGGAGCTGAGTGGCCCTGGCGGAACCCAAACTGAGCGTCACTGAGCAGGTTATTGCTAAGCAAGTGCCGCTTGATGGCACTGTTGATGACACCTTCCATCACTCTACTGATGATTGAGAGTAGGCTAATGGGGCGGTAATTGGCCGGGTTGGACTTGTCCTGCTTTTTGTGTCCAGGACATACCTGGACAATTTTCCACATTGCAGGGTAGATGCCAGTGTTGTAGCTGTACTGGAACATCTTGGCTAGGTGCGCGGCAAGTTCTGGAGCACAGGTCTTCAGTACTATTGCTGGAATATTGTCAGGGCCCATAGCTTTTGCAGTATCCAGTGCCTTCAGTCGTTTCTTGATATCACACGGAGTGAATCGAATTGGCTGAAGTCTGGCATCTGTGATGCTGGGGACTTCAGGAGGAGGCCGAGATGGATCATCAACTCGACACCTCTGGCTGAAGATTGTTGCAAATGCTTCAGCCTTATCTTTCGCACTGATGTGCTGGGCTCCCCCATCATTGAGGATGGGGATATTTGTGGAGCCAGTTAGTTGTTTAATTGTCCACCACCATTCACGGCTGGATGTGGCAGGACTGCAGGGCTTTGATCTGATCCGTTGGTTATGGGATTGCTTAGCTCTGTGTATCACATGCTGCCTACGCAGTTTGGCACGCAGCTGTTGTAGCTTCACCAGGTTGACACCTCATTTTGAGGTATGCCTGGTGCTGCTCCTGGCATGCCCTCCTGCACTCTTCATTGAACCAGGGTTGGTCTCCTGGCTTGATGGTAATGGTAGAGTGGGGGATATGCCGGGCCATGAGGTTACAGATTGTGGTTGAGTACAATTCTGATGCTGCTGATGACCCACAGCGCCTCACGGATGCCCAGTTTTGCATTGCTAGATCTGTTTGAAATCTATTCCATTTAGCACGGTGATAGTGCCACACACCACAACGGACGGTCTGCTCAATGTGAAGGCGGGACTTTGTCTCCACAAGGACTGTGCGGTGGTCACTCATACCAATACAGTCATGGACAGAAGCATCTGCAGCAGGCAGATTGGTGAAAACGAGGTCAAGTATGTTTTTCACTCGTGTTGGTTCCCCCACCACCTGCCGCAGACCCAGTCTAACAGCTATGTCCTTTAGGACTCGGCCAGCTCGGTCAGTAGTGGTGCTACCGAGCCACTCTTGGTGATGGACATTGACGTCCCCCACCCAGAGTACATTTTGTGCCCTTGCCACCCTCAGTGCTTCCTCCAAGTGGTGTTCAATATGGTGGAGAACTGAGTCATCAGCTGAGGGAGGGCGGTAGGTGGTATTCAGTAGGAGGTTACCTTGTCCAGGTTTGACCTGATGCCTTGAGACTTCATGGGGTCCGGAGTCGATGTTGAGGACTCCCAGGGCAACTCCCTCCCGACTGTATACCACTGTCCCGCCACCTCTGGTAGGTCTGTCCTGCCGGTGGGACAGGACATACCCGGGGATAGCGATGGCAGTGTCTGGGACATTGTCTGTAAAGTATGATTCCATGAGTATGACTATGTCAGGCTGTTGCTTGACTAGTCTGTGGGACAGCTCTCCCAACTTTGGCACAAGCCCCCAGATGTTAGTAAGGAGGACTTTGCAGGGTCGACAGGGCTGGGTTTGCCGTTGTCGTTTCCGGTGCTTAGGTCGATGCCGGGTGGTCCGTCCAGTTTCATTCCTTTTTATTGACTTCGTAGCAGTTAGATACAACCGAGTGGCTTGCTAGGCCATTTCAGAGGACATGTAAGAGTTAACCACATTGCTGTGGGTCTGGAGTCACATGTAGGCCAGACCAGGTAAGGACAGCAGATTTCCTTCCCTAAAGGACATTAGTGAACCAGATGGGTTTTTACAACAATCGATAATGGTTTCATGGCCATCATTAGACTAGCTTTTAATTCCAGATTAATTGAATTCAAATTCCACCTTCTGCTGTGGTGGGATTCGAGCCCATGTCCCCAGAGAAATACCCTGGGTCTCTGGGTTACTAGTCCAGTGATAATACCACTACGCCACCGCCTACTCTATTTAAAGGGTACAGTTTACCAGGACCCATTCAGTAAGGTGGAAATATTTAGTTAAAGGAACATTGCTTAATCAGATAAAAATGGAAAAGGCTGGTAATACTCAACAAGTCAGGCAGCATCTGTGGAGAGAGAAACAGAGTTAACGTTTCAGATTGATGACCTTTCACCAGAACTGAAACATTAGGCAGAATCTTAACTCCCAAAAATGGGTGGAGTGGGCTCAGGTCAGAGGTTAACATTCAAAAAATCTGGAACAGGAGCCCAACCTGCCTCAAACCCACCCACTTCCAGTTTTAACAGAGGTGGGATGAGGGGCGGGTGACCAATCCATTCTCAGAAGGTGGTTGGCCATTGAAATATTATAATGAGGCTGCATGGCCTCATGTTAACAGTCACTCTATTTTTAACTCATATCGGTCGGGTTTCCCAGGCCTCGGGAAACCTGGCAGGCGAAAGGAGACGGGTAGGGCTGAATCCATGAGGTGAGTAACTTTACAGCACTGCTTGTGGGCCAGGAGGTGTAGGAATGTTTCTTCCTCGTCTCCCATAATTGATCCCATTCCACCCCCCCCCCCCCCCCCCCCACAATTAGACGGAACTCTCTGCTCTAAACCCAGCTCGCTGAGGCCTTGTGCTGTAGGAGTTCCCGCCTGACAGACCTCTAGCCTTTGAATCAGGCTGGCTGTGGACAGGAAACGTGCAGGAAAAAAATATAAAGATGCACGGCAGGACATTCAGGTGACCCGTACTTCCGGATTTTCGAACCTCAAAAGAGAACCTACCCAGCCCCCTCCCCACGTCCCCCACCACCTCTGTGCTGAAATTCAGGCCATTAGTTCTGTTTCTCTTCCTACAGCTGCTGCCTGCCCTGCTGAATATTTCCAGCATTTCTGTTTTTGTTTCAGATTTCCAACATCTGCAGTATTTTACTTTTGTATTACTGCTCAGCTGAGATTGCTTGTGGAGACTTTGGCCATAACTTGGATCTCATTTCAAATATTAGAAAATATTTCTCATTGTTATACTCTGGATGCTTTTCCCTACATTCTGCGTTCGCCTTGGAAACCATTAACTTTCAAGAAAGTTACTGAGTTAGGATCTGAGGGTTGCACAATGAGCTTCCCAAAAGGAATCCTACTTCATAGCATTTATATATTGGAAAAAGAGGGCAGTAGGAAGCTATCAGGGAAGCCAGTTTCATGAGGCAGGACCAGAGGAGAGCCAGACCATCCCAACATTATGCATCCTGCAGGATGTATAGAGCCAAGCACAGATTCTGATACCTTTCCCAGGAGCTCTGTCTCAGGAGGCTGTACTTCAATCATGGGGCTTTCTTCATTGCTGCAGCCAGACCTGCAACTAAGATCCATGGCACAAACAGCTCTAATTGTAGCAGAGGAAGTGCTCACATCTTGGGCTCATTTGAGGGAGCTACCAAGGACTTTTGACAGATTTCCCAATTTTCTGTGCATTTCTCTATGGGGTAACTCACCAATCCCCTCTTTAATAGAGCACTTCAGTTTATAAAATTTGACAGTGCACCTGCATAGGTGACTGCAAGGGCTATTAGATCTTTCAGAATTGCTGGAGTCCCAGGGTTGTTGGACCTATTGGTTGTACCTATGTGACACTGCAGCCCCAAAGGTAAACCCTTGTATTTATATGAACTGCAAAAGCTTCTATTCTCTAAATGTACAGCTCAATTATGACAGGCATAGCATCTTGCTTGTGAATTCACATAATGCTGGGAGCTGTCGCACTGCTTTTGTAGTTCATCAGTCTAGCATTTCAGCTCTGTTTCAAAAGCAGGATGGCTGCTGGGCGACCAGGAATACCCATTACCTCCATGGCTTATGAGGCCTCTTTGTAACAGCGCCAATGTTGAAGAGGAGCACTATAATGACGCAATGAGGTTCAAAATTCAGCGAGTTATTAAGACACTGGAAGGAAGGTGTTGAAATAGTTGGTGGGGGAGGTGGGGCGGGGTGGGTGCGGCATTGCGGTATTTTTCCAGTACCATCTCATGAATTGTGGTAGCATATTGTGTGCTTTCCAGCTTTGCAATCAGGAAAGGACTGATGGAAGATGCCTTGAAGGATGTCAGAAAGTCTGATGATGGTGCTGTAAATCCTGAAGACTCAGCCCTTAAAGGACATGAAGCAGGTGCAGTGGAATGGCTGCTAGACATCTGAGCGATAGACTCAAATCAGCACATCTTCACAAATGAATATTATTTGAACCTCTCAGTCCTTCGAAGATCTGCCTCTTCTTGCGAGCTGCTGTATGATTTAAGTAAAATCCTTGCTCCTCACGACTAACCAATTTATTTATTTATTTAGAGATACAGCACTGAAACAGGCCCTTCGGCCCACCGAGTCTGTGCCGACCACCAACCACCCATTTATACTAACCCTACAGTAATCCCATATTCCCTACCACCTACCTACACTAGGGGCAATTTACAACAGCCAATTTACCTATCACCTGCAAGTCTTTGGCTGTGGGAGGAAGCCGGAGCACCCGGCGAAAACCTCCAGTGGCTCAACATCAGCACATTACCTATTTCCCACTATACACAAGAGAACCAGTTCTTACCTGCAGAGATTTATTGCAGCTATTACTTATGGTTGTCACTGTGCATGCCCCTTGTGATCATCCAAATTTTTTCTGTCCTATTCCAACACTTCGAGAGCAGGAAATGGCACTGATACAATGTACCAGAAAGGGATGAGGGAGGGGGTCTGAGTAATACTGGAACAGGGAACGTTCCCACAAAAAGGCAGCCATAGCTAGGATCCATGCGGGTTCCCATAGCAATACCTTTTATTTGGAGGAAGTGAATGGAGTTAAAGGAGAGGTATGAGAACAAGTTGAGCCTGGCAAAGGAGGGTGATGACAAATGGAGACTGGTTGGGCCTCTGTTCAAGGAAGAAGCAGAGAGCCCTCAGATCGTCCTGGCGAAGGTCGTAGGTATAGAGAGATTGGAAATCTGTGATGAAGCATGGAGGGTGCGGTGGTTAGGTCCAGAAAACTAGAAACTGTTCAAGGCCCCATGCACTTCCAGGTGAAACAGTGATTTGCGTGTACTTTCAACTTAATATACTGTATTTGCTGCTCACAATTCAGTCTGCTGTATATGGGGAGATCAAACGCAGATTGGATGACTGCTTTGCAGAGCGCCTCCATTCAGTCCGCAAGCATGACTCCAAGCTTTCGGTCACCTGTCATTTTAATTCTCCACCTTGTTCTCACACTGACCTTTCTGTCCTCAGTCTCCTGTAGTGTTCCAATGAAGCTCAATGTAAGCTTGAGGAACAGCACTTCATCTTACGACTGGGCACTTTACAGCCTTCCAAACTCCATATTGAGTTCAACAATTTCAGACCGTAACCTCTGGCCCAATTTTGTTTTCTTTTTCTTTGCAGGTTTTGGCTTTAACTTGTTTTAACTCATTCTTCTCTTGTGTTTGCTTTTGGACGGCAGCTGTTTTTCATTCTACCATTCACACCTCCTCTAGCCACATCTTTTGCTTCTTTACTTGCCCCATTACCACTCCCTTTGGCCTTGCACCCCAACCCTTTTGTCATTCAATCTCTCCTGCCTTCCACCCTATCACAGACCTTCTCTTTTGTTCTTTTTTCCATCCTCCCCCCTTTTATTTGCTTAAAACCTATTACATTTCTAATTTTTCCCAGTTCTAATGAAAAGTTGTTGATCTGAAACATTAACTGTTTCTCTTTCCTGTCATGGTCCTGTAATTTTTTTTTCTGGGAATATGCGGTTTGCCTTTAAAGCTTGCAAAGGATCAGTATTGCTTTAAGAACCAGCAAGCCTCAGGAGTTATAGGAAGGTGCATTTTCGTTGCCTTAGAAACAGCCATTTGGAGACTGTGATTCAAAGGGTGCATTCTCATTACCATGGAAACAGCCACTGGGAGTTAGTCTCATGAGATACATTTGTTACAATTCAGTTTTGAACTGGCTCTTAGTTGAAGACAGTTTGTTCTTACAGAACACAGAGACACAAGACACAGCTGTGACGACAGCACCTGGAAAAAGAGCTCTCAACCATTAAAACTGAAGGAAGAGGATTTTAATTTGTTTATTATTATCTCTCAAAATTCTAAAAAAAGTCAAACCAAAACAGAGATCTCTGATAATTTAAACTGAAAAAAGGGAAGTTAGTCTGTGACAATCTTTTATCCCTCAAAAACTCTAAAGTCGGATTGATTTTGTTGAAAGTGTTTGCAAGTCGTTAATTGTTGAAATTCGCTGGAGAAGGAAAGCAACATTCTGTGAGGACTTCAAACAACATTGGCCTGTAAATTTGCAAGGACTCTAATTTTTTCTATTTTATATGTTTATATCTTCATAGTGTTTAAGAATTTAGTTCTTCTAATTAAAGAGTTAATTTATTGATTTAAAGACACCTGGTTTGGTTAGCCTCATTCGGGGTTTAATAGATGGTACAATTTGGCTGGGTCTTTCTTTAATTTGGCAAGTTTTAAATGATATGTTAGGCGATCTGTGGAGTGACGGGATTGAATTAACAGTGTGTTGGTCCCACCACAATCAGAATCGTATATTTTGATTGGGGGCTTTGAGTGGAGCGGTCAGTCATAACACTCCACAGATACTGCCTGACCTGCTGAGTATTTCCAGCATTTTCTGTTTTAATTTCAGATTTCCAGTATCCACAGTATTTTGATTTTGTACTTTGTTGTTTTGCTGGAAAACACAGTAGGCAATTTACATACTGAAAAGTTCCAATAACAGCAGTGAGATAAATGACCAGCTAATCTGTTTTGGTAATGTTGATTGAGGGATGAAGGTTGCCCAGGACGCTGGAAGATCTCCCCTGCTCTTCTTCAAAATGTGCCATGAGATCTTTCACGTTCACCTGAACAGGCGGACCGTGCCAGGGTATTATGCCTCATTTAAAAGAGGTTGTTTCTGACAATGTTGCATTTAATTTTAGATTATGTGCTGAAATCCTGGGTGGAGCTTGAACCCACAACCTCCTGACTCAACAACAGCTGAGTCAAACTGATGCTTAAGTTGCCAAACCTTTACATTTTGCCAACATGCTATACTTTTATTGTGTTAATTTTCCTAACAGTGTTGATTCTCCTAATTAAGAATTATCTGCTCAGAATCTACTGCAAGAAACATTTCATGTGATAACCTTCCCACAGCAGCAAGAAATACATATTTTTTCAGGAATATAAGAAACATTTATATGCTATATGGAACAAATTTGGTTTTCCTGTCCAGAATAATCATAGAGTGGGATTAAAAGGAGAATAATACATTTTCTAAGCTTTTGAAAGGAACTTTATGATCTCTTCCAAAAATTCTGGGCGTAAGACCAATCCTACAGAAAATGGTGTATTGCCCCCTCCAGATCCCCACATCTCCAACACTGTGAAATAGATTGAATATCTTTACTGTGAAATTTGTTGGGAGCTCTATAATCAATCATAATCTAAAAATGTTACAGATCATACTGAAAGCAGTACAATTGTGTCTTTACCATGTAGCACTGAAGCTCAAACATTCTTGTCACTTGATTTTTGAAATTTTCCATCATATATATTAGATTTTGACAGAATAAAATTTTAGCCACAAGTATTGTTCCTGTGTCTCTTTTGTTGAGGGAGTAGTGGGAGGGGAAGAGAATTCAAGATAGTCCTAGCCATTTATTTCGATTAGGGATAGAAAAATGCATCACCCAGGACCTGCAGCCTTCCTCAGGAAAAATTGCACTGTTCCTAACCAGGAGCATCCAGTAACCAAAGCAATTGGTGTTTCCA